>NW_006408526.1:12829331-12831961 GCF_000296735.1 Chrysochloris asiatica
AAAGACCACAGACTTCAGTAGGGATTGCACTTCAATGTAAAGAAAATAAGAATCCTCACCACTAGATCAATAAATAACAAGATAAATGGAGAAAAGATTGAAGTTGTCAAAGACTTCATTTTCATTTTGTTCAGCTCAACCATCAATATTCATGGAAGCAGCTGTCAAAAAATCAAATGACTTATTGCGTTAGGCAAGTGTACTGCACTACAATTATTAGAAATACAATTCTTGTTTTCAGACTCAGTTAACAATACCTTTACAGACAAGGAAGCTATGCTTTTCACAGGAACATGTGATCTATTTAGTTTTATAAGTGAGTATTCCATAATTAATATAATAATATAATATAAATAGATATATATATATAACATTAAAATGACAAGGGTCATTTTAAATCTCACACATTGTTCAACAACAGAGTATACAGTGGTCAGGGTGTGTTCAAAGCTGATGCATCTGCAAAAAGTTTTTCATGAAGGCTGCCAGCTTCTGAATGTCTTCGAAGGTGACAGCGTTATAGAGCGAGGTGCGGATGCCTCCCACAGACCTGTGGCCTTTCAAAGACAGCATATTGTGCTCAAGAGCTTTATCAAGAAATCTTTTTCCTAGAGCATCCTCTCCTTTGGCATTGCCAATGCAGAATGGAATATTCATCTTGCTTCTATTCTCGGGCTCCACTGGATATACATAGAACCCTTGAGAGTTACCGATGATATAGTAAATCATTTGAGATTTGACGATGCTGACCTTCTCCGTGGCTGCTGCACCGCCACTGTTCTTAATCCACTCCAGAACCAGACCCATGACATAGATGCTGAAGCATTGAGGTGTGTTGTACAATGAGCTGTTTCCAGCTTGCACTTTGTACTCCAGGACGGAGGGGCATTCCCAGAGAGCAAACCCCAGTAGGTCATCACGCACGATCACCACTGTGACCCTAGGAGAGCCTACGTTCTTCTGAGCACCAGCAAAAATCACCCCAAACTTGGAAACATCCACGGGCTTGGACAGGAAGTTTGAAGATATGTCACAAACCAACACTGCACCTTTGACATCGGGTATAAAATCAAATTCCACCCCATGCACGGTCTCGTTTGTGCAGTAATACACGTAAGAGGCATCTGGGTTGAGGTTCCAGGTGTTTGGATCTGGAATTTTTGTATAGCTTCCGAGTTTGGGGTGGACGATATTTACAGTCCCAATCTTCTTGGCTTCTTCTGCACCCTTAGCTGACCAAGCTCCTGTCACCACGTTGTCCGCACATCTGCCTGTCTTCAGGCCAATCAGATTTAAGGGGACAGCAATGAACTGGCCAGACCCACCTCCTTGCACAAAAATCACCTTGGAGTTATCTGGAATGGCTAACAATTCCTGCACCAGATTCTCTGTGGTGTTTATAATCTTAGCAAAATTGGATGACCTGTGGCTCATTTCAAGAACACTAATTCCAACGCCTTTGTAGTTTAGTAAATCCTTTTGTATCTCCAGCAATACGGAGTGCGGCAGCTTGGCTGGCCCGAGGCCGAAATTGACCACTTGTCTGAGGGTATCAATGGTGTGGCGGCCGGGCTGTGAGACTCTGGAAGGACCGATAGCGTGGGTAGTTCGCGTAACCTGGCGGCGAGGGCGGAGTCACCTCAGGTTTGATTTTGACCGTTGGGATGTTATGCAAACAAAGATTTAAAAGTTCTTCTTCATTTAATTGTGCTCTCACTCTCTTGCCAGGAACCCTCATGACACTGTGGGACAAGTGATGGCAGTTCAAATCCATTATTCACTTCACAGAAAAAAAGATGAGGTTGTCTGCTCCTACAAAGATTTACCACCTTGGAAATCCAACATTGGGTCATTGGTCCTAGTGTGGCACTGTAGAATAGTACTGGACTGCTAACTGCAAGGTCGAAGGTTCAGACTCTCCAGTTTCTCTAGGAAACCATATACAGGGTTACTATGAATTGAAATGGACTTGCCAGCACTTAACAACAAGTCAAAATTGACTTAATGGCAGTGAGTTTGTTTATGATCTGGTTCTCTCTTGCACCTCTGCCATTTCCATGAGACTTTGTTTGTGCTCTCCTGCTGGATGAAGTATTAGAGACATGAAGAACCTCAAAGTTCTTTCATTTTTCCCTGGGCAACCCTCAGATAGTTGAGTGATCCACCCCACCACCAACCAAGATGGGCAGAACTTCCTGTCTAACCAGTATAGATGTGAATCACAAAAACTCATGTTGTCATCCACTGAGGTTTTATGATTATTACAGTTTTACTGGGGCACTTCTACTTTATCTAGGATTCAAAGCAGCCATGAGACTATTCTGAACTCACATGTTAAAACTATGCAATAATGAAATTTAAAAAATAAAACAACAACAAAAACATTCAAACTAGTTCTGATAAGTTAATTCTGACTCATGCAACTCCATATGTGTAAAGTAAACCAGCTCCATAAGTTTTTCAAGGTCATGACCTTTCAGAAGTAAACCACTAGGGTTTTCTTCTGAAGTGCCTTTGGGTGGGGCTTAAACCACCAAGCTTTCAGTCAGTACTTGAGCTCTTTCTTGTCAATGCCATTCAGGAACTCCAATGAAACATATATTGCCTGAATTCAGATTTTTCTTTCCTTT
>NW_006408526.1:12832151-12833428 GCF_000296735.1 Chrysochloris asiatica
GGATAACTAATATCATATACAATAAAAGACAACAAATAAAAACTGCTTTTACCAGTAGTTAATCTTCCTATTGGCTAATTTTAGTCCAAGATTTGGGAGAATCTAAAATAATTTCATCTAATTTAAGAATTTTCCTGAGTGATTTACATGCAAAACACTAGATGTTATGCTGGAAGAAGGTTATATAGTCGTTTTAGATACATCCCATCATCTAGGGACTATTAATGGTAATACAAATGTACACCAAATTCTTCTTTCTGAATATCATCAACTCATTATGTTTAGTTCTTACTACATTAACTTGGTATAGGACGCCACCATTGAAAGTGTAAATAGCCTTCAATATATGCACTCTGTCTGTAGTTTTGTCCCCATCCAATTCACTCTTCACTTTGCCAGAGTGATTTTTATAAATTATATAACCTACTTACTAGGTTCTTGGTACCAAAAGGAATTGGAACATCATCATAGCTCCAATCAGGAGTGTTTCTAAAAGACAGTGGGGAAAGGAAATCCTCTCAGGGGCAGAATTTATAACAGTATATTTGGTGTCCTTTTCATCTGGACCAAGAAATAAATCTACACTGGCACAGGGTAGTGGATAATAGTTTAACTATATAATCATAAATCTGAAAAGAACAGAATTGAAAAGATGATCACAAGAAGATCTGGAAACAGGTGTACAAATGACTCTTGGAATGTTCCCAAATCATGAAGGCCATTTTTATGCATGTGAAGTCTTTCCAAAAAGAATTGATTGCAAGGAGACACAATAATATAGTAGACACATAAGAAAAAGATAATACTTCATACTCAAGTGGATGACTGTGGTTTTTTTGTTTTGTTTTGTTTTGTTTTCCCAAGTGAGTAAAGTTTTACTAAATGTAGTACAGAAATGGCTACAAGCATACATTGACAGAGAACTTCCAGAGGTTCAAGCTGGATTCAGAAAAGGCCATGGAATGAGGGATATCATTGCTGATGTCCGATGGATCTTGGCTGAAAGCAGAGAATACCAGAAAGATGTTTACCTGTGCTTTCTTGACTATACAAAGGCTTTTGATTGTGTGGATCATGACAAACTATGAAAAAAATTGTGAAGTATGAGTATTCCTGAACACACTTAATTGTGCTCATGAGGAATCTGTACATGGACCAAGAGGAAGTTGTTCAAACAGAACATGTGAAGACTGAATGGTTTAAAATTAAGACAGGTGTGGGACAGAGTTGTATTCTTTCACAATATTTATTCAACCTGTATGCTGAGCAAATAATCC
>NW_006408526.1:12834816-12836685 GCF_000296735.1 Chrysochloris asiatica
TTTTTTTTTTTTTTAAAGAGGAAAACAACAAGTATTGCCAAGGATGTGGGGAAATTTAAGCCCTCATCTATTGCTAATGGAATTGTAAGATGGTTCAACCTCTGTGAAAAAAGTTGAGCAGTCTGTCAAAAGTTTGAATGATAGAATTACCCTACGACTTAGCAATTCTAGTCCAATGTTTATCCTGACAAGTACCGAAAAAAGTACTCACACAAATCCTTGTACATGAATGTAGCAACACTATTCTCTATAGCCCAAAGGTGAAAACAACCCAAGTATCTATCAATGTTGTCGCTGTTAGGTGTCATCTAGTAATACTGACTTGTAACAAACCTATGCACAACAAAACAAAACACTGCCCAGTCCTGGGCCAACTTCACAATCATTGCTACATTTGAACTCATTGCTGCTGCCACTGTGTCAATCCATCGCATTGGGGGTTTCCTCTTTTTCACTGTCCCTTCACTTTACCAAACACGATGTCCTTCTCCTGTGACTGATCCCTTCTGATAATATATCCAAAGTACAAGAGCCTTTGTTTGGCCAGCCTGTCTTCCAAGGATCACTCTGTCATTACATCTTCTAACACAGATCTGTTTGTTCTTTTGGCAGTCCATACTACTCTCAATATTCTTCCCCAACACCATAACTCAAGTGCATCAATTCTTCTATGGTGTTCCTTATTCACTGTCCAACTTTCACATACATATGTGGTTATTGAAAATACCCATGAATATCTACCAATTTTGTTGTTGTTGTTAGGTGCCATTGAGTCGGTACCGACCCATAGCAACCTTATGCACAGCAAAACGAAACACTGCCCGATCCTGGGCCAACCTCATTATTGTTGCCACACTTGAGTCCATCGATGCTGTCACTTAATGTAAAAACAAATGTGATGTATACAAACAATGGAATATTATTCAGTTGTAGGAAGTTCAGAATGTAATTAAGTGCTGATACATGCTATACTATAAATCTATCTCGGAAACATTGTGCTAAGTGAAAGAAACCAGACACAATAGGTCATGTATAATTATGTTTATACAAAATACTCAAAATAGGTAAATCCATATATACAGAAAGCACAACGGTTGTTTACAGGGAGTAGAGGGAAGGAAGAATGGGAGTAATGGTTTAGGGGACAAGGCTTTTAAAATTGGAGTTATAGAAATGTTTTGAAACTAGATAGTTGTTTGGTTGCAAAACATTGTGAATGTACTAAATGCCCTGAATTATTTACTTTAAAATGGATAATACTATGTTTTGCTATTTAAAAAAAAAACAACCAGGTAGACAAGATGACATTTTATGTGGCTATCTGATTCTTCTGGGATTATGAACGAAAGTGATCATGATGGTAGAAGATGAAAGCTGTACATGGTTTTGCTATTGTTAGATGCTGTCAAGTGGATTCTGACCCATCATGAAACCAGCAGAACAAAACACCACCCAGTCCTGCACCATCCTCACAATTGCTGCTACGCTTGGCACATGACTTTGAGAACATGGAATTCCACTCATTACAGGTAAAGTTGACCCTCTTGCCAACCCTGATAAGTAGATTCACATAATGCCTCATGTACTGTCATGTTTTCACACAACTATAGCTTCTGAGCAAGAAATTCATGCTCAATAACAAAAATTAATGAAAAAACTCAACAGTCAAAAGAAAGGCAGACTGAAGTTTGTTTATCCATTCTTCCATTGATAGACAATTAGACTATCTCCATGTTTCTGCTATTGTGAATAGTGCTGTGATGAACACAGGTATGCATATATCTACTTGTATCATGGCTCTTATTTCTTGGGGATATACACCAAGTAGAGGGATAAAGTCTGGAACAGAGATCACCCTCATGGCCCAAT
>NW_006408526.1:12837130-12839475 GCF_000296735.1 Chrysochloris asiatica
AATGACAGTTTCTATCTATCCTTTAGGGTTGCTATGAGATGAAATTGATTTGACATTGCACAACATTAGCAAGTGTTTAGAGGTTTAGTGCTTGTTAGAAATATATATTTGTTTATTCTAATTAATTTAAATTAGCTTTCTTCACCATGTTGCTGCTGTTGTTGTTAGGTATTGTCAAGTCAGTTCTAACTCATAGAGATTCTTGATAGTTCACATAAAGATTGTTGCTGAGGATGTAAGTTGTAGACTAATCTGGTGGGATTGTGGCAGAATTAGAAAAGAAAAATTAAATGATTCAGAGATGGATATGATTATATTTGGGACTTTAGTTCTCTCCATATTGTATCTTAGTAAGTAAAAACATAACATTTTTTAGTTATTCAAATAAATGTAAAAGTCTGTTAATGTAATCTGAGTGGCCAAAGCAGAGTACTGCATTTATTATTTTTTGTCTCTCAGAACCAAATCTACCCTTCTATTCTTAGTTTTATGATCCTGGAACTGACCTCTGCAAACCACATGTTTCTTTTGCCAGTTGGCTCCTTATTATTAAGTGCTGCCAATGGGGGCTTGGAGAGGGAGTGTGGAAGGTAAGAATTTGCTGTTATTCTTGCCAGCATTGTCCCAGAAACAATACTTTGCCCAAGTAGCAAAAGGCCTTCTTCTTCTAGCCCTCAGATTCTTTTTATATTTTGTTCTTGTTGTTATGTGCCATCAAGTTGTTTCCAACTCATAGCGACCCAGTATAGGGTTTCTGAGGAGCAGCTGGTGAGCTTGAACCACTGTCTTTGTGAATCAAACCAATCTTACAGTCCAGTGCATTAACCCACAGTGCTACACTAGGACTCCCTTCCATATTTTAGCACCAGGCATATTGTGTCTATTCAAAGTTGCAGCAGTATCTATGTCATGACACATCC
This sequence comes from Chrysochloris asiatica, assembly GCF_000296735.1. Lineage (NCBI taxonomy): Eukaryota > Metazoa > Chordata > Mammalia > Afrosoricida > Chrysochloridae > Chrysochloris > Chrysochloris asiatica. Next base: position 12,838,051 of record NW_006408526.1, read on the forward strand.
TAAGAGTTCAAAGTCCCAAAATCATACTCACTTTCCACTTAGAATTTCTAGAGTTTAATTTTGAATTATTCTGAAAGTCATACTGGTGGGAACTTTCTCCGGCAGTCATTGTCTGGATGACATTTATTATTTTCTCTGGATAACTTTAGTGTTTCTATTTGCTCACTCCATCCTTCAAACAATTATGAAACAAATTCATATATTAAGCCTCCTGTGTTGAATACCTTGTGTGATTTTCATTTTCCTGATAGAACTCTAATAAAATCTTTCCGAAATTTAAAATTGTAAAAGCATTCTACTACCCTTAGGATGAGCATTGGTAACCACTATGGCTTAAAACAATGCATACTCATTATATACACATTTCTATAATTTAAACGTCCAACACAAACCTCATTGGGCTAAAATCAAAGTGTTGCTTTGGCTGGATTCTATGCTAGAGACTCTAAGAGAGGATCCATTTCTTACCTTTTGGTAATCAGACGTGTTATCCATTGCACACTGGCCCCAAGACATTTCTTACCTTTTCTAGCTTCTAGACCATCCACATTCTTTGGCTTGTGACACAGATTCCTAAGAATAGGAGGGATCTTTTCCTCCATCATTAAGCAATGGTAGATTGAGTCCTTCCCCCATTGCATTACTTTGACCTGTTTTTCTTGCTTTTTCACCTTTAAGTACTCTTTTGACTACATTTAGCCTATCAGGTAATCCAGGATAATCTCCCTAGTTTAATGTCAGGTAATTCGTCATTTTAATTCTATTTGTAATTTTCATATACATTTGCCATATAAAGTAATCTTACACAATTACAGATTCCTAGGATTAGAAGAGATCTTTATTTTGCCTAGCACAATCAAAATTTGGACAATAAGAAATATCTTTAGAATTAAATTACTATAAATTATCACTCAGGCTCTATCTTATTATGTGTTTGCTTTGTTTTGCTTTGGTTTTTTTTTCACAATTTTCATCACACTATAACAGATTCAAGGAACCTTTCTTTATTCACTAGTAGAACAGTCTAATATGAATATATAAGCTATTTATATTCTTAATTATAGTTTATGTTCACTTTTTATCTAGTAATTAGTGGAGATGGAGGTTGGAAGCAATTAGAGATCAGGTGAATATACAACATGATTAACAGTCAAATGCTGGCAGGTAACATGTCCTTGTTGCCTCCTATGTTTCCTCTTCTCCAATGCCAATGCTGAAAGAGAAAAGCATGTGCAATGAAACAGAAAAGTTGCAACAGCCAAGCTTAACTGTACACATTAATGAGCACTGAGATTTCAGAAAATGAAGAAAATCTGATTAAAGAGGACTATTGGTCTCATGATGTTTTCAGTGAGTGTCTCAACAATGACAGTTTTAATGTGGGAAACTATTTCAGATTGAGCATATCAAAGTTAATGTAAGCTA
>NW_006408526.1:12847965-12850917 GCF_000296735.1 Chrysochloris asiatica
GCTCTTCCTCAGTCGCCTTTTGAGTGCCTTCCAACCAGAAGCGCTCGTTTTCTTACACTGTATCTTACAGTGTTTCTCTGCTATTCATAACATTTTCAGTGACTAAATATTCAGTTCATCACTCCTTCTTCCTAGTCTATCTTCATCTGGAAGCCCATCTGAAACCTGTCCTCCATGGGTGACGCTGCTGGTACTTAAAATACCGGTGGCAAAACTTACAGAATCACAGCAACTCACAAGCCACCACAGTACGACAAACTGACAGATGAGTGGTGAACTTACTTCTCTTAAAGTTGCCAAATTTCCAAGGTGTCCCATAATTTCTCCATCAGAGGATGAATTACTTTGTAATAAACAAATGCATCAATCAACAAATGAAAAAAATTCCCTATTCAAAGAATCCATTCTGAGAGTCAAAAGTTGAGTCAAGTGTTTCTTGGTTGGTTGATTTTAAAAGTATATTTGTCATGAAGACTGCTCTTTCATGGGAGCTGTTATTGATTTCGTAACAATGCTGTCTTACAGCTATGCAGACGAGTCTTAGTTTGACTTGTAACAAAGTTTAATTAAGTAAAATGTGGCCTTATTATAAAAAAATGGCTTTTTTGGTTAAGTAAAAGGTTAAGTATAAGGAAACATTGCTATAATTTTTAAGAATCGATTTCTGTCAGTTAGTATTCACCATACTTAATCTTTACAATTCTTTACATTGGTATTATTAAGGCCTTTTCCCCACAAATTATAATATGGATTTTAGAGAAAAAGACTAATTAGTGGATCTAAATTCAGTAAAAGCTATTTGTAGTAATTTTTTATTATGTTTATCCATATTCAGTACTTCTCTCTCCTTGACAGAACATTATACACCTGCCACTGTATAAATGATGTGGCACTGGAGGATTAGCACTGGAATGCTAACTACAAGGTTGGGAGTTCAAATTCACCAACTGCTCCTTGGAAACACAAATATAGGGCCACTAAGAGTTGGAACTGACTCAATGGCACTTAACAAAAATAACACTGTAAAGCAGTCATGACTGTGTTACTTGTTTTAGTCAATAAAATGTGAGTGGAAACCTTAAGAGCCAACTTGTGGTTCACCATTTTCCTCTGCCATGAGAACCAGTCATTTTCTAAGTAGAGCTTGCTCCATAATTTCAGGGACCATCAGTAAAAGCAATATGGAATAGTGTTGTAACTAGCCCAATATTAACAAATTAAGTATGTGAGAAACAAACTTTCATTATCAGCTTCTAACTATTTTGTGTTATTTGTTACTGCCGCATCAGCCAACTTGACTCACCTGGTACCAAAAACAAGACAAGAATTCAACTCCATGAATCTCAAGGCCCATGTCATTGTTTCTGAATTTTCTTAAAAGAAAGAAAACTATTAGCACCAGTGGTTTATTTTAACTATACAGCCTATACTTGTACATTTAGATTTTTCTTTGTCTATTCACTTAATTTGTTTCTATTCTTGATTCTGTATGATATCATTTTGTGTCTTATATATTTTCATGAATAAGCAAAAAGTAATCATATTTGAATATATTTCCTTTTTATTTGATTATTTTACTCTTCTGAAAGATATTTTCTGAATAACTGTATGCCCTGCAATGAGTCAATACAGTAAAAACAATCATATTTATTTTTGTTCTGTATCTATTTACCATGTTTTCCTTAATTTACAAGCTCCTTATCTAATTAACATGTCTTAAATTACATTTTAGTTTTTTCTCCAGGAATGAGCAAAGTTCCTATTCAACAAGACCAGTGTTGTCCTTATGACTTGAGGATATAATTAATGCCCCAAATGAAGTCATATTGCAAGGAATATTGTTCAACAACATTTCCATTTTTTTTTCACAGTGATTAAAATTTCTAACTTCCTTAGGTCCTGATGGTCTTAGAAATTTGTTGTTTGGGAAAGCTGGGCAAAGTTTCAGGCTGAATGTGGCTCAGGGACTGTCCTTAAAGATTGGGCAACCTGATCCACATCAATGGCATTAGACTGCAGGCATTTCCCTTGTGGAGAATATTTTCACTCAAAAATCAATAATAGGAACATTTCTAAGGATGAAAACACAGCAAAAGAGATGTTGGCTTAGTTTTGGGTCAAGCTTGTTAAATAGTCCCAAAGGCTAACTAAAAAGTCATAGATTTTGCATGTTTTAAAAATAATTTTATCTTTATTACAGTTTAATTTATTTATATTTTATTTTGTTTACTATATTACTGACAGTGTACATTTAATAAATAACTTTATGGTAGGTAAGATACTAACAGTAACAGTTTGTGATAGAGCAAACAAAACCTACTTTTTAAAATTTTCTAAATGTCCTAGTATTCTTTCTGAAGACTGGGATTATAAAATTTGTATAAACATTAAATTCAAGTTAAATTTACCGTAACTATAGAGTAGACTGCTAGAGAAAAGGCCATTTTAAATAAAAATGACTCAAAATTCCGATGATAACTCCTCATATAATTATCGCTTTTTATGACATAAAGGTTGTCTAGTGGTACACTTTTATTTCTATAATTTGAGTTAGGACTACAAGGTCAGTTTGAAGTTCAAGGTCGGTGGTTCAAAACCACCAGCCACTCCTCAGAAACCCTATACAGGGTCACTGTGGGTCAGAACTGACACAATGCCACTTAAAAGCAACAACAGCTGTACATGTAAGGAGGCCTGGTGGCACAGCGGGCTGATGATGCAAACCCATCAGTCACTCTGAAAGAGAGAGATGAGGCTGTCTGTTCCTGTAAAGATTTAAAATGCCATTCTGTGGGACAAAGATGAGACCGTCTGTTCCTATAAAGATTTATAATCTCAGAAACCCAAACAATCAATTTTACTCTATCTTATTGGGTCACTTGGAGTCAGAATCAACTTGATGCTCATTCCATTTTTTCACAAAGTTCTTGAAGTCCCTTCGTGTATGTGTGT
>NW_006408526.1:12851872-12853955 GCF_000296735.1 Chrysochloris asiatica
ACCAAACATGATATCCCTCTCCAGTGACTAATCCCTCTTGACAATAAGCCTGGAGCATGAGAGATGAAGTCTGGCCATTCTGGCCTACAAGGAGCACTCTGGCTGTACTTCTTCCAACACAAATCTGTTTGTTCTTTTGGCAGGCCATGGCACTTTCAATATTCTCTTCCAACACCATAGCTCAAAAGCATCAATTCTTCTATGATCTTCCTTATTCATAGTCCAACTTTCACATGCGTATGAAGCTATTGGAAATAACATGGCGTGGGTCAGGTGTGCCTTAGTCTTCAAGCTGACATCTTTGTTCTTCAACACTTTAAAAAAGTTCTGTTCAGCAGTTTGGCCTGGTGCAGTACATCATTTGATTTCTTGAGTGCTGATGATTGATCAGAGCAAAATGAAGTATTTGACAGCTTCAATCTTTTCTCTATTGATAAGAATGTTGTTTATTGGTCCAGTGGTGAGGATTTTTGTTTTATTTACATTGAGATACAATCCATAGCGAAGGCAGTGGTTTTTATCTTCATCAATATTTTAACTCTTTTTCACTTTCAGCAAGCAAGGTTGTATCATCTACATATTGCAGGTTGTTAATGAGTCTTCCACCAAACCTGATGCCATGTTTTCCTTTATATAACCCAGCTTCTAGGATGATTTGCTCAGCATACAGGTTGAATAAATATCGTGAAAGAATACAACCCTGTCACACACCTTTCATAATTTTAAACTATTCAGTGCTCCTATATTCTGTTTGAACAACTGACTCTTGGTCCATGTCCAGGTTCCTCATGAGCACAATTAAGTATCCCAGAATACTCATACTTCACAATGTTGTTAATAGCTTGTTATGATCCACACAATTTAAAGCCTTTGCATAGTCAATAAAGCACAATAAACATCCTTCTAGTATTCTCTACTTTCAGTCAAGATTCATGTGACATCAGCAATGATATCATTGCTTGAACCTCTGGAAGTTCTCTCAATATATGCTTGCAACCATTTCTGTATTACCTTTAGTAAAATTTTACTTGCATGGGATAGCAAAGATATTGTCCGATGATTTCCACATTCTACTGGGTCACTTTTCTTCAGAATGGGCACAAATACACATCTCTTCCAATCAGTCAGCCAGATAGCTGTCTTCCAAATTCCTTGGCATAGATGAATTAGTGCCTGCAGTGTCACCTCACTTTCTTGAAAGAATTCAATTTTTATTCCATCAATTCTTGGTGTCTTGTTCTTTGCCAGTTCCTTCAATGCACTTAGACTTCTTCCATCAGTATCATTGACTCTTGATCATATGCTACCTCTTGAAATGGTTGAACATCAACCATATCCTTTTGGTACAGTGACTGTGTATTCCTTCCATCTTCTTTTGATGCTTTCTGTTACATTCAATAATTTTTCCAGAGAATCCTTCAATAAAAAGCCGTGTGTTGAATTTTTTCTTCAGCTTGAGAAATGCTGAGCATGTTCTTCCTTTTTGGTTTTCTAACTCCAGATCTTTGCACGTTTTCTTATAATATTTGACTTTGTCTTCTCGAGCTGACATGTGACATTTTCTTTTCAGCTCTTGTACTTCCTTAATTCTTCCATTTGCTTTAGCATCTCTATGCTGGAAAGCAATTTTCAGTGTCTCTTCTGATATCCATTTTGATCTTTTCCTTCTTTCTTGTCTTCTTAATGACATTTTGCTTTCTTCCTCTATGGTGTTCTTTTTATTATTATTATTAATTTAATGATCACTATTAAATCCAACTTCCCAACAGAATTTGTGTTCTTGGGGAATAAATTCAGCTTTCCATACTGTAAGCCATTTTAGGAGAATTCTGACATAATCAAATCATGTTCTTGCTGCTTTTCTTAAAATAAAAGCATTCATTTTATTAGAGTCAATTTTTCCTAATCTCAGAAACAGAAAAGCCTAAGATTTTCAAAGGGCAATCCAAACTTCCAGTTCACGGAAGCATTATTATGTCTCCTGGTGAAAATAAATGTAGGTCAGATACTAGTCCAATAAAGACCGACTTGTATCCCCCAATACAATACATGTACAATATATGTAGGAAATCCTAACCTCTGC
>NW_006408526.1:12854711-12856793 GCF_000296735.1 Chrysochloris asiatica
TAGTGCCTAATGTATCAAATCTGTTCTTCAGATGATCTCTAAATTCAGGTGGGATATATTCAAGGTCATTATTTGATTACTGTAGATTTGTTTTGATTTTCTTCAGTTTCAGTTTGAATTTGCATATGAACAATTGATGTACTGTTCCACAAGCTGCCCCGGCCTTGTTTTGACTGATGATAGAGCTTTTTCACTGTCTTTCACAGATGTAATCAATTTGATTTCTGTGTTTTCCATCTGGTAATGACTATGTGTACAGTCGTATTTTATGCTAAGAAAAACTATTTGAAATGAACAGATCATTGATTTCACAAAATTCTATCATGCAATCTCCAGCATCATTTCTCTTACCAAGGCCATATTTTCCAACTACTCATTCATCATCTTTGTTTCCAACGTTTGAATTCCAATTGCCAGCAATGATTAATACATCTTGATTGCATGTTTTGATCAATTTCAGATTGAAGAAATTGGTAGAATTCTTCAATTTCATCCTCACTGGCTTTAGCGGTTGGTGTATAAATTTGAATAATAGTGGTATTAACTGGTCTTCCCTGTAGGCTTATGGATATTATCCTATCACAGACAGCATTGTATCTCATGGCAGATCTTGATATGTTCTTTTTGATGATGAATGTGACATCATTTCTCTTCATTTTGTCATTCCTGACAAGTAATAAACCCTGTGATTGTCAGATTCAAAATGGCCAATACCAGTCCATTTCAGCTACTAATGCCTAAGATATCTATATTTATGCATTCTATTTTATTTTTGACAATTTCCAATTTTCCTAGATCTATACTTTGTACATTCCATGTTCTAATTATTAATGGATGTTTAAAGCTGTTTTTATCATTTTGAGTTGTGCTCCATCAGCAAATGAAAGTCCTGAGGGCTTTATTCCCGTGGGCTATACTACATTTGGGTCATCATGGTCTACTCTACTTTGAGGAGGCAGCTCTTCCCCAGTTACATTTTGAGTGCCTTCCAACATGAGGGGCTCATTTTCCAGCACTATATCAGTGTTTCTCTGCTATTCATAATGTTTTCAGTGAATAAATATTTGAAAGTAGTTTATCTCTCCTTCTTCCTAGCCTGTCTTCATCTGGAAGCTCATCTGAAACCTGTCCACCAAGGGTGACCCTGCTGGTATTTAAAATACCTGTGGCATAGCTTTCAGAATCACAGAAACTCACAAGCCACCACAGTATGTGACAACCTGACAGAAGAGTGGTGGCAGTAATGTTTTTAGTGACCACTAAAATACAAGAGTGAGTTAAAAAAAAAATGTTTCTACAAAATTATAGATAGAAAACTTTATTTTAAAAATACCAAATTATACAGCTGTTGTTTTTAATGTGTCCTCCATCTAGGACTATATACTTCTGAAGCTGATATTTCCATGTCTCTTTTTCATCCTGAAAAATTCTGCATTCTTTAATTGATAACATATCAAAAAGGCAATTTTGGCATCCTTGAGGTACTCATAACATATAGACTTTTAAATGTTCTTTGCGTTTTAGAAAAGAAAGAAAAAAAACAAAAAACCTGAAGGCCAAGATTAGTATTGAAGGGTGGATGGGGTAAACATTCTAAATGAAATTCTCATAGAACAACCCTTGCTATCCTTGAAGAACAAGCACTCAGTACAAATTTCCTGGACTTTTAAACCAATACAGTTTTCAATTTTCTTAAAACTTCATAATAAACCTCTGTGATAGTCCTGTGACCTTTAAGAAAATCTATCAAGATTACCTGTTGGGAAACCCAAGAAAAACAGTTGCCATAAATGTCTAAGCTGAGCTCTCTGTCTTGTACATAACTGGGCCAGCAGATCCCTTGAGAAATCATAGCTTTCCATTGCTTTCATTACACTTTGTTTTGTTTTGTTTTAAGGCATCCTGAAACTGGTCCACCACTCTTCTGTCAGTTTGTCGTACTGTGATGGCTTGTGAGTTGCTGTGATTCTGAAAGCTATGCCACTGGTATTTTAAATACCAGCAGGGTCACCCATGGTGGACAGGTTTCAGATGAGCTTCCAGATGAAGACAGACTAGTACGAAGGAGTGACGAACTACTTC
>NW_006408526.1:12857465-12858394 GCF_000296735.1 Chrysochloris asiatica
TGGTCCAGTGGTGATGATTTTTGTTTTCTTGTCAGATATAGTGCCAGAAAATGAGCTCTTCAGGTTGGAAGGCACTCAAAATGCGACTGGGGAAGAGCTGCCTCCTCAAATTAGAGTTGTCCATGATGACACAAATGGACTAAAGCCTGTGGGAGAAAAGCCATGGGACCATCATTTGCTAATGGGGTACAACTCAAAATGAAGAGAAACAGCTGTAAACATCCATTGAAAATTGGAACATAGAATGTACTAAGTATGAATCTTAGAAAATTGGAAGTTGTCAAAAATGAGATGGAACACATAAGATTTGATATCTTAGGCATCGTTGAGCTGAAATGGACTGGTATTGGTCATTTTACATCTGACAACCACGTGGTTTACTATGCCAGGAATGAAAAATTGAAGAGGACTGGTGTTGCATTCATTGTCAAAAGAAAATATCCATGTTAGTCATGAGGTACAACACTGTGATAAGATAATATCCATGCTCCTACAAGAAAGCACAAGGAGCTCTGGTAGCATAGTGGTTATGTATTGGGCTACTAACTTCAGGGACAGCAGTTTGAAACTACCAGCTGTCCCATGGTAGAAAGATGAGGCTTTCTGCTCCTGTAAAGAGTTACAGCCTCGGAAAGAAACCCTATGCAGGGTCTCTATGAGTCAGAACCAACTCGATGGCACACAACCACCAACACCACCACAGGGAAGCTTAGTCAATACCACTATTATTCAAATTTATGTACCAACCACTAAAGCCAGTGATGATGAAATAGAAGAATTCTACCAACTTCTTCAGTCTGAAAGTGATCAAACATGCAATCAAGATGATAGATCATTACTGGTAACTGGAATGCAAAAGGAAGGATGACTAGTTGAAAAATATGGTCTTGATGATAGAAATTATGCTGTAGATCCCATGATAGAATTCT
>NW_006408526.1:12859842-12862312 GCF_000296735.1 Chrysochloris asiatica
AGTGAAGAAGACTTAAAACATTTACTGATGAAGATCAAAGATCATAGCCTTCGGTATAGATTACATCTCAATGTAAAGAAGACAAAAATCCTCACCACTGGACCAGTAAACAACATTCTTATCAATGGAGAAAAGATTGAAGTTGTCAAGGACTTCATTCTTCTGGGATCAACTATCAACACTCACGGAAGCAGCAGTCAAAAATCAAACGAAATATTGTATTAGTCAAATCTGCTGCACAAGAACTTTTTAAAGTGTTGAAGAGCAACAATGTCAGTTTGAGGACTAAGGTGTGTCTGATCTAATCCATAGTATTTATTGAACTTCGCTGTTATTGCTTGTATGAGATATATCATTGTTGTTTTGATATGCATCTCTCTAATGGCTAGTGATCGAGAACATTTCTTTATATGTTTGTTGGCTGCCTGAATCTCTTCCTTGGTGAAGTGTCTGTTCATGTCCTGTGCCCATTTTTTAATTGGGTTACTTGTATAGGTGTTGTAGATTTTAGAAATTAGTCCCTTGTCTGATATGTCATTGCAAAAGATTTTTTCCCATTCTGTGTGTTCCCATATTATTCTTTTGGTGAAATCCTTTGATGCACATGTGTTTCTAATTTTTAGAATGTCCCAATCATCTATTCTGTCTTCTTTTTGTAATTTTCACAATGTTTGGTAGTTTGTGTGTTGCCTGGAATAGAGCCCTTAAATTTGCCCCTATTTTTTCATTGATGACATTTATAATTCTGAGATTCACATTTAGGTCTTTAATCTATGTGTGTTTTGGTATATGGCATGAGATAAAGGTCTTATTTCAGTCTTTTGCATTGTGATTTCTAATTCAGCCATCACCATATGTTGAAGAGACTATGTCTCCCCTACTGAATGTACTTTGGCTCTTTGTAAAAGATCAGTTGGCTGTATGTAGATGGGTTCATTTCTGAATTAATAACTCAATTCCATTGATCTATGTACCTTTCATGGTACAAGTACCAGGCTGTTTTGACCACTGTAGCCACATAGTATATTTTGAAATCAGGGAGTGAGAGGCTTCCAACTTTATTCTTCTTAAGCACTGCTTTGCTTATCTTGTTTCTTTTCTTTCCACATAATGTTTGTTATTGCTTTTTCCATCTCTCTAAAGAACATTGGAATCTGGATTGGGATTGTGTTATATGTGTAGATTGCTTTGGGTAGTATTGACATTTTCACAAAATTAAGTCTTCTTATCCAGGAACATAGTATATTCTTCCATTTTTGTAAGTCTCTTTTAGTTTCTTGTAGCAGTGTTTTGTAGTTTTCTTTATATATGTCTTTTGTTTCTCTAGTTACATTTATTCCTAAATATTTCATTCTTTAGGTAGCTATTGTAAATGGTATTGCTTTCCTAATTTCCTTTTCAGCATTGTCATTATTACTGTATGTTTATCTTGTACCGTGCCACTTCACTGAATCTTCCAATGAGTTCCAGTAGCTGTTTTTTTTACTGAGTCTTTGGGGTTTTCTATGCATAGGATCATATCATATGCAAATAGAGTTTTACTTCCTCTTTGCCAATTTGGATGCCTTTAATTTCCCTATCTTGCTTTATAGCTCTGGCTAAGACTTCCAGCACAATATTGAATAGGAGTGGCAATAAAGGGCATCCTTGTCCGGTTACTGTTTGCAGAGGGAAGGCTTTCAGTTTCTCTCCATTAAGAGTAATGTAGGCTGTTGGTTTTGTATATATGTTCTTGATTATGTTGAGGAATTTCCCTTTAATTCCTTCATTGTTGAGTGTTTTTATCAGGAATAGATGTTGGATTTTCTCTATGCCTTTTCTTCATCAATCAATATGATCATGTGGTTCTTTTCCTTTTTCTTATTTATATGTTGGATTACACTGATTGTTTTTCTAATGTTGAACCATCCTTGCATCCCTGGTATGAATCCTACTTGGTCAAGATGTATCATTTATTTGATGTGTTCTTGAATTCTGTTGGCTAGGATTTTGTTGAGAATTTTTGCATCTATGTTCATGAGGGATATTGGTCTATGATTTCCTTTCTTAGTAATTTCCTTCCCTAGTTTTGGTATGAGGGTTATACTTGCTTCATAGAATGTATTAGGGAGTTTTCCATCCTTTTCTATATTCTGGAATAATTTAAGTAGGATTGGTGACAGCTCTTCCCTGAATGTTTGGTAAATCTCACCAGTGAAGCCATCTCGACCTGGGCTTGTTTGGTTGGGAGTTTTGTTTACCTTGTCAATTTCTTCCTTTGTTATTTGTTGTTGTTAGGTGCCATAGAGTCAGTACTGACCCATAGCGACCTTATGAACAGCAGAACGAAACACTGCCTGATCCTGGGCCAACCTCACTCTTGTTGCCACGCTTGAGTCCATTGATGCTGCCACTTAGCCAATCCATCTCGTTGGGGGTCTTCCTCTTTTTCTCTGACCCTCCACCTTACCAAACACGATATCCTTCTCCA
>NW_006408526.1:12862867-12864521 GCF_000296735.1 Chrysochloris asiatica
TTTACCAGTAAATGTTTTAAGTCCTCTTCACTTTCAGCAAGCGAGGTTGTATCATCTGCATATCGCAGGTTGTTAATGAGTGTTCCTGCAATCCTGATGCCACGTTTCCTTTGTTATAGGTCTTTTCAAATTTTCTATTTCATTCTGTGTAAGTTTAGGTAGGTTAGGTAGGTCATGCTTTTCTAGAAATATATCCATCTCCTCTAGATTTTCAAATTTGTTAGAGTACAACTCTTCATAACAATCTGTTATTATCTTTTTTATTTCTGTTGGTTCTGTTGTGATACCACCCATGTGATTTCTTATGCATGTTGTCTTCTCCCTCTTTTCTTTTGTTAGCTTTGCCAATGGTTTGTCGATTTTATTAATTCTTTCTAAGAACCAGTTTCTTGTGTGGTTGATTCTTTTTATAGTTTTTCTCTTTGCTATCTTGTTTATTTCTGCTCTAATCTTTATTATTTCCTTTCTTCTGTTGACTGTAGGTTTACTTTGCTGGTCTATTTCTAATAGTTGGAGATTTTTTTTTAATGTGTTGATTTTGGTTCTTTCTTCTTTTTGGGTGTGTTCATTTATTGCAGTTAATTGTCCTCTTAGCACTGCCTTTGCTATGTCCCAACGATTTTGGTATGTTGTGTTTTCATTCTCATTTGTTTCTAGGAACTTTGTGAATTCTCGTTTTATTTCTTCTACCAACCAGTAGCTTAGAAGTAGGGTGTTATTCAGTTTCCATGTATTTGACTTATTTCCTTGGTCTTTCTATTGTTGATTTCTAACTTTATAGCATTGTAGTCTGAGAAGATGCTTTGTAGTATTTTGATGTTTCTAAATTTATAGAAGCTTGTTTTGTGACCTAACACATTGTCTGTTGTGGAGAATGTTCCATGTGCACTGGAAAAGAATGCACATTGTACTGTTGTTGGGTTGAATGCTCTGTACACATCTATGAGGTCCAGTTGGCTGATTGTGTTGTTTAGTTCCTCTGTATCTTTGTAGAGTTTCTTTTTGGTTGTTCTATCCTTTTTCAAATGTGGTATAATAAAATCTCCCACTACTATTATAGATTTGCATATTTCTTTTTTCAAATCTATTAGGGTTTTTGCTTTATATATTTTGGAGCCCTTTCATTGGACCTAGATATTTATTAAGGTTATGTTATCTTGTGCAATTTTCCCTTTAATCAAGAGATAATGTCCATATTTTTCTATTATGCTGGTTTTTGCCTTAAAGTTTATTTTATCAGAGATTAGTATTGCCAATCCTGTTAGTTTTTTATTGCAATTAGCTTGGTATATTTTTTCCATCCTTTAACTTTTACTCTTTTTTTGTCTTTGTGTGTAAGTTGTGTCTCTGACAGACAACATATTGAAGGATCTTGTTTTCTTATCCATTCTGTCACTCTCCATCTCTTAACTGATGCATTCAATTCATTGACAGTCAGTGTAATTATTGATAGGTATGAATTAATTGATTGCATTATGTGTGTTTTTTTGTGGTGCTACTGGTTTATTTGTTCTGCATGACTATTATTAATCTATTATTAATCGTTTGAACCTCTTTCTGTAGGTTTTGAATTGTTTCCAATGCTCTATCTATCTTATTTGATTGTTCCTGTAGCACTTTCCTGACTTCTTCATTGTTTTTCTCAACTGCATTG
>NW_006408526.1:12865161-12869161 GCF_000296735.1 Chrysochloris asiatica
TTTCTTGCTTCTGCCACAAATTCCCCCAGCTGTGAGCCTTCCAACCTTCTAAATATTCCTATATATGTGGTTCAGAGTTCTATGACCATCCCCTGAGCCTGCTTGGTTGGGTATTCTGTGTTGTTATTGGTGGAGCTCTTTACTACACGTCCACCCGATCCGTCATCTTGTTTGTTCTCTCCATCAGACATTTATTTTTAAAGCATAGAAAGCAAAAGGAAAGAAGTACAGACAAACAGAGGAAAGGAGGCAGTATTCAGGTATCCTGCATGCTCAATCAGGTCAAGAACTCTGTTCTTTCTTTACAATATCCTTGAAAACCCAAAGCCAAAGCTCTATTCCATGAGGAGTTTTTAAATTCAGTACTGCTAAAAATTTTTCTTCTCAGGCAACCTTATTCAAATGGCTGGAAAAAAACATAGCTTTGAAGATACCTCACCCCAAAACCCACCACTGCTGAGTCTATTCCAACTCATAGTGGCCCTATGTAGGGTTTCTGAGACTGTAAATTTTTACAGGAGCAGACAGTCTCATCATTCTCATGTGGAGTAGCTAGTAAATTTGAACCCTCAACCTGCAGGTTAGCAGCTCAACATTTAAAACACAGCGTCACCAAGACTCTTTGAAAATATTGCAGGTAGTGCTAAATTGTGGTCAGGATTAACAATTACTCTAGGAACCCTGTAAGAATCTACTCAGTTTTATTTGGTCATAGGAATATGAGCTAGAGTAACTTCAGATTCCAGTTTTTGGGGTTTTTTTTTTTAGGCTTTTATTGTGCACTGACTAATAGTTTACATGGGAGAACATCAGTTTTACACTCATTCTATCGTATTTCATATCATTGCAATGATTACAATTCCCTCCATGTGTCACCATTCAACACAATTTTCTTTTATTCCCTCTGGTAGTTTTTGTTTTTGTTGCTTGATTTACACAAAAACACTCAGATATATATAATCATTTAAACAACCCAAGGGCATATTCTGCAAGCCTGCCTCCTGGCTGCCAGCACACAACCTTTCTCTTTCCATGAGTCTAGAGTCCTCAGCTACTCTATCTCTTGATGCCATCATCTTTGCCAATGTCTCTGGTGTTGCTGCTTCTCTGGATAGGGTCCAGCATTCTACTCATGCTCTTCTCCATTGATGGTCCTAGGGTCTTCTGTTCCTGGAATGTAAGATTAAATAATCCCCCCTTTATTTTATAAAATGTCTACCTTTACAGTTGTGACAATGGTAATTAATCATGGTAACAGTTACTCACTGTTGAATCATAAGAATCTTATCCCCATCACCTTTCACCAGATACATGTAGACAAGATGAAAACTAGTCAGTGGGGATTCTACATTCCTCCACACTCTGAAATTTAACTCCCTCTTGAAAACTGTAAGCTAGCCACTTCCTGCCTTTATTATTCTCTCCTCCCCACATTTTAGGTACAGTGTCTAAGTTGCCCATCTCTATCAATCCTGTGTACAGAGGGGACATATTTGATCCTTAATGTGAAGACTCCTTCCCTCTCAGTTAGTATTTTGAGATACTACATCAATAAGTATAGGTCAAAATCATCAAATTGTAGCAATTCACACTTCTTTCCTTTATCAAATTTACTTATTTTCCTCTATTCAAGTTCTGATCATCAAACCATCTAAGCTAGATCAAATGTGTACTATTTGCAGTTTGGGAATTCTTGTGTATTTCTCTCACTTCATATCAGCTCAGATCCAGTTTTGTGCTCTTTCTGTAACATTAACATCATTACTTTTTTTTTTTTTAATAGCTGTCACAAGAAACAAGGACATCTGTTCATTTTGTGAGGTTTCAAATATCAGTACTTTAGTTCAACACCTACAGAAGGTTAAGTAAGGTTTTATTAAATCTGCCAACACTGGCTACCCTCTGAGAAGTAAGTTCTATTGTCTGAGAAGTAAGTTCTATTGATCATTTTCATCTGTTCTTGCTTAAAAAACAAAACAAAGGAACAGAAAACACCCAAAGGTAGGAAACCTCTCCCTGAATTTTGACAAATTGTAAAGATTTATATCAATCAATGAGTGAACTCTCATTTTGTGTTTTCTGCCATTCACTTGCTCTAACCAAATTAGCAAGTCACATTTAGAATGGTCATCTCTTAATAGTGGTTTAAATTAAAAAAAAAAAAAAGCCAGCTACCAGATATTTAAGTAAATAATTGAAAATATAAATAATTGAAATACAAAATTGGAAATATTACAGACATCTAAATGAAAATTAAATATTAGCATACTCAATGAAAATACTATCTATCAGAGAGTTTACTCTGCTGGACATCCGGTACAGCAGGATAGCCAAAAAAGGTAGGGACTTGTTCTGGCGGAAAAGACGAGTGGGATCTTGCAAAGGAAACATTCATAGACCATTCCCATGGCTTTTGGACTATCATAATCTCTTCTGGGCTCACATTTTTGAGGGACCTCACTAACAAGGATAAAGAAAAGTACGTATTTTGGGACTCTTTCCTGAGGGGACCGTGGGGCGCTCCTGCGACAGCAGAGTTTGGAAGGCGGGGCCAGGGCTGGCCGGTATAGAAAGTGGCATCTCCCAGAAGGGCCAGAGGCAATACAACTTCCTCCCACCCCAAGTTTCCCTGCCCTGGCTTGAGACCCCAATAAAAATCGTCCGGTGTAGCTCACGGAGTGTGAGGAACTCTGGAGAGTGTAAGAAAGGCTGCAGCAGCTTCTTAATGTCACCCATCATCCCCCATCTGTCGCTGCAGCTAAGCCTCCTGCCCCCATTCCTAGCTAGCAATGGGATCTCACAAAGGGGGCGTTCATATACCAGTCCCATGGCTTTTGGACTATCATAATCTCTCCTGGGCTCACATTTTTGAAAAACCACACTAACAAGGATAAAGAAAAGTGAGCATTTTGGGACTCTTTCCTGCAGAGACTGTGGTTCACTCCTGTGACTGCAGAGTTTAGAAAGCAGTATTAGGGCCAGCCCGCTCAGACAGCTGCATCTCCAAGAAGGGCCAGAGGTGCTATAACTTCCTCCTGCCCCAAATCTCCCCACCCTGGCGTGAGATCCCAATAAAAATCAGCTGGGTGCAGCTCACCCATGCACAGAGAGTGTGAGGAATTCTGGAGGGTGTAAGAAAGGCTGCGGTGGCTTCTTGATGTCACCCATCATCCCCCAACTGTCTCTGCAGCTAAGCCCCCTGCCCCCACTCCTAGCTATCAGTGGGATCTCACAAAGGGGGCATTCATATACCAGTCCCATGGCTTTTGGACTATCATAGTCTCTCCTGGGCTCACATTTTTGAGAAACTGCACTAACAAGGATAAAGAAAAGCAAGTATTTTGGGACTCTTTCCTGCAGAGACTACAGGTAACTCCTGTGACTGCAAAGGTTAGAGAGTGGGACCAGGGCCGGCCCGCTTGGACAGCTGCATCTCCCAGAAGGGCCAGAGGCAATATAACTTCCTCCTACCCCAAGTCTTCCCGCCCTGGCATGAGATCCCAATAAAAATCAGCCGGTACAGCACACCCACACACATAGAGTTCTTGTTGACTACACATCCCACCTGGAGGTGGGAACTTTCCTCCCTATGTCCCATAAGAAGAAATAGCAAACGTGGCCATATAGCTAAGCAACAACATAATACTCCACCACTTAGACGAGACCGAATAACATTTGCTACAATTTACAGATGAAAGGAAAGACCATCTCCTGACCACATTAATAACAATAATAATAATAATAATAATAAAACAATAATCATGACCAATAAGAAACAATCAACTTTATCAAAGCATGTACAAAAACAGAAGAAAGGACCTGACACAATTGAACTGGAGACAGACAAAGCCTTCATAGAGGAAGAGGAGCTAGGTTTGGATATACCTGAGAGGGAATTCAGAAGAATGATATGGAAACAAATTCAAATAATCTGAAAAGGGGTCGAGGAAAATAAGGAAGAAGTAAAAAAAATTCTCCAGGAACAATCAAATAGGATAGA
>NW_006408526.1:12872016-12873327 GCF_000296735.1 Chrysochloris asiatica
GATGTGGAGAGACTGGGACACTCCTGCATTGCTGGTGGGACTGCAAAATGGTTCAACCTCTCTGGAAAGCAATATGGCACTTCCTCAGAAGGTTGCAAATAGAAATACCATTCGATCCAGCAATTCCACCACTGGGTATCTACCCACAAGACAAACGATCCACAACACGGGAAGATATATGCACACCAATGTTCATAGCTGCACTGTTTACAATAGCAAAAAGATGGAGTAAGCCAAAGTGCCCATCAACTGAAGAATGGATAAACAAGCTGTGGTACATACACACAATGGAGTACTATGCTACCTTGAAAAATAACAAGGAAGCTACATGCCACTTCATAACATGGATGAACCTTAAGGACATTATGTTGAGTGAAATTAGTCAGTCACAAAAGGAAAAATACTGCATAGGACCACTGATGTAAAAACCTAGGGAAAAGAACCCGTACTAATCCACTAAAGTGGACTCTTAGGGGGTTGTTAGGATGTAGGGGTAGAGATAGGAGTGGGAGGGGAAGGTGGAGTACAGGGCAGGGAATAGACACAAGATAATTTGGGTATTGGGTAGGGGGACAATATACAGGAAGGGAGAGGGGAATCGAGGAACAAAGCAGATGAGAGAACAAATAGACAGGTATAAATGGGCTAAATGGGACAGAGGTAAAAAATGATGTAGGCACAGCTTTAGAAAACAGGGCTCTGGAATACAGAGACTGAGACATGGATGGAATAGGGAAAGAGAGGGAATAATGTTAAGATGCTTGGCTATTTTTTGAACCTTGGTTTTCCTTGCAATACATTATAAAACAAACACTGGAGGGGGAGAGAAAGGAATAACCAGAGATATCAACATGGAAAGCTTGTAAGCCCGTCTTCTGCCTATAACTGATTAGAAGACCTGAAATGGGGCTACAATGTGTCCAGTGAAGGAGGTTTACTGAGGAGCCTCTGCATTACATGGGAGTATAGGTGGAAGCCCGAACCACAACCAGACCTCCAGAGACTGGAAATTTCTCCACTTGGAAGGATAAGCAGACTAGCCGAGAGCAGCTAGAAAACCATAAGATACCTCTTGAGAGAGGGACCTACAGGAAAAGTGCAAAACAATAGGGGCAGTCCAACTGTTACCACAAGAACATACAGGTGGCCTGCCAGGAGACATCAAGGCAAGTGATGGGATCCTCTCAGTGCAAATTCTCTTCCACGACTAAGATGCAAGGGAAATATACACTTTGACTGACAACCACGCATGTCACCCAGAAGGGGAAGTGGCCGAAGAACATCAACGAAGGGGCGAGCTAAGCCCTACAT
>NW_006408526.1:12874264-12886841 GCF_000296735.1 Chrysochloris asiatica
AGGGTACACCCCTTGGTTGGGTGAGGATGCATGGACAGGATGATAACTATGCCAATGAAATGATGGATGATGGAATGAATGTAAAGCTGGTGTTCTCCCATGTAGACTATCACACAATTCACAATAAAACATTAAAAAAAAAATAAATACTATCAGAGAACATTTAAATTTCTAGCCTCTCTGTTTCTTGCTGCTAGGCAACTTGGCTATAATAGATCTTCCTAATCTGGAAAGAGTCCATTGCTAAAATTGCTAAAATGAAGTTGCTAATGCTGCAGAATGAACTCTGAGATAGTGTGATATGTTTCAGCTTATGTGGAAAGAAATGTCAAATCTAAATCCTATCTAAAGGAAACCTTTTTAATTCACTCACCTAAATGTGAGACTCTGTATAGTTACTGCATTCCTCTGATCCCACTGTGCAATGGCAGAGTTTAGAGGTGTTAACAATTGACTTCTTCCTGGATTTATTGTGATTAGTGGAGCAAAGAACAGAAAATGCTGATTAAAATTTAGCTGCATGCCAGCTGTCCATTAGACAGGTTGACTTTTTAACAACCTGTGCAGAGATGTATACTCAGGCTGAATGAGAGCCCATAAACACCATTTTTAAAAAATAAAAATGCATTCATTTTATGCGTCTCTGAGTAAAGCTTCCTACAGTGATCCATTACACTGCTTAAAGGTTTAGCCTTTGTAGAGCGTAAGAAAATCTTTTGCTTTCACCATGAGGTACATTTCATTGTGTATGCGGTGGAAGCTGAACAGATTTCTGGATTATTTATGAGGCATTTATGAACTGGGATTTGCAAATTTCAAAGCAAAGATTAAGAAAGTATAATTGTATCAATTACATCATGTTATTTTGATTTCCAAAGAGGAATTCTGTCATTCAAAGCAAGTTCTTTTTCTATTTATGACTCTCTTTAGTACTGGAAAGAAGATGTAGACACATACTATAGAAAACTAATTGCATCTTTATCCTTTGTCATGATAATGTCCAAGATTATTTTTACATCAACATATCATTCTGTAAAATTAACACTGGCTCATTGTGATATAGTTCTCTTGTTGAGAATGGAATTCAGTGTTTGGAGTGTTCTTGCTCAATATTTCTTATTTAAAAAAACATGTTCCAAATTTTTTCAAAATCCAGATGATTCAGCTTTATTTAGTGGTTATTGCCATTCCAAATGTTTTAAAATCTTTGGCATGTTTAGTTTTTTCTAATTTATGAAAAGTGAATTTTGATATTGTGCTTCACATAATTTAAACATTTATAAACATAATTTAGAAATAATTGAGACCATCTATAAATAGATAAATACATCATTACATATTAAAAGATAAATAAATATAAATAGATAAATACATCATTACAATCAGTTGTATTTTTCAAAGCAATGGATTTCAGTTCCTTCGGAATTCTGACATCTTTATTAACTGGGATAAATCCTGTTTATAGGCATGATCACAAGTATTTAGTGAAAATTATCATCAGTGGCCTTGTGTCAATATTAACACTCATTTTGAGTTGAAATTTACTTGATGACATTTTCAAGACGAATAACATTTGGAAGGAAGTTACTAATTAAGCACCGCAATTAATGTGGATGAGAGCCAAGGTGGCATAGTGGGCTAAACACTAGGCTACTAACCACAAGGTGTATAGTTCAAACCTATCAGGAGTAGATGAAGTAATCTGCTTCCATAAAGATTCATAGCCTTGGAAACCTTATGGATCAGTTTTAGTCTGCCCAAGAGAGTCACTATAAGTCAGGGTTAATGTAATGCAATGGATGCGTGTGGTGGTAGAATTAGTGTGGAAGAATATTACATAGATTGTATTTTCAGTCCATTGCTCGCCTTCCATTAAATATGCACCTGAATCAGGAAATACAGTGACAGAAAAACTCATCTTCATATAGCTTACACTTTCAAAGGAGAGAAGCACAGAAAAAAAATGAAAAATGCATACCTTGACTCAGTTGTATCTTTTTCCTGATTTGTAGAGTCATTCCTGTCTTTATAGGTTACCTAGTAAAGAGTCCCGGGGTCCTGGTGTGGCGCTGTGGCTTAATGCACTGGCCCACATACTTTGTTTGAATGGCAAGGTTGGCTGTTCAAGCTCACCAGTCGCTCCTCAGAAACACTAACAGGGTCACTATGGGTCAGAACTGACTCGATGAGTCTTAACAACAACAAAAATAAAGAGTCATGGGGTGGTGCAGTAAGACAAGCATGGGAGTGCTAACCACAAGGTCTTCAGTGCAAACACACCAGCTCCTCCATGCAAACCTTATAAAGGGTCACCATGAGTTGGAGCCAACTAGAAGTCATTTAACACCAACAAACAACAATTAAAGTTACTAACTCAATGCTAATGGAGTCCTGGTATGGAGCTATGGTATATATAATGCACTGTACCTCAAGGTTGGTTTGAACTGCAAACTTAGCTGATCTTCAGAAACCCTATATACATATGGTCACTGCAAGTCAGAACTGACAGAAGGCACTTAGTAACAATAACCCAATGATAAGTTTTGCTATGTAGACAAGATAGCAATAATGTCCCAGCAATTTGAAACTACAGGGATTTGGGTGTTGACTAATTAGAAGAATTTTTAGTTTGCACTTTTGTTGTTGTTGTTGTTGTTGTTAAGTGTTGTCAAGTTGATTCCGATTCATAGCAACCCTCTCTAGGGATTCCAAAGATCAACTGGTGGGTTTGCACCTCCAATCTTACAGTTAGCAGTCTAGTGCTTATTCTACAATGTCACATGTAAATAATTTAAGCTCCAAGAATAAATTATAGAGTATATTCCCTACTAGTAACCTTGATAGCACAATGGTTAAGAGGCTTCAGGTGTACAAGAAGGTTCTAGATTTGAATCTACCAGTCGTTCAATGGGAGAAGAGAGCCAGAGATCTATCCTGTAAATGTTATAGCCTAAAGATTACAGGAGACCCTATGGGGCAGTTCTACTCTGTTATTTGAGTTCACTATACACTTGAATCAACTCGATGGTGTACAACAAAACAATACTACTAGTATATTTTTGCTCATGAGAATGAGATGCAGAAAGAAAGGGAATTAACAGTTGAAAAAATCACATTGATTAAGAGTAAGTTTGCACAGCTGATTATTGTAATTGTTGTCTCTAGCTTGAACACCTGTAGAAAACTGAATTGGAAAACGTTGCATGATAGATATATTTACAACAACAACAAAAAAATAGCTGTCAAGTTTTCTTATATATATATATCCCAAAACATTATGGGATTTGATTCATTGGTTTGGAGGTTTAGGATCATGGTTTTATGAGATAACAGCTAATTGCCCCAATAACAAGTTTAGTGCTTCTGTTCTGCCTCCTGATTTGTTGTGCAGTATCTGGGGTCTAAAAAGCTTGTAAGTGGTCAACAAAGTATAATAATTGGTCTCTAGTCTCCTGGAGCAACAGAAGAAGATAATGAGTCAGGACCAGAAGAGTATGGAATGTGTCACTAAGTGTCTTCATAAACAACTGTGTCCTTTACCATGAGACTAGATGCTTCCTAAAAATTTATTCAAAGAATCTGATAAAAAGGGGAAATTTTCAGAACAGAATTTACAATTCCCACAGACTTAATACTTTCTGCATCCATGGAGGGTGGATGAACCTGTTAGGCCCCAGATGGCCTTATCTGGTAGGAGACCCCAAAAAGATCAACAGGACTCGAGTTCGATGCAAAAGCAAGAGGTTTATTTGCCAACACATGGGGGTCAACCTTCACAAGGACTCCTGAAACTAGGAGATGAAGGCGACCCCTATCTGTTTGTTTCATTACTTTTTATAGGGTTATACAAGGCAGATTTCGACAACAGTGCATAAGCATTTTGCAATTGGTGAACATATTAATCTTTAAGCTGATTGGTTTTGGCATAAAGTAAGTATTCTGACCTTTACGCGGATTTGTTTCTGGTGGTTAATTTGTCAGTTTTTTGCAGGTGTGGGGTATTTCCAATGATGTTTTAGGGCGGCCTAACCTAATTGTTATGACCTTTAGGGGAAATGTCTTTGCTTGTATATTTCCTGGCAGCTGGGTTTAGTCATGCTATAGATAAATGGAGGCCTAGGTGCTTTTGGATAATTTTTGAAGCCATGCTAAAGTTTGGTCAAGTAAAGTTTCAGTCCTTACAAACCCTGAAACTATTGCCCAGAGATGATTTTTAAACCTTAAACCAAAAGTGATCTTAAGTTATCTTAAAAGTAATAATTTAGTTTGTTGTTGTTGTTCTTATGTGCCGTGGAGTCAGTTCTGACTCATAGCCAACTTGTATTAAAAAGTTTGCCTTGAGTATTTTGCTCTTTTAAGAACTAGCTATACTGGATCAAATTGACAACAGCAACTCAGAAAATTAGTTAGGAAGCATAGGGAGAAGTGAGCTGATGTTAATAGGGGAGAAATAACTCAGAAAAGAAGGTGACAATAATGGCCTGTTGCAAATAATGCAGTCAGTGTCACAAAATTGTACATGCAGAAACTATTAAAACTTTAAAAACAATCAAAAAGTCGCCTTCTGAACTCAATGCCCTACCCACTCAATACTGTCATTGGAAAGGAGTACCCTTAGAGTTCTTTATAAAGAATATTTTGTTCATTATATTATGCTTACATAACTATGCATGTTTATGTTACATTTGCATATGAATAGACCAGTATGACTGCAGCAGTAGTAAGCGGGTCATTTCCTCTATACAGTTGCTTTATATGCATGTATATTAATGGACTATGTGAAGGATCTAAAAATATAAATAAAATTATTATCTCTATCCAAAAATAAACATCTTAAGAAATATGAACTAGATTTTAAATATAACCATTGTATTATAGCTATTATAACAGAGAACACTATAGGGTGAACATTCACTATTAGATTATCCTCTGACTTCATTCATTCAGAATGTTACCCTCTGAACATTCACTCATTAAATTACCCTCTGATTTCTCTCCGATATACCAAAAATTATTTTCCAACTTTTGGTGTAAATTCATATTGCCAAGTTTTAAAATTGCTTAATTGTTCAGGAAGGGAGACTGAGAACTTGAGGATTTGTTCTTGAATCAAGGAGATGAAAATAATCAACAGTTGAGGCCAAATTTTAGGTATGCAAATCTTTATGCCTCCCAACAACCATCTCCCTGTGAAATCCCAGTAGTCCTGATATGGCACTGGAGTGTACACACTGGACTGTTAACTGCAAGATTGTTGGTTCAAACCCACCACCCACTCCTTGGAAACCCTATACACAGTCACTGTGAACTGCAACTGACTGGACACCATTTAGAAACAACAATAAAATCACAACTTTGTTTTCCATTTATATCCTAATTCTGCCCTTTTATAATTCTGATCTTCCTTTTTTTTACCTGTTTGCTTTAATTATATCCAACACATTTCTGACTCTGCTATGGCAACTTGAGCCTATTTTCTAGGAATGCCCTTGCTAGATGGCTCAAGTTTGATATTCTTTGTCTTTGCCTGATTTCTAATTCTATTCTATCCAAAAGAAAATAGAAATTGAAAAAAAAAAAAAACTGATAACAGTGATGATAATGATGACTGTAGAAATTCTTTATGACTCAGACATTATACTCATTTATATTCAATATTTCACTTTCACAATAACTTTATGAGGCTGGCATGATTCCATTTTTTTCCAAAAGATAAAGCAAAACATTAGAGAGGTTTAAGAATTAGAGTCACCTAAAGCTACACAATTAATAAATGTTGAAATTGAAATTTGACCCCAGTTATGACTCACAATCTGGTGCTCCTAATTATTAAGATATCCCTCTCCATAAATAGAATTTATTGAGTGGCAACAGTGTGTCAGTTGCTATTAGTGAATTCTACTTGTTATATTTGCATACAAGTATAGACTACAATGAATGCATCCATGGTAGATGGGTTGTTTTATTTATTTTAACATACTCTCTATACTTTATTGGCTTTGAATTTTCTATATACAACATAGCTCACTGGTAATACAGGCTTGCAGAGTAAACCTTTTCCAGATATGTATACTGAAATGAGAAGAAATATTTCAGTGTTCCATAAAGCCATTCAAATCTTGATTGTTAAATTGAATTACTGAATAACCTCTAGTGTGATTAGATCTCACTATTTTTGTGATTTTAGAATTAGAAATGCAACAATGCACAATGAAATTCATAACCCAAAAGATACAGCAGAGCTTTTATATTAGCATATATATATATATATACGAAAATGTAAAATATACACCTGTGTACACACACACACACACACATACATGCAAGTCTTTAGCTAAGCATTATATGAGCTACTAAATGTTAAAGTGCTCCTGATGGTTTAAATTTCCCTTAATTTAAAACATTTCTTGGACATGTACTGTATGAATGAATGCTTTTTGGCAATTAGTAGCACATATAAATCAACTGCAATATACAAGCATTTATAACAATAAATAAAATACATCTGAGAAGTTATTAAAATTTATCAAAAGAATACATTAATTAACATCTGATTCAAATGAGAATATTTGGTCTTGTTAAGTGCCATGTAGTTGGTTCTGACCCCAAGGAGTGGCTGGTGGACTTGAACCACAGACTTTGAGGTTCAAGCCAACTTTGCAATATAGCGCATTAACTAACAGTGCCACACCATGACTCCAAGAGAGAATATAGTGCATGGGAAAATAATTAACAAATTTTGTCAGGAGAAAATAGGGAGGAAAAATAATGCAAACGTTCTTCTCTCTTTCTCTCT
Source organism: Chrysochloris asiatica (assembly GCF_000296735.1). Lineage (NCBI taxonomy): Eukaryota > Metazoa > Chordata > Mammalia > Afrosoricida > Chrysochloridae > Chrysochloris > Chrysochloris asiatica. The sequence goes on from NW_006408526.1 coordinate 12,881,061, forward strand.
TTTTTTTTTTTTTCTTTATCTTTAAAAATAAAGTGTGAAACCTTTGGCAAAGGTTACAAACAGATTCTACTATAACCACCTACCCAATTCTCTGGAGTCATTTTCCTCTGTAAATAGGAACTCACCTCACTGACCCTATTAGGAGGAAAGGAAACGAGATAGCTAGGTTACAGACTTTCAGCAAACATGCCTAACAGATGGCTTTCCCTAGAGAGTTCTACCCTTGTGTGTCTAGCTCTTTCTATTTCATTCTCTCTCCCTCCCTGCCTTTCTTTCAACTCACAAATATGTGTGTCTGCACATAAATATTTGCTGCATCACATATTTGCCACTAGTACTTCATCAGTTTTTGTTGTAAAGAAATGCTCAGGAAAAATCATCTTAAATATGATTCACATTCTCTATGTAAATCTCTGTGTACACATACTCACAAGCTGAAGAATCAAACGAGAGAGGGGCGGGTGTGTGTGTGTGAGGGTTGTGCTAGCCCAACACAAGATCAGTTTGTACATTTCAATGTATTGCTGTATGATTTTGCATAGGGTATGTTTTTTCAAACTCACTTAGTCCTACATGAGAGATCATATAATATAATGGCAAAACACTAAATAACAAATTCCATATAAATGAAAATTTCTGTTAAATAAAACTGTTTATAAGTCACAGTAGGAAATCAACTTACTTCAATAAATATTTGGTACAGTTCTGATATGGTGCAATGAAAGACTTTAACCATCTTTGAATGTATTACGCTCATTTCTCTGCTTAGGAAACTCAGATTCTTTTTTAACAATTTACACAAGTTTAAAACAGGAATAAAAATATAGTTATTAATTGATGCACTGATGGATTATAAGGTTCTTGTTGTAGATGGGTTTTCCCAAATCTGAAAGATGTTCTCCACAATGTACTGATTGTTGTAGACCACTGGCCACATATTAAAGCAGTGAAGAATGTGGCTCATAGAGTCAGATAGATGTGAGGTTATAATTTGCCATGCGACCTTCAGTAAATGTCTTAATCTCACAATGTTTCACATTGCTTATTTGTAAAATGCTTGGTAAAACATTGTGTTTTATCATCATTTTACTGAAAAATGACAATTAAAACTCAGAGTGCCACAAAACTGCTAGGTATGGACTTGGGAGTTACACCCAAGGAGTTTCATCCTGGAGATGATTCTCTTACCAGCTACAATAAATGCCATCATGAGATCATATATGTATGCACAATGCTCAACATTTGATAAGTGGTGTGGTGCCATAGGTAAGTACTCGACATTAAGGTCAGTTTGAACTAAAAGATCAGGGGTTCAGACTCATCAGGTGCTCCTCAGAAACACTATCCAGGGTCTCTATTAGTTGGAATTGCTCAACGGCACTTAACAACAACAACAACAAATAATTCACCAAAACCAGTTCCCCATCATTTTCAGGAATCTATTGCCCTGGTCGGTATGGTACTGTGGAATAAGTACTAGACTGCTAACCAAAATACTGGTGGTTCATACTTACCAGTAAGTCTTCAGAAACACTGTATAGTGTTGCTATGAGTCAGAAATGACCTGACAGCACTTAGCAACAACAATATTGCCCTCGTCCACCACTCGTCTGCCAGTGTGTTGTAATGTGGTGGCTTGTGTCTTACTGTGATGCCAGAAGCTATGCCAATGATATTTTAAATAGCAAAAAAGGCACCCATGTTGGACAAGTTTAATCTGAACTTCCAGACTCAGACAGACAAAGAAGATGGAGAGACAGACCACTTCTGAGTGGCTATCCACTGTAACAGTGGATCATTGTCTGGTATAGAGCCAGATAGCCCATCGGGTTGGAAGGAACTCAAAATATTATTGGGGAAGGGCTGCTTCTCAAAGTAGAGTTGACCTTAATGATGTGGATGGAGTAAAGTATCCAATACCTTCATTTGATGATGGGGCTGAACTCAAAAGGAGAAGAAACAGCTGCAGACATCTATCTATTAATAATCAGAAATTGAAATATATGAAGTATGAATCTAGGAAAATTAGAAGTCATCAAAAATGAAATGGAATGCAAAATAGTCAGTTTTTTAGGCATCAGTGAACTGAAATGGACTGGCATTGTCCATTTTGAATCAGATAATTGTCTGGTTTACTATGCTGGGAATGACAAATTCAAGAGAAGTGGTCTAGCATTCACTGTCAAAAAGATTTATCTTGGAGTGCAATGCTGTCTGTGATAGGATAATATTCATATGCCTACAAGGAATATCAGAGTCCTTGTGTGAAGCTGTGGGTTAATATCCTGGACTGCAAAGTCACCTTGAATCGGAAGATTGGTGGTTTAAACTCACCAGCTGCTCCTTGGAAACCCTATATAAGTTTGCTATGGGTTGGAATCAGCTCAACAGCACTTAATAACAACAACAGAAAAGGAAGATTAGTTATTGCCAATATTATTCAAATTTACATACCAATCACTAAAGTCAGTGATAATAAAATTGAAGAATTCTATTAACTTCTTCATTCTGAAATTGATCAAACAAGCACTCAAGATGCATTGACAGGACTTCTGGTTGGTGGGAGCAGAGCATAGTCAGGTAGGACAGGCTCCATGGGGGAGAGGCTTAAACCTCAGAAATGCGGCTCTCACTAAACTGTGCCAGAACTCTGGATCTAACGTAAAGGTCTGGGCATCAGTTTCCCAGAACTGCCAGTGGAAAAATCACTGTATAAAGGAAAACATTGCATTTTAGAAATCAGCACGGGACTTCCTCTGTGGCCATCCAGCGCTGGTGGAAGTCAGAAGGCAGGACTACAGACAGACCTGTACAGGGAACCTGCGCTAAAAGCAGCAAAATGACATTTGCAAAAGGAAGTGTGGAGTGATTCTACACATCTTATTTCCTCCTCCTCCCTGCTGTGTCTTCTTGGCCCAGCCCAGATGCCTTCAGGTGGGAGGGTGTGCACCCCCCAAAAAAAGTCCAGCTTTGAGACCACAGCTCTCCCTGGCACAGAGAGAAAGAGCCCCATTGGTCTAAGGGCAAATCCTTTGGCTGATGCTTTTGATTTATGCCTGTGCGTCCCAACCCCAAAGTTAACTTGTATGGGACAATTAACCCCTGACTACCCAGAAAGAAAAAAAGCAGGTTTGGCCTGACAAGCCATAGGAACAATCTGTAAAACCCCAACATAAAAAGACAAAACTATCTCAAGAATTGTGCTGTGCACATGAAGATACTTAACTCACCTTTAGAGACAAAAATAGTAAACAATCTTTCCCCCACTAACTTCTCAGTTATCTATCTGCACACCTCTAGGTGGTGATTGGGGAGGGGCCTGAGCAAGTGGACACCCCAACCCACTACTGGAAGCATCTATAGTGCACACACACACAATTTTATCTTTGTTTCAAAGTAGAGGTTCGCATCTTGGCTTTTATATTAATTCTACTGTTGGGCCTTTTGATCACACATTTTTCCTGGAGGTGGGAGCTTTTTCTCCCTACGTTATCCACTAAGAGACAGCAATCATCGCCATATAGCCAAGTTACAAGCATACCCCATAATATTTCACCATTGAGACAAGAGCCAATAACAGCTGCTAAACATTACATGTGGAAAGGGAAGCCTATCTCCTGTCATATCCACCAGGAGACACCCAGTAAGCTTAATAACACAACAACAAACATTCATTCAAGCATTTAAAAACCCACACAATTACAGGAAATGACAAACAAAAGATCACAAACACAACAAAGGATCTCAAGACATGTCCAAAAACAGAAAAGAGTAACTGAGACAAATGCACTGGAGACAGACAAAATCTCCCCAGAAAAGGAAGAGCAGGTTTTGGATTTGCCTGAGAAAGATTTCAGAAGAATAATATAGAAACCAATTCAAATGCTCTGAAAAGGGGTGGAGGAAAACAAGGAAGAAGTCAGGAAAGTACTACAGGAGCAATCAAACAAGATCGATACAGCATTGGAAACAATTCAAAACCTGCAAAAAGAGGTCCAGATGATTAATAATAAAACATCAGAAATGGACAATACACTGAAAGGGGAAAGGAGCAAAATAGAAGCGATGGAAGCCAGAACTAGTGAGCTGGAAGACAAATCTCTCAATACTGCCAATATAGTAGAGCAAGCAGCTAAATGGATAAAAAACAATCTGAAGAGACTCTAAGATCCATGATGGATAACATGAAGAGGAACAACTTAAGAATTATTGGCATTCTGCAACAGGAAGAATCAGAGAAGTCCACAGAGGAGATAGTTGAAGAGCTTCTGGAAGAAAATTTCCCTAACATCTTGAAAGATGAGAAGGTAAACATTCAAGAAGCTGAACATAACCCAGGAAAGATAGACCCCAAAAGAAAGTCACCAAGACATAATAATCAAGCTCTCCAAAATTAAAAAACAAGGAGAGAATTCTAAAAGTGGCCAGAGAGAAGACAAGTGTCATTTATAAAGGCAAGCAAATCAGATTAAGCTCTGACTATTCAGAACACGCCATGCAGGCAAGAAGACAATGGGGAGACATATACAACACCCTAAAAGAAAAAAAACTGTCAAACAAGAATCATCTATCTAGCAAAACTATCAATCAAATATGATGGTGCAATCAAAACATTCCAGGATAAACAGAATCTAAGAGATTTTATCAAAACCAGCCCAGCACTTTAAAACAAATAGAGCACAGGGTAGGGAATAGACATAGGAATGCTTGGGAGCCGCGAGGGGCAGGGGCTGGCAATACACAAGAAGGGGAAGGGGAACAGAAGAACAAGACTGATGGGAGAACAGTTAGTCAGGTTCGCATGGGCTAAGTGGGACAGAGGTAAATGATGATGTATGCACAATGTTGGAATAACAGGGCTTCGGGATACAGGGATTGAGACATGGTATGAAAGGGTAAAAGAGGGGAATAATGTTAGGATGCTTGGCTGTCTTTAGAATCTTGGTTTCCCTTGCCTGCCATTGTGAAATAGACACTTGGAGTGGGGGTAGGGGTATAGCCAGAAATGTCACAATAGTAATCTTGTAAACCCGTCTTTAGCCTATAACTGATTGGAATACCTTAAAGGGGGCTAGAAATCGCCCAGACCCAAAATGGGGGTGGGGGATTTATAAAGGCAAGAAGTGACTGGTTTACAAGCTTTCAAGAGGGAGCCTAGTTCCAGATGGGGCAGGAGTAGGTAGAACCTCCACTGAAGGATTTCCAATCTGTTAGGACTGGGCTGGCGAAAGGAAGTGGGGATAAGACTCTTGTGGTACAACAGTGAATAATTGCCATTATGACTGACTTTGAGGGTCGGAAATGTAGAGGTAGATTTTTTTTTTTTGACAAAAGGAGAGGAGTGATTGATTTTGCAGCCCAAGAACAGAGGTCCCTGGGACAATCAAGTGAGAAGAGTGGAGAGCGTGATCCTACCCAGAGAGGCAGAGAAGCCAGGCATGGAGACAGAGATGATGATGTGACAGATGGAGTAGCTGGGGACACGGGACTCAGGAGGGAGAGTGACTGTTTGATGACAGCCAGGGAGGAGGGCCTGTGGGATATATCCTTTGGTTATCTGATGATGCAGGAAGGGGATTGTAATCATTGCAATAAAACAAAATACAATAGGACGAATGTGAAGTTGAAGTGGAACAGAGGTAAACAATGATGTATGCACAACCTTGGAACAACAGGGCTCTGGGTTGAGACATGGTTGGAATGGGGACAATGTGGGGAAATTGTTAAGATGCTTGGATGTCTGTGGAATCTTGGTTTCCCTGACAAACCATTATAAAATAG
>NW_006408526.1:12887628-12890425 GCF_000296735.1 Chrysochloris asiatica
GCATGGGGGGGATTGTAACCATGACAATGAAATGATATATGATAAGATGAATGTAAAGTTAATGTTCTCCCATGTAAACTATCACATAATTCACAATAAAACATTAAAAAAAACAGTAAAATAAAAGGGAAAAAAAAGTTAGTTTTCCACAAAGTTTTTTTGAAGTTCTTTGTATACACAATCCTACAATAAAAGTAATAATACAAATATCTATGAGTAGATACATAGATAGACACACAATCTGAACAAATGGAAGGAGAATGGGACGAATATACATATATATGATTTACAGAGGATATTTCTACATATGTGCTTACATGGGTTGCAAATATATCCATGAATATAGTAGCTCACATAGGAGGCAACATTATGAAAATTTCTTAGCATAATCAAACACCTTGAAGTAATGAGTCACTAGATCTGGGACTCAGGACCATAGCCTAGGGGGACATCAAAGTCAATTGACACAACATAGTCCACATCCTACTTTGGTGAGTAGCAATTATGGTCTTAAAAGCCTGTGAGCAGCCACATAAGGTGTATGTGGCTCTATTGGTCTCTCCCTTTCAGAGCAAAGAATGAAGAAAATCAAAGACACATGAAAACAATTAATCCAAAGGATAAATGGGCCATGTGAACCTCATCTATACAATCCTAAAACCAGAAGAACTAAATGGTACTCAGCTACCATTCACAACTGCTCTAAATAGAGAGGGGGGTGGGGGAATGTGGAACAAAACTCAGAATCATAAAAGATAACCTGGTTTACTGGTTAGATAAAGTTTAGTGGAACCCTCATGACTATAGCCCTTAGTAATGCTTTAGGCCTACAACTGCAATAACCCTTATAGATCAGTTTTTAGACAAACAATTAATAGGTTTATAAAGTGAAAAATAATACTAGAGAGGTACCCAATACTTAGAACAATCAACCACTCAAGATCAAAAGGCTATCAACTGCTGAAGGATGAAGTTCAGAAAGCAGGAAGACAGGAAAAGAGGAGGAATGGAAAGGGAAAACACAAGGAGGAAGTGGGATGAGTGAAATTACACTGTGGGAATTGCAGTCAATGATATCTAACAAAATGAGTATGAATTGTTGAATGAAAAACTGATTTGCTCTGTAAACCTTCACCCAATTCACAATAAAAGTTAAATAAATAAATAAAAGCATGATCTAAAAAGATAACAAAGTTGACAAGTAGATGTTCTAATTTGAAGTAATTAAATTTAGCTACAGTAGTCACTTTCTGAGTGTCAAGAATCAGTTTAAATTGGAGTAATTTTAAAATGTCTTTGACATCAGTCCAAATTCCCCTACATTAATCCTCATGCTTTTCAAATAAATGATTTGGGCAAGTTTTGCAAACTAATTGGGGATAATTGAATCCCATTTGCATGAATACCAAAGCATAGTGTCCTTGACTTGCTTTGACAAGTCACTGACACTAAATGACAAAATGAAGCAAATAATTAAAACAAAAAATAAATGCCTCTTTGGGGGGAGATACAATACATGCTATCCAAAATAAAGCATTTAATTTTAGGAATTATACTTGACTTTTAAAAGCATTGAATGTTAGTTTTAAATTCAGCAAAATATTTATGTTCTTTAGAGCATGCTAATATCAAATAATCTATGAATCTATGTGAAAATCTTTGTATTTATATTCATTGGTGTCTGGGAAAGTGAAACACTTTTATTAAAGAGAAGAATCTTTGCAACCCTGTATAATTTTGGAGAAATACTATCTTGACATGAGAACTTTTATTTTAACCTGTTTACTAAATCTACACTCATGAAGACAGAGTTGAACAGATTTCTCTTCAGAGAATATGTTTGCCTGTAATTAGTCATATGGTGCTAGCAATTGTGGGTTTTTTTTTGTCAAAACAAATGCCTCACATTTCTGAAAGACAGATATTCTGAAGGAAAAGCTTTGTCTTCCGACCTAGAGTTAAATAAGAAGACTTATTTAAATCAAAGCAGTAAAATTGGAAAGACGAAAACAAGGATCAGGAGGTTTAGCAAACAATCCTTTCTCTCATCTAGCTAGATTGGTAAGGAAATCTTTGAACACTTTTAATAGTTACTATTTACTAGAACATGGGATTTTTTTGTTGTTGTTGTTAAGTTCTGTCAAGTTGGTGCCGACCCATAGCGACCTTGCAGTTCAAACCAAAAGGGCTAAATATATATATATGGTTGTACTTTACCTGTTGTGTGGACTTCTAATTATTTCTCACTATTTCTCAAGTTTTAACACCATTGTCACCTGCTCTGTATGGTCTCCTTTCTCTGCGTGTCACAAGCCCTCTTTGTACCAAACAACATAGCAAAGAGCACATCTGCCAGTCCCCAGTCCTTTGTACTTAGTAAAGTTCACGATAAATTTTAAATGTAAAAAATATGGCTTCATATAATAAACAGCGGACTGTGAACCACAAGGTTCAAGGTTCAAGCCCAACAAACACTCTGTAGGAGAACAATGAGGCTTTCTGCTCCCATGAAGATTTTAGAAGCCTCAGAAATCCTATACGTGGTTGCTGTGAGTTGGAACCGACTCCAAGGCACTTAACAACAACAACAATAACAATGTATGAGTGACAAGAAGAGGGATTTTATTTTCTACTTTACTACCAATCCTCAGCATTTGGTATTGCATTAGCAATTAAGGGCTGCTGAAAGAATATTTGTTCATTAAATGGACAAATTGATGAACATTAGGAGCTCTGGTAGCATAGTGGTTACGAATCGGGCTGCGAACCTTAAGGTCAGCGGTTCGAAACTACCAGC
>NW_006408526.1:12890525-12899688 GCF_000296735.1 Chrysochloris asiatica
AACCCTGTACAGGGTCGCTATGGGTCGGAACCGACTCGACGGCACTTAACAACAACAACAACAACAATATCAAATAAGCAACTTATGTTACAGATTCAAGTCCAAGTTTGCTTTCTACCACACATCTTACCCATTAGCCTATATTACCTCTTATCCTCCTCCTGTCCAGCTCTGGCTCATTACTTCCATTCTCTTTTCCATTACCTTCACAATACATTCACAATGTCAAGATGTCCAAAATGGAATTCCATCTATAAGTTTATATTTATTATTTTTTAAAAAAGATCCCCCAATTTTATCAGCAGATTGTTTCTTTCATATGTTGGTTCATTTAACCTGTTATCAAATTTGTGGGAATAGAATTGCTTATAGAATTTACTTAACTAGTTTTAGGAACAGTTGTAGTGGTTACTTTGTTGTTGTTGTTGTTGGCTTTAACAAATAGAAATGTATTCTCTACAGTTTAGTAGACTGTAAGTCAATATACAGAGTAACAGCTCTAGGGAAAAGCATTCTCTTTCTTTGTCGGTTCTGGGAAAAGGACCTTGTCTTCTTTTAACATCTATAGGCCCACCATTCCTTGAAGACCACCATGCATCTTGGTATAAATCTTCTGTTTGAACTAAAAGCTTCACAGTGCAGGGAGACCAGATTCAAAGGACGCATTCCTGGCTCTTGTTTCTAGACAGTAATAGGTCCCCTGTAATGGTTACTTTTTCATTTCTAATATTAGTAATTAATGTCGTCTCTCTTTTTTCTTGGTTACTCTGGCAAGAGACTTATCTATTTTATTGATTTTTTTCCCAAATAGCCAGCTTTTGCTTTCATTCATTTTCTTTATTGATTTAATGTTTCTAATTTCATTGATATCTGCTCTATTTTTTCAACATTTTTCACATTTGCAATTTAGAGGGATTAATGACAATATTATTTCTTCTGCTTATTTTGCATTTAATTTGCTCTTCATTTTTAAGTTTTCTATTGTGGAAACTTAGATTTTTTTTAGATCTAATTTATATTCTAATGTATAAATTCAATACTATAGATTTCTCTATAAGAACTGCTTTTACTGTATCCCACATATATTGATAAGCATTACAGAATCAAGATGTTCCAAATTGAATTAACATCTCACTATTTTTCTTTTGAAAAAGAAACCATCATTTTCTATCAGGTAGTGTCTTTGACATACTGGTCTATGTAACCTGTTATTGAATTTGTATATTCATTTTTATGTAGTTCAAAATACTTTGAAATTTCTCATTAGACTTCTTCTTTAATCCATGAGTTGTTTGGAAGTGTGTGCTGTTTAATGATCAAATAGTCTGTATTTTTCTAGCTATGTCTCTTATATTGATTTCTAGTTTAATTCCAACCTGATTTCAGAGCATACTTTATAAAATTTCTACTCTTTTAAATTTGTCAAGATATGTTTTATGATCTAGTATATGGTCTATTTTTATGAACATTCCATTTCAGCTTAAGAGGAATGTATATTATGCTATTTTTGAATGAAATATTCTATAAATGTCAATCATATCTAGCTGATTGATGGTGTTCAGTTTAACTGCATCCTCACTGATTTGCTGCCTTGTAGACCTATAAATTGCTGAGAGAGGGGCATTGATCTCTCCAATGAAAATAGTGAATTTATCTATTTCTCCTTGTAATATTAGCTTTTGTTTTGTGAATTTTGACACCTAGTTGTTTGTGACGCCTACCAAAAATCTTGTTTCTTTCTTTCTTTTTTTTTTTTTTTTTAACCCTGATGGGTCATATAAGAGAAGGAAGAAGAAAATGCTGATAGGAATAAATAATTTAGTTGTGAGCTATTGTTAAGAGGGTTAATTGTAATTTTAAAAACTAGGAACTCTAGCATGAGTATAAAATGAACCATCTTAGAAGCAGGTGCAGGGGGATCTAACTACCAACAACAAAAGAGTGCCAGAATGGAGGCATGCCCAGTGGAGGAAACCATCCCTGTAAATTGAACCTCATCAATCCAGGAGACAGAGAGCTGTGACAAAGAGGAACAGCAGAAGATGGCAGCAACAGAACCAAGTGCCAGGATACAAGACAGAGTGGTGAGCTTTCTAGCATGTGGAATAAAATAGCTAAATGCCTCCAGGCAAGAAGTATGATTTTACAGTATGTGTCTCCAGACTAGGTTTGCTGACCCACAGAATCAGAGCTGAGTGCTTTGGGACTGAGGATTAGAGAGGAGTGGTCTGCCCTTTGGCCATGTATCAGCAATGCTAAAAGAGCTTTCTAACATTGCTTGAGCAAGACAGAGGCCAAATCAAGAGGCCCAGGGCCAGAGAGAGACCTGCCTTCTGGCATGTCTGAGGAGAGGAATGTACAAATGGTGAAACTCTGAAAGACTAAGCAAAAGATTTGGTAATTCAAACCTGTTAAATGGTACCTTGGCAATTAAGCCTGTGAGGCTACTTCCAAAAAGTCACAGCTTTGAAAACCCTACGGCGCAGTTTTACCCTGCACATATGGAGCACCTTGAGATAAAATCCACTCTTCAGGAATTAACAACAACAACATATCTTGTTAGAGAATGATCCTTTACCACTATGTAATATATTTTTTGGTGTTGATTTTCCTTGATCTGAAATTTACTCTTTCTGAAATTAATACAGCCATTCCAGCTTTTAGTATATATTTTTCATATCTTCGATTTTAATCTATCTGTGCCTTTGCATTAAAAGTGAGTTTCTTTATATTAAAAGATACTTCATATTAAAATTGAGTTTCTTGTGCTAACATGCATAATTTTTGTTTACTCTGATAATGTCTGTCATAAAATCTGAATGGTCTAAGTCTAGTTAGTATAGACCATTCACATTTAAGAGATTATAGATACAGCTGAATTTATATTAAAAACATTTAAATGCTTTCTTTTTTATTTGTTCTTTGTTTCTTTTTCTTTTTGGTCTTCTCTGGTTTTGACTAGACATTTTTTATAATTCTTTTCTCTCAAAATGTTTGGTAAAATTCACTAGTGAAGCCATCTGTGCCTGGTTCTTTCTGTTATGGAGGTTTTTAATTGCTGATTCCATTTCTTTAATAGATATAGACCTATGTACATTATGTATTTTTGCTTATATAAATATTAATGATTACATGAAATATATGGCTTCAATCTCTTCTTCATTCATACCTCTCCTGTTAATAGTCATATCTGCTGATGATACATCCACATTTTCGATACCGTTTGACCTTTCCCAATCTTTATGGAAAATGGATCCCTCCTAACACTTTTCCTGGACTTCTATCTAAGTTTGTTGGTTGGTTTTGTTTTCCTGGACTATAATATGAATGGTTTACCTGGTCTTTCTGCTCCCAATTTTTAAATTATGCTCACTGTATTTAATCTGTCCTACACACATTCTTAAGATAAAATACTACTGTAAATTCAATCACTTTCCTAAATACATATTGATTAATCTCAGTTTATTACATAACAGAAACAGAATTCCTTAGTTTAATGCATATAAAATTATGCTTAAGTTAGACTCATTTTATTTTACAGTCTTTTCTCTGCTTGCTTTTTAAAATGTACTATTGTTCCAGCCAAACTGATTTTTTTTCCCCCTTAGGTAGAGTCTATACTTTGAAAATATTTGCTTTATTCATGCTGTGCCTAAATTATCCTTTTCATTGTATCCTATGTAACCTGCTCATTTAAAAGACTACCCCCCTTAATGAGTTTTTCTCCAATTACCCAAGTTAAAATGCATTTTATCAAACTATAATTACCCTAAACTGTGCAGTTTGGAGCACTACTTTCTTAGGAGTTAAAAGTTACAGGTAAGATAGTGTTTATTTATTTATTTCATGAATTTTTAGTGTGAACCTATTCTAAGCCAGACTTATTCATGAAAGAAAATTTAATGATGAGCCAAGTTAGAGTTAGTCCTTGATCTCATGGAGTTCTCAGCTTAATGAGGGAAAATGTATATCTCTATAATCAAATAGACAAATAAATGTGCCTGAAATTCCACACTAAGAAAAGCGTTACGAATGAAGGAAATCTGGTCCTGTGAGAATGTACTGAAGGGCCACAATAGAAAATGACTAAAGTTCTTTATGGGATTGATACTTAAACTGGAGTCTGAAGGTGGAGAGTAGCTGTGCAGAGGGGAGTGTAAAAGGGGACACTTTTGGAAAAGCAAATGTTGTATGAAATCTAGGGATTACAAGGTTTCTTCATGTCTAAAACCTTTTATATATTCATGTGCACGATGAATCTTAAAGTGGTTTAAATAGAATGCTATATAGCTAATGTATTAGATTGATACTCCCTCTTCACCAAACAGTACAATCCACATTCATTCTTCTTTTCCTTTTTAATATTTTCAGTTCTGTTTTCTTTATTCAGTTGCTGCTGTTGGGGAGAGAGCTAAGTATTCCACAAACTACTGTTGCATATGTAACCTGCTTAGAGAATGTGACTTTAAACCCTCATACATATGATGTATACCACTTTCAAGTGATATATCCTGAGCTGTAGTTTATTGTAGTTGCTTGGTAATAATGGGGAGTTAGATCTGGAAAGAAATTTATTGTTGTTATTAGGTGCCATAGAGTTGGTATTGACTCATGGAAACACTATGCACAACAGGATGAAACACTGATATTGTGCCAATATCACAATCGTTAATATGTTTCAGTTCATTTATGCTGCCACTGTGCCAATCCATCTCATTGGGAGTCTTCCTGTTTTTCTCCAAACCTCCACTATATCAAACATGATATTCTGTCCAGGGACTGGTCCTTCCGAAAATATGTCCAAAGTATGAGAGATGATGTTTGGCCAACCTGGCTTCTAAGGAGCATTTTGGCTGTACTTCTTCCAACACAGATTGGTTTGTTTTTTGGGGACAATCCATGTTACTTTTAATTGTCTCCTCCAACATCATAACCCAAATGCATCAATTCTTCTAAGGTCTTCCTTATTCACTGCCCAATATTCATATGCATATGAGGTTATTGAAAATACCATGACTTAGATCATATGCACTTTAGTCCTGCAAACTGACACCTTTGTTCTTCAACACTTTAAAGATGTCTTGTACAGCAGATTTGCTTACTGCAGTATGTCTTTTGATTTCTTGACTGCTCCTTGCATGAGTGTTGATAGTTGATCTGAGCAAAATGAAATCTTTGACAACTTCAATTTTCTTCTCCATTTGTATGGAGGCTATTTAGTAGTCCATACTGAGGGTGTTTGTTTTCTTTACATTGAGGTGCAAATCACACTGAAGTATTGTAAGTCCTTTTTGTTTTCAGCAAGCAAGGCTGTATCATCTGCATATACCAGTTTGTTAATGAGTCTTCCTCCAATCCTGATGCCACATTTTCCTTCACATAATTCAGCTTCTTGGATTATTTGCTCAGCATATAGATTGAATAACTATGGTGGAGAAATGCAACCCTGGCACAAACCTTTTCTAATTTTAAATCATTCAGTGTTCCCTTGTTCTGCTTGAACAACTGCCTCTTGATCTACGTGGGGGTTCCTCATGAGAACAATTAAGTGTTCCAGAATACTCATTCTCCACAATGGTGTCCATAGCTTGTCATGATCTTTATAATCGAAAGACTTTGCATAGTCACCAAAGCACAGGTATCTTTCTGGTAGTATCTGCTTTCAACCAACATTCATCTGACATCAGCAATGCTATCCCTCATCCCATGTACTCATCTGAATCCAGCTCAAACCTCTGGAAGTTCTCTGGCAATGTATGGTTGCGGCTGTTTTTGAATCATCTTGAGCAGAATTTTACTTGTATGTGATATTAATGATATTGTACAATGACCTCCATATTCCATTGGGTAACTTCTCTTTGGATTGGAAAAAAAAAAAAAAAAAAGGATCTCTTCCATTCAGTTGGCCAAGTAGTTGTCTTCCAAATTTCTTGGCACAGATGCCTCCAGTGCTGCATTAGTTTGTTGAAAGATTTCAATCTGTATTCCATCAAATCCTGATGCCTTGTTCTTTGCCAGTGTCTCATTGCACATTGGACTTCTTCCTTCAGTATCATTGGTTCTTGATCACATGTTCCTCCTTTAGCGCAGTGACTCTGTATATTCCTTTCATTATCTTTTGATGCTTTTGACATCCTTCAATATTTTACCCATAGAATCCTTCAAGTCACGGCTTGAATTTTTTTCTTCAGTTCCCTCAGCTTGAGAATTGCTGAGTGTATTTTTCCCTTTTGGCTTACTAACTCCAGGTCTTTGCATATTTCATTATAATATTTGATTTTGTCTTCTTGGCTGACCTTTGTGAAAATTTATTTTCAGTTCTTTTATCTCCTTATTTCTTCCACTTGCTCTAGCATCTCTATGCTAGAGAGCAAGTTTCAAAATCTCTTCTGACATCCATTTTGCTCCTTTCCTTCTTTCTTGTCTTCTTAATGACCTTTTGCTTTCTTCTTGTATAATGTTCTTGATGTTGTCCGAAAACTCTTCTTGTCTCCATTCTTTAGTGTTTGATTCTTCAAATCTTTTCTTCAGATGATCTCAGATTTCAGATAGGATATGTTCATACTCATATTTTGGCCTTCTGGACTTATTTGGATTTTCTTTGGCTTCATTCTGAACTTGCATAGGAGCAATTGTTGGTCTATTCCACAGTGTGCCCCTGGCCTTGTTTTGACTGATAACGTGAAGCTTATTCATGGTCTCTTTCCACAGATATAGTCAATTTTATGTTTGTATATTCCACCTAGTGAGGTCCATGTTTATAGTTGTCTTTTATGTTGGTTAAAAAAAAAAAAAAAAAGATATTTGCAATTAAGAAATGATTGGTTTTACAAAATTATATCATGGTATCTCCAGCATCTTTTCAATCACTAAGGCCATATTGATCAATTTCAGACTGAAGAAGTTGGTAGAGTTATTTGTTTACATTATCACTGGCCTTAGTGTTTGATGGGTAAATTTGATTAATACTGATATCAACTGATCTTTCTTGTTGGTGTAGGGATATTATCCTATCACAGATAGTATTGTACTTCAGGACAAATCTTGATGTGTCCCTTTTGATGATGAATGCAATGCCATTCCTCATCAATTTGTCATTCCTGTCATAGTATACCATGTGATTCTCAGATTCAGAATGGCTAATCACAGTCCATTTTGTTCACCAATGTCTAGGATATCAATGTTTATGCATTCCATTCCATTTTTGACAATTTCCAATTTTACTAGATTCATGCTTTGTAAATTCTATATTTTGATTATTAATTGATGTTTACAGCTGTTTCTCCTCATTTTAAGTTGGGCCATCAGCAAATGAAGGTCCCAAAGACTTTACTCTATTTGTATTATGACAGTCAACTCTACTTTGAGGAGGCAGCTCTTCCTCAGCCATATTTTGAGTGCCTTCCTACTTGAAGAACTCATCTTTTGATACTGTATCTGACAATATTCCAATACTCTTCATCATATTCCAATATTCTGGTGATGACACTATTCTACTGCTATCCGTAAGGTTTTAAGTGACTAAATATTTGAAAGTAGTCTGTCTCTCCTTCTTCTTTCTCTATCTTTATCTGGCAGTTCAGCTGTCCACTGTGAGTGACCCTGCTTATATTTAAAATGACCTTGGAATAGCTTACATAATCATAGCAACACACAAGACATGTAACAAACTGATAGATAAGTGGTGTCAGTTGTGGCTGTTAGGTACCATAATGTTGGTTCTGACTCATAGGGACCCTATGCACAGCAGAATAAAACAATGTATAGTCCTGAACCAACCTCACAATTGTTGTTATGGTTAAGTCCATTGTTCAGCCATTGTGTTCTTTCACCTTGAGAAATGCTGAGCATGTTTTTCATTTTGATATTGTAATTCCAGTTCTTTGCATATTTCATTTAATACTTTACTTTGTCTTCTCTATCTAACCTTTGGAATTTTCTGTTCAGCTCTTTATTTCCTCATTTCTTCCAGTTGCTTTGGCTTAAGTACTTTCAAGAGCAAATTTCACAGTCTTTTCTGACATCCATTTTGGTCTTTTCTTGCTTTCCCATCATTTTAATGGCCTTTGCTATATTCCTGTACGATGTTCTTGATGTCATCCTACAGCTCTTCTGGTTTTCAGTTATTAATGTCTAATGAATCAAATCTGTTCTTGAGATGATCTCTAAATTCAGGTGGGATATACTTAATGGCATATTTTGGCTCTTGTTGACTTGTTTTAATTTTTTTTTTTTAGCTTCATCCTGAACTTACATATGAACAGTCAATCCTGACCCATAACAACCCTGTGTAGGGTTTCCAAAGAACAGCTGGTGAGCTTGAACAGCCAACCTTGCAGTTCAAATGGCTTTGCAGTCTGGCACATTAACCCACAGAGCCACACCAGGACTTCATATATATTGTTGTTGTTAAGTGCCGTCGAGTCAGTTCTGACCCATAGCAACGCTGTATAGGGTTTCCAAGGAGTGACTGGTGAGCTTGAACCACCAACCTTGTAGTTCAAACAACTTGCAGTCTGGCGCAGTAACCCACAGTGCCACACCAGGTTCCATATATATATTGTTATTAAAGGAGTTCTCATAATGTAGTGATTATGAGTTGGGCTGCTAACCTCAAAGTCAGCAGTTTGAAACTACCCCAGCTATTTCACTGAGGAAAGACAAGACTTTCTGCTCTCATTAAGATATATAGCCTGGAAACCCAGGTTGTAATACAGGGTTGCTATGAGTCAGAATAAACTCCACAGCACACAACCACCAACCACCATATTGTTATTGCTATTGTTGTGTCATTGTGTTGATTGTGACTCATAGCAACCCTGTATAGGGTTTTTCAAGGAGTGGGGGAACTGCTGACCTTGTGGTTTGAAGTCCACCACTCTCTCTATATATAGGACCAGCACTGGATTGCTAGCTACAAGGTCAGTGATTCAAACCTACTAGCTGCTCCTTGGAAATACTATTGTTGTTGTTGTTATGCGCCATCGAGTCGTTTCCGACCCATAGCGACCCTGTATAGGGTTTCCGAGGGTGTAAATCTTTACGGGAGTAGAAAGCCTTATCTTTCTCCCGCGGTGCAGCTGGTAGTTTCGAACCGCTGACCCCTTAAGGTTCGCAGCCCGATTTAAACCAACTCAACTGTACTTAGTGACAACTATATATA
>NW_006408526.1:12900047-12906691 GCF_000296735.1 Chrysochloris asiatica
TATGGATAATATTGTGAAGCATGGTCTTTCCAAAACACTTAATTGTGCTCATGAGGAACCTGAACATATACAATGACTCAGTCACCCCAACAATAAGAGGATACTGAATGGTATAAAATCAGGAAAGTTTGCACCAAGATTGCATCCTTTCTCTATATTTATTCAATCTGTATGTTTAGCAAATAATTCAAGAAACTGGGTTATGTGAAGAAGAATATGGTGTCAGGAAGGAAGACTCATTAATAACTTGCAATATGCAGATGATACAACCTTGTTGAAAGCTTAAGGATTTAATATTTACTGATGAAGATCAATTACCACAGCCTTCTATCTGGATTGTACCTTAATGTAAAGATAAAAAGTCTTCACAACTGGACCAATAAATGACAACATGATAAATGGAGAAAAGATTGAAGCTGTCAAGTAATTCAATTTGCTTGGATCCAAAATCAGCACTCATGAAAGAAGCAGTCAAAAAATTAAGTGATGTATTGCATAGGCAAACCTGTTGTACAAGACCTTGTTAAGGTATTCAAGAAGAAAGATATTAGTTTGAGAACTAAGGTGCACCTGACCCTAGCTACTGTATTTTCAACAGTCTTATATGCATGTGAAAAATGAGCAATGAATAAGTAAGCCCATAGAAGAATTGGTGCATTTGAGGTGCGGTGTTGGAGAAAAATATTAAACGTATCATGGATTGCCAGAAGAATAAACAAATATGAAGAAATAAAATCAGAATGCTTCTTATCAGCTAGAAGACAAGACTGTTCCTCATACTTAGAACATGTTATCAGGAGGAGCAAGTCCCTAGTGAAGGACATCATTCTTGGTGAAGTGTAGGGTCAGTGAAAAAGAGGATGACCTCCAATGATATGAACTGGCACAGTGACAGCATCAATGGACTCTAGCTAACAACAATTTTGAGAATAGCACCTGACCTGGTGGTGTTATGTTCTGTTTTACATAGGATCTCTGTGAGTCAGAGCCAGCTTAATGCTTGGATTGTGTAGTGTAGCTTACTGGTTACGAGCCAGGCTATTAACCTTAAGGTCAGCAGTTTGACACTACCAGCCATTCCATGGGGAAAAAATGAGCCTTTGTGCTTCCATAAAGATTTACAGCCTTGGAAACCCTATAGGTGTCTCTATGACTCCAGGGCACACCACCACCACCACAAACAACAACAACAACAAAACAGTAGGGTCAGGAGAAGCCTCCAGCCTGATTTATGGATTTGGGACTTGTAGGTCTCTGTTACTCTGTAAGGAATTTCCTTAAGATAAATCTCTCTCTCTCTAAATATATAGATAAATATATTTCACTAATGTTAGTTCTCTAAAGAAGTCAGCTTACAATACCACTTCAGTAAAGGATGAGTTTATATATCTCTTATTTCCCTTTACCTCTGAGATTCTTGTATTTTAACCACTACAATCTGGTGTGTGCATTAGTGCACTGTCCTCTGCCTTTTCATCTTTATTTTTAATATTTCTTTGTACACCTTTGACAAAGTCAGGTACAAGATTTTTTGTCAATCACCTCCTCAATACACAGCCAACTATTGTTTATGGTCAATAAAAAGCTCTTTTCTTTTTTATTCACTTCCATTCCTCATTTCCATGAAACCTCTTCAAAGCAACCATTCTCAGAGGTTCAATATGGACACTTTTATTTATATAGATTCTGGTAAAACCATCATTATTACAATAGATGGTATTGTGCTATGGATCCGTCATTCCTTCCCCTCCCCAGTAATAACCTTTTGGAGACCTACTCACATTTCATTGTGTTCATATATATAATCTATTGCTTCTAACTGTTGCATATTATTCAATCAATGTACTATTTACAATGCAGTCCAACCAACCTTGAAAAATCCAAATCTGAATGTTTCATTGAGCTCCTTAACATGCTTGAGCAATTTTTTATTTTATGTAGTATAAATTTCAAAACAATCAACATGTCTATAAAGGACTGCAGAACTGAGCCTTCATCTAGTTTTAAATCCTCATCTTGAACCCTTCTTTCCTTTAATTTTTGTAAGGCAGACATACTAACCTTGACTTCCTTAGACTGTTATAACTCTTTTCGTTGCTATATGCAACATGCATTCTCTTTTCATTCAAGTCTCAGATTAAATTTAATTACTTCAGAGATTTATTAAAAAAAAAAAATCACACACACAAAAAAACAAAACTTCTGGCTGCTGAATTTCCACTCATGTTATAGAGTAGAACTGCTCCATCGGGTTCTCTTGGCTGCAATCTTTATGGAGGCAGATCAGCAGGATTTTCTCTATAATGTTGCTTAAACCTTCAGACTTTAGTTTAATTGTAGTTGTTATTGTTAGATGCTGTTGAGAAATTTAACTCATAGCAACACTATGTACTACAGAAGGAAACATTTCCAGTCCTGCACCATTATTATAGTCTCTTAAATTCACACTTGATAAATTCTACATTCCAATTATTAATGAATATTTGTAGCTGTTTCTTCCCATTTGAATCATGCCACATCGGCAAAAAAAAAAAAAAAAAGATCCCAAACACTTTACTTTATCCATGTCATTGAGATTGACTCGAATTTGACCTGGCAGCTCTTTTTCATTGTATTTTGAGTGACTTTTCCCCTGAAGGGCTCATCTTCTTGGGTCTATCTCAGGCAATGTTCTACTGCTATGCGGAACACTTTTCATAGCTTTCAGAAGCAGACTGTCATGCCCTCTTCTTAGTCTGTCTTTATCAAGAAGCTCCACTGAAACTTGTCCCCCATGGAGGACCATGCTAGTATTTGAAATACTGGTGGAATAGCTACCAGGATCAAATCAACACACAATTTGATAACAATTTTAGGAGATTAGCACAAACTATTTGCCTCACCAGAGATATGAGCCTTTGAGCATATACCAGTAAAAGTACAAACTATTTACCCCACCCAGGGACCTGAGCCTTTGAGCACTTACCAAATAAATCAGGACTTCAGGTTTCAAATACTTTTTCAAATCATATTTGTACAATCTGTACCTACACTTAATTCTATGTTCATTTTTTAGTATATTTTCTATCTACTATCAATGGAGAAAAGACTGAAGTTGTCAAGGACTTCATTCTTCTTATATTAACTATCAACACTCATGGAAGTAGCGTCAAAAAATCAAATGATGTACTGCATTGGGAAAAACTGCTGGGCAAGACCTTTTTAAAGTGTTGAAGAGCAAAGATGTCTGCTTGAAGAATAAGGTGCATCTGACCCCAAACCATGGTATTTTCAATAACCTCATAGGCATGTTAAAGCTGGACATTAAATAAGGAAGACCATAGAAAAATAATTGATGCATTTGAGTTATGGTGTTGGAGGAGAATATTAAACGTGCCATGGGCTGCCAAAAGAACCAACAGATACATGTTGGAAGACGTGCATCCAGAGTGTTCCTTGGAGGCCAGGATGGCCAAACTTCATCTCTCATACTTTGGACATATTGTCTGGAGGGACCAGTCACTGGAGAAGGATCTCATATTTGTTAAGGTGGAGGGTGAGAGAAAAAGAGGAAGATCCCCAACGAGACGGATTGGCCAAGTAGCAGCATTGATGGACTCAAGTGTGGCAACAATTGTGAGGTTGGCTCAGGATCGGGCAGTGTTTCATTCTGCTGTGTATAATGTCGCTATGAGTCGGTACCAACTTGATGGCACTTAATAACAACATAACATCAGAGTCTTAGTGTGGTGCTGTAGGATAAACAATGAAGTGCTATCAGAATGAATGAATAACATAAGACAACTAACCTACTGAAAGTCACAAAAATAATTAAAGTCAAGCTCAACATAAAAAGTCAGTACTTTTCCCCTTTCAGGGCTTGATTTCCCTTAAATGCAGTACTATGTTGTATTTGTATGTATGTTCCCAGCTCAATGCCTTGAACAAAATTTGTGGTCAACAATTACTAGTAGAATACATAGCAATAGTAAAGAATGGAAATGTAGATTATATGGTTTATATTTACATAGAAGTGCTATCAATCATTATACTAAGTCTGCCAATCTGGAAATGTAGAAGTAAAGATACCTGTATATGTGTGTCATTGTATTTCACTTGAAATTCTGAGGCGACACTAGACATTTTTATAGGTTGGAAATTGCTTCCTTTGCTGTTGTAAGACCAGAGCTACAGTCTAAGCATCTGTCATGTGATTCTGACTCAGAAATGTCTTTTAAAATGAATAGGAAGCCAAAATTCAAATGGAGACTGAAAAGGAAAACTCCATTTATTAATGTCCAATTTATGCTTATTTTAATAAAAACAAAAAGACTAATGATGTCTGTATATAAAGGAGGATGAATGAATTCAAGTTTCTAAGGATATTTCCTTTAATTCAGGAGAAAGAGAAAAATGAACTCTCATCCTCCCAACTCAGTTTCTGCCTGAACAGACTTTATCAATGGGCCTGTCACAATGCTGAAATTGTCAGTGTTTGCTATATGGTTTCATAAAGCTAAGTATCTTGAGTCACTGCAGTGTCAGCAAAAAACAAAAACAATAAAAGTGCTCCTAAAAAAGATCCAAAGTAACATTTTTTCTTCTTTATTTTTTAGTGGCATCAGTGAAATTGTCATATCTTTATCTAGTGTGAATTTGTATTACTCATTGAATTCAGACCTTAAAAACCACAAATGATCATTTTTTCTCTGTTATTCTCAAAAAGTTCACTTACTCAGAAAGCTGTCAGATCTGTTTTAACTTTTGGCAGTACTGGTTGACACACAAACAGAAAATGTTGTTCCTGCTCAACATAATTGAAGGTTGTTGTCGTTAAGTACCATAGAGTTGGTTCTTATTTATAGTGACCCTGCATAGGGTTTCCGAGACTGTAAATCTTTATGGGAGCAGAAAGCCTCATCTTTCTCCCATGGAACAGCTGGTAGTTTTAAACTGCTGAATTGAGGGTGGAGGATCAAAATGTCCCTTGCTCTATTGGTCTGTCTCAATACCTGTATTCCACCAGCTGAGATTTATTCTTTGGATTAGGTTATTATATTTATAAGACTTTTTCATTTGCAACATTCTATTCCATTGTTAGAGATATCCATTTATTAATTATTTCATCTGTATACCATAGATTTGAAGTAACTAGTAAAGATATTAAAACCCAATCATGGCAAAGGAAATTGATGTTTACCTGTAATCTTCAAAGAAGCAGATTTCCAGGTCTTGCTTTTGTAGTACAGCTGGGTGGGTTTGAGTCATCAGTCATTATGCTACCGGTCACAAACTGTGCCACCTAGAGACCTGATTCTCAACAAAATGAAATTCTTTTTTTGAGGGTCCATAGCAAACATTGAGACCTTATAACTTGTGTTCGAGTCTTTCATGAAAGTAAAAGAAGTATTTTTATTGTTTTGTTTGTTTGGTTTTTTTTTTGTAGTATTTGACTATAAGTAGTGTAAGTGCCTATTACAATTTAGATTTTACTGTCTTATCTTATTTTCCTGCACTTTATCAATGTACAACCTTTTCTATATCTTGTTTTCCTCTCATCAAATATACTTTGCTTAGCAAGGCTGGAAATGCCACCTGGCAGGTTCTCTCAGAATCCTTGGGAAATTCCACTGTTGAATCTCCTAGTATACCTAGTTGGGAATTAGCAAAACAAAGAAGTCAAGCCTTATATATGACAACATTGAAGTTAAGGAAAGAAAAATCAAAAGCACTTTCTGCCTTTGATGTCCGAACAGTTTCAAAGAGAAGTTCAGGGACAAAGCTGAATCTACAGATATGAACAAGGTCTTCGCAAAAGGTGATAGGAAGGAATAAAACCAGAGAAAGAAATGACAGTTTGTATTATTCACAACTCATTAGTCGTATGTGATAACACTCAAACACAGTAGTACTTAAGCTAACTTAGGGAATCTGTTTGTTGGCTCCTGTTATAAAATGGAAAAGCAGAATAGAGGAAGGTAGATAGAAGCTGGCATTAGGTCCAATTGTACCCAGAAATTTAAATTGTCAGTGTTGTTTTCACATTTTATTTTTTACTCTTCTCTGTCCAATTTCTTTCTCCTATGTTATTGCAGAAGAGTTACATGGAAGGTGAAGTCTCTGAAAATTTACCTCAGTTCTGAACAAATGTTTTTTTTTTGTTTTTTTTTTATGAAATGGTTAGAGATGAAAGGAATGTTCTGAAATCAGAAAATTAGAGACCCGTTTGAGTCATATGAGTCCTGATATGGCACTGTAGGATAAATACTGGACCACAAAGTCAGTTTGAACTGTAAGGTCAGTGGAGCAAACCCACCAGCTACTGCTCAGAAAATCCTATACAGGGTTGCTATGAGTCAGAACTGATTCAATGACACTTAATAACAGACAGAAAATTTAATCATATGTCAAGTTATTGGAATAATTGACATGGATATGTATGATGAGTTTTATTATTAGTCAAAATTACCATCACGTGTCCACAACTGCAGATAGGGAGGCAGGGTTTGGGGTCAGAAGAGATAGGGGAAGTATATTTATTTTTTGACCATGGCAAGATTATAAAGTGCATGGTATTTCACACAAATAATTTGGAGTTTATTCTGTATGCAATGTTTACCATTCGTAAAGGTTAATGTTCAACCATTTCAAGAGGTAGCATATGA
>NW_006408526.1:12908851-12913267 GCF_000296735.1 Chrysochloris asiatica
AACTCCACTGTAAAGTGTTTTGATACATTTTATAATCATTTTTCTGAATTCCTTTTCAGGCATTTTCAAAGGCTGCCTCCTTCCGGAATGGAGCCCAGATCTACCACTAGGTCATTTGTCTCAAACATTTTATCTTGTTTCTGGACATGTGCTGATATGGTCATCGGGTTTTCTTCTTGGGCATGTTTAGTGTTTATCTGTGGCCTTAATACTTAATTGAGTGTGTGTTTTGGTATTTTTTTTGTGCTTTTTGATTGCTTCCAGGTAGGTGTGATCAGGATGTGGGTTTCCCTTTTCATTATTCTTATTGCTTAGCTCAGAGTTACTTCCACAGGTGTTGTCTGCCTCCTTGGTGTATGATAGTTGGTATTGGTTCTTGTCTGGATTTTGGTGTTTTATAGAGTGTGATTGTAACTTGACTATATGGTAGCAGTTGCTGTGTCTTCTTGGGTAATACAGGGAAAGAAAGTGTCCCCCAAAGTAAAAGGGGGAGCATAAAACATCAAAACAGCAACATCAAAAAACAAAAACAAAAAAAACACCAAAACAACAATAACAAAACTAGATTGGACACTGTAGTCTATAATCACAGAAAGGGGAGAGAAGGAAGAGAAGGGAAATAAAAAAAAAATCTGTAGCCTAATATGAGTATGACTTTAATGTCCTCTTCCAGCTTCTTGTTTTCAAGGCCATCGGATAAATTTCAAGATGCCACTGTTGGTTGTTATGATATACCTCAGGATTTAATTTAATTTTTGGCCTGTTTTGTTTTAAACTCTCTCTCTCTCTCCACATTCCTTGTTCTGGCCTTTCCCTATTAAGAAACAGTTCAGGGGCAGCTATTGGTCTGAGAGTATCTGTGTGCATGTGTGGCAGAAGAACCCACCAGTGGTTAGGGTGGGGGGTGTCCACTCGCTCAGGCACCCCCTCTAGTCACCAGAATGGAGGTGTGCAAACAGTGGGTGACCACTGACAGATACCAAAAAAAAAAAAAAAAAGAAGATTGGAACAAAGCAAAACCGACAAAGTGTATTGTCCACCTTTACTCCATGGTTCCCACATCATTATTCCATGGTGGGTCTTTTCCCCTGCTTGGTCTTGCCATTTGGTCTCACCCAAGTTGTTGGCTCTGGGCTGCTAAGTATGGCAGATTCAAAAGTACATGATTTCTTACTTCTTCTACAAGTTCCACTAGCTATAAGCCTTCAAACTTTTAAAATATTCCTACCTATGTGGTTCAGAGTTTTGGAGCTCTGCCCTGAACCCACTTCACCTGGTATCCTGTGGTATTGTTGAGGATGAGCTTCACTGAAACTCTATCCTATCTTCCATCAAGCCCCACCCCCTGTACATCTTTATAGAAGCAGAAACCTCATCTTTATTCCAAAGAGAGGCTGGTCCATGCAAATTGCTGAACTTGTAATTAGCAGCACAACTCATAACCCACTAGGCTACCAGGGCTCCTTCCACCAATAGTACAATTTATCTTTTCTTTTTACCTTTACATATATGTAGCGTGTATGAAAGGAGCCAGGGTGTCACAACTGAATAATTGATGATTCAAACCCACCCAATGCATCCACAGAAGAAAGACCTAGGAATCTACTATAGTAAATATTATGGCCACACCAGGACTCCAAAAACCCAATAGACAAGTTCTGTTCTGTTACATGGAATCACTATGAGTCAAAATAGACTCAATGGTCCTTAACAACAGTGTGTATGCATGCTTATGACTGTACAATACTCTTCACATCGTCGACAAATAATGGTGCCAGAAGTAGTAAGGTTGAACAAGGGAAATGAGACTGCAATATTCTCAGTGAAGAATTTAGAGATTGTACATGGCCAAACAATTGCGATTCTGAAAAGTTTTCTAATACCATTAACATTTTCCTACATGGATGTTTTTCTTTTCTTGTGCTGTGGTGAAATAGCTAATATATTGTTCAGGCTCACTTGCAATATAATGATACTGTCTTGATTTAAGAATTTCTCATTCTTAATTGGATTTCACTACTATACAATACACCATGTTTCCCCCTCTTTTTTATACCACTAAATAATATGATTCCTGGTGTGCCATTGTAGGATCAGCACTGATCTGCAATCTGCAAGGTCATCAGTTCAGACCCACCAACTGCTCCTTGGAAATCTTTACAGGGTCGCTATGAGTTGGAACTGACTTTATGGCACTTAATAACACCAGCAACAAATATGAAAAATGTTAGCATATCTTTCTGTAGGTATTATTTTGACAAACTATCCAGTGTGACCTTTTAAAAGATTCCATCATTAAGTAGTCTCCATTGTTTTTTTCAAGAGTATCTGTGCTTTCTGGTTCTCTTCTAGACAAGAACTTGGGAAACTATAGTTTTCGGGTTAGGTTCTTGTTTTTGTAAATACAAATTTGTTGGAACATAGCTCTGTCTGTACATTTGTGTATTGTTTATGCTGTTTTTTAGCATTACAATTAGAGTTAAATAGTTGTGACAAAGACTGAATAGCCTGCAAAATCTAAAATATTTATTATATTTCCTTTCACAGAGTTGTTGAACCCTGTGCTAAACTATAATTTCTTTATAATGAGAGATTCTGATGATAAATAATACTCTTAGTAAAATTGTATCAGAAAGGAATGATGAAATTATCTTTTAAAAAAATATCTACCACCTTCCCTGTGTGAATTTCATTTTCCGTCATCATACTTTTCTCTTATAATACAGAACATTGGTAGAATCTGTTGTGCAATCCCTACAAATAGTGTAATCACTTTATTAGTATCAGCAATGTGCATGTGTTTCAGAGGCTGATACTTTGTGTAAAATTGAAAAAGATCAAAACTTTCATTAAAAAATGTATTTGCTATTGGTTACTGTTTTCTCCATATTAGAAAATAAATTTTGGGACACTTTTTGAGAAGAACTAACAAGAGGTGACTCCTTATTACTATTTTCTGTGCCTTCTACTTCCAACATATTTCTGGGGTAAGAGATCTCACAATAGTGTCACTATAATCAGTTATGTCTGCTACTGTGCTGTATCTGCCTACATGTAAATCATGAAACTTCTGGACTTAAAGCTCATTTGGTAATATGATACCTAAGGTCTCTCATAAAATATTTGCTTTTACATAAGCTTAGTCATCACCTAGATAACAGAAGGAGCTCTGGTAGCATAGTGGTTACGAATCGGGCTGCAAACCTCAGGGTCAACAGTTCTAAACTACCGGTTGTTCTGCGGGAGAAATATGAGGCTTTCTGTTCCAGTAAAGATTTACAGTCTCGGAAACCCTGTACAGGGTCACTATGAGTCAGAACCGACTCCATGGCACATAACAACAACAACAAGATAACAGAAATCTGCTTTCTGAAGGAAATTAATGAACATTAGAAGAGAAATATAATGATCAAACAAATATCACATCATTTTGCTAAAGCAGACAAGAGAAAAATCAGTGGTTGAAATTCTAATACATAAGGAGGTAGATTAAAATAGTGCTCTGGGGTCATTTTGGGTTCTAATTCTTTGACTTATTTGCTATGTGACCTATGATCTATTTCTGGCCTGTAATGTGGGGATAATGATAGATCCTATATCAAAAGATTTTGGAGTGACTTGAAAGAGTAATTGCAGTTGAAGCACTTATCATAGTGCCTGGCATTTAACAAGTGCTCAGTAAGTGTTAAACTTAATAATGGAAATAATATAATCTCGTATGACTTTCTCACCTAGTCTCAGGGAGAAATTATGTTCTAGGAGAATCTGGTGCAGCCCATATACAGTCACATTTATCCAGTGGGAAGTCAGTGATTTAATTGTCCATCAGGAATCAATGAGTAGAAAGAAGGCAGACAGATACCAAGAGCTGTGGTGTCAGTTTTTATGGTCTCATGGAAAAAGAAGCAGTTGTTTATAAATACAATTAGCCAGACATTCCATATTCCTGACTTTCCTTCCTCCATTGTTCCAGTTGTTCTGCCATTAATAGATTTTTGTAAGGTTTTAAGACTCCCAATACTACACAGTGAACTATGAGGTAGAACAGAAGTACCAAACATGTTATTGGGCCAATTAAATGGATTGCTTCATGAAACCACAACACCAACCTCCAAACCAAAGTTGCACATAAGCAGCCTCAGCAGGTAGACTTCTTGTTTGTTTTTTGTACTAAATATATCTGTCAAACACTCTTTTTTTTTTCCCCTTAAGGTTTTTATTTGGAATTGAATAAAAGTTTACAGGGCAGATCATCAGTTTACATTCAACAAATCATAACACTTGTTTCATTACAATGATTATATTCACCTCCATGTACCATCAGTTAACAGTGTTTCTCTCTATTCACTTTAGCTCTTCTGTGTATTTATTTTTTAAACACTCAGGCATATATAATAATTTACACCACAAAAGGAC
>NW_006408526.1:12914083-12916753 GCF_000296735.1 Chrysochloris asiatica
CCATGGTTGAACTCAGCAATTTCTTCATTGCTGCCTTCCCCTTCTTCCACTTACCAGTAGTAGACCAATGTGGTTGCCAGCAAGCTTACATGCCTGCTCATGTGTTCCCTTTGAGTTTCAGTCTTAGAGGGGGATTTATCCTGAAGGAACTTGATTGCTTGCCTTAATGACTCATAAGAATAAGCAGCAAACTAGCTTGTTTATTCTTGTAGTAGCCAGTTATACTGACATTTTTGCTTTGTTTTTTTTCCTGATGATTTATTTGAAGACGTATCTTCTCTAGCTCTAGATATTCCAGGCTGGTCTGCTTGTCATTTCTAGTGGGGATGTCCCACCTCAGAAGGTTCTGGATTTAATTCAGGATTCCACCTAAGGTCCTATACTCTGCAAAGGCTCTGCAAGAGGCCTATTTCACTGGGCAAGTTCTAGAACCCCTTTTAGGTATTCCAATCTGTTATAGGCTGAAGACAGGCTTACAAGCTTTTCGTAATCATGTTTCCTGACATTCCTTTCTATCCCATTCAAATGTCTATTTTACAGTAGTAGGCAAGGGAAACCAATTTTCTTAGACAGTCAAGCATCTTACTAGTATTTCCCCTTTTCAAACTATGTCTCGAGCCCTGTTGCTCCAAGGTTGAGCATACATCACTATTTACCTCTCTCCCACTTAGCCCATTCAAACCTGTCTCAGTGTTCCCCTATCTACCTTGTTCTTCCACCTCCTCACCCTTCTTGTATTGCCCTCCCCAACACCCATACTATGATGTGTCTGCCCTTACCCTATGCTCTTCTGTTACCTCCCTCTACCTCCTCCTAAACCCCTCACCCCAACCCCACTGTTGTTTTTACCTCAGATTCCATTAGTTTTTCCCTCCATTTAAGACAGTCTATTTCATCATGTAATCTACCTGACTTTCTCACTCCCTGGATCTCTGTTCCTCTGTGTTTACCTTCTTTCACATTGTAATTATTTTGATCATAGACTGACCTCCTCTGAATTTGTTCTTATAGTTTTGTTCTATTTGTGACTCTTCCATTTATCAATTGTGTTCTGGGTGATGTGCCACGTACATCATTCTCTGATTGTTATCTGTTCTTGTAGGTTCTCTGTCCACAGAAATCCCTTTAGGATGTTTTTCACTGCAGGGTTGGCTTTGGAAAAATCCCTTAGCTTCTGTTTATCCCGTAATGTTTTGATTACAACGTTGTATTTGATTGACAGCTTTGCTGGGTAGAGAATTCTTGGTTGGCAGCTTTTTTCTTTCACGGTTTTATATATGTCTCTCTATTGCCTTCTTGCCTGCAAGGTTTCTATTGAGAGATCCGAGCTTAATCTGATTTGCTTGACTTTGTATGTTACACTTCTCTTTTCCCCAGCTGCTTTCAGGATTCTGTCTTTATTTTTGATGTTGGAGAGCTTGATTATTATATGTCTTGGTGATTTTCTTTTAGGGTCTATCCTTCCTGGGGTTCATTGAGCTTCTTGAATGCTTTTCACTTTTCAGGATCTTAGGGAAATTTTCTTACAGAAGCTTTTCAACTATCTCCTCTGTGGGCTTGTGTGATTCTTCCTATTTCAGAAAGCCAATAATTCTTAAGTTATTCCTCTTCATGTTGTCTAACATGAATCTTAGACCTTTTTCCAATTTTTTTTAATCCTTTTTTCTGCTTGTTCTTCTTTCTTAGTAGTATTGAGAGATTTATCTTCCAGATCCCTAGTTCTGGCTTCCATCTCGTCAATTCTACTCCTTTATCCTTTCAGTGTATTTTCCATTTCTGATATTCTATTTTTAACCATTTAGACCTCTTTCTATAGGTTTTGAATTGTTTCCAATGATGTATCTATCTTATTTGATTGTTCCTGCAGTGCTTTCCTGACTTTTTCCTTATTTTTCTCAACTGCATTGTAAAGTGTTTTGAAACATTTTATAGTGATTTTTCTGCATTCCTTCTCAGGCATTTCCAAGGCCTTAGTAATACTAAGATTTTAGAAATGGATAATATATTTAAAGAGCAAAGAGTAGATTTGAATCAATGGAAGCTCAAAATAGTGAACTTGAAGACAAATCTCATACTAGTCCTCTAAAAGAACAATCAGAATAAAGAAGGAAAAAAATCTGAAAAAAGCCAAAGATTTATGTGGTACATCATCAAAAGGAATAATTTATGAGTGATCCAGATTCCAGAACAGGAAGAGATCCAAAAACACCCACAAAAAACAAAGAGTAAATTGTGGAACACTAGTTGGAATAACAATTACCAGCACTGCAGGCTAATATGCTGGACTGTATTCAGTTTGAATCACAAGATCAGCAACTCAAGCTTACCAACTGATCGTCAGAAACCCTATATAGGGTTGCTATGTGTTGGAACTGAGTCAAAGGCATTTAACAACCATAACAACAAACATCATGAAGGATGAGAAAATATGCTATTCAAGAAGCTGAAAAAGTCCCAAACTGGGTAGACCCAAATAGAAAATCATAGAGACATCATAAACAAAATGTCTAAAACAAAGACAAGGAAAAAAATCCTGAGAACAGTTTGTGAAAAATTAAAAGTTAGCCACAAATGAGAACCAATAACTTTAAGCTGTGGTTTCTCAGAAGAAACCATCCAAGCACATAGGAAATGGGATGGCATATATAAAACACTGAATGAAAAAGATTG
>NW_006408526.1:12919443-12927423 GCF_000296735.1 Chrysochloris asiatica
TCTTGAGTAATTTAAAGAGGTCTTTTGCAGCAGATATGCTTAATGCAATGGGTCATTTGGTTTCTTGACTGTGAATCCAGGCAAAATGAGTGTCCTCCAATTCTGATGCCACAGTCTTCTTCATATAGTCCAGCTTATCATATCATTTACTGATCATATAGATTTGAAAAAAAAAAAACCAAAAAACTTAAATGTGATTTAGTGAAGATTTACAGAGCTGATGATTAGTTTTACGTGTAAAATATAATATTCTTCATTTCATTTCAATGTTTGCAATCACCTCAATGTAACCTAACTTATTTTGTTTCCTCCCTGTGATTCTCTTTTCTTTTTCACCTTCTTTTCCAACCCTTCTGAATTTTATCATTTGGTAAATGCTGCCCTTTTGATCTTAAATGACTGAATTTTCTATTGTGTGTGTACCACTAGCATTCTTATCCTTCCTATATACCTCTCTACTGCTTGGTTGAAAGTTAAGCCACAAAAGTGTGTTCAAGTCCAGACCTGAAAGGTGACCAAGGGCCATACTACTCTTGATTACTCCAATTTCTTTCTAACAAGTAAGTCCAAACATTTTTATAATTTTGAATTTTGTGTCACATTTCTTCAATTCTATGCAGAGCCTTCTAATGTGATCCCTTTCAGTGCAGTTGGTAGTGGTAGCAGGGAAACCTCTAGTTCTTCTGGTTTATGGACATTGATATTCACATGGTTCATTAGAATATAGGACTGATTCTTTCCAAGAATCTTCAATTTTCACCACTCCCTTTTTTATGCACTGGTAGAGACCAATAGGTGCACAGTGGATGGTGACTCATGAGCTTTTAATATCGTAGTCATTATTTACAATATTAGGATATAGAACATTCTGTATGTGGATTAAATTACTCAGCGTACAGATTGATTGAAGGATACAATCCTGACACACACCTTTCCATATTGTAAATCATTTAATATTTTAATACTTTTGAACAACTACCTCTTGATCTATGTATACGTTCCTCATAAGCACAAATAATTTTTCTGTAATATGCATTCTTTACAGTGCTATCTATTTTTTGTTATAGTACACACAGTTGAATGCTTTAGCGTAGTAATGAAGTACAAGTAGACATCTTATGGTATTCTCTGCTTTCACTCAAGATCCATTTGACATCAGCAATGGTATCCCTAGTACCACATCCTCTTAAACATTCTGCTTGATTTTTTGGCAACTCTCTGCTGATTTACTGTTTCAACTGTTTTTCTGCTTTACTTATCTTCAGAAAATTTTCACTTGCATGTGATATTAATTATATCATTTGATGATCCCCACATTCTATCAGAAATTGGGTCATCTTTCTTTAGAATGGGAACAAATAATGGATTCCTTTAAATTTGTTGGCCTCGTGGCTGTCTCCCAAATTTCTTGGCATAAATGAGTGAGCACCTCCAGCACAACATCAATTTGTTGGAACATTTCAATTTGTTTCAAGAAAGCTTGTTTTTTGCCAGTCCCCTCAGTACAGCTTGGATTTTTCTTAACTACCATGGGTTCTTGACAATACGCTACCTCTTGAAATGATTGAAACTCAGCCAATTATTTTTGATACAGAGAATTTGTATATTCCTTCTATCTTCTTTTGATGCTTTCTGCATCTCTCAATATTTTTCCTAAAGAGATTTTTAATACTTCAACTCAAATTTTAATTTATTCTTCATTTCTTTCAGCTTGAAAACTGGTAAATAGATTCTTCACTTTTGGTTTTCTAACTCCAGGCCTTTGCACATTTCATTATAATTCTTTAGTTTGTCTTCTCAAGCTGACCTATGGAATTTTCTGTACAGCTCTTTTACTTCCTCATGTCTTTCAGTTACTTCAGCATCTCTTAGTTCAAGAGTAAGTTACAGATTTTCCTCCGAAAATCAATTTGGTCTGTGTGTTTCTTTTATCTTCTTTTCATGCTTCTTGCATCATTGAATAAGGAGCCCTGATAGCATAGTGTGTTTTGCATTGAATTGTCAACCACAAGACTAGCAATATGTATCTGCCAGCTACTTCATGGGAGAAAGATGAGGCTTTCAGCTCTTGTAAAGATTTACCACCTCAGAAGCCCTATACAGGGTCACTATGAGATACAGCCACATGGTGACACACAGAAACAGCATCATTGAATATTTTACCTATGTTTTTGTGGTTGTTGTTAAGTGCCATTGAGTCAGTTCTGACTCATATCAACCCTGTATAGGATTTCCAAGAAGCAGCTAGTGAATTTGAACCACCGACCTTGTAGTTCAAACAGACCTTGCAGTCCAGTACATTATCCCACAGCACCACACCAGCCCAAAGGGAAGGATTCTTCATATCAAGGATCAAGCTTGCCTCCTCAGTACACTGGCTTGATAGGGGTGTGTAATTAAACTTTGACTACCAAACAATGGGGGGCTATAAAGACACAAAGTGGCTGGCTTACAAGCTTTCATGAGAGTGTTTAGTGTCATAATGAAATGGGTAAGATAGAATCCTTATTGAATAATTTTCCTCTTGTCCAGATGAGTCTGGTGAAAGGGGATGGGGGATGACATTTATGATTCAACTGTGAGTAATGGTTATTAGGACTAATGGCTATGGACACAACTGTAAATGTAGAAGAGATGTAACTAAAAGGGGAAAGTAATTAATCTGTCATTTCAGGAACAGAGGACCCTAGGACCATCAACTGGGAAGAGCATGAATGGAGTGTGGGAGTCTAACCAGAAAAGCAGCAACCAAAGAGATCGTGGCAGAGGCATAGAGACATAGAGCAGCTGATGACTAAAGGCCCATGGACTGATAAAGGCAGTGTAGGAGGCTGGACTGCAAAATGTGCCCTTTGCACATTTAGACAAATATATATCTTCCGTGTGGTATGTGTACATCAAAAAAAGGAGGGGACAGATAGAGGTAAGTACTGTTAACTGATGGTACATGGAAGGGATTATAATCATTGCAATGATTTATTACATGTAAAACTTATGATCTACCCTGTAACCATTCACTCAATTCACAATAAAAGTTTTAAAAAACAATAACAACAACAACAAAAAACCCACAACACTTCTACAATAAACTAAAAGAGACTTATTTATGTGAAAAAATATTTCATGTGAATAGATTGGAAGACTTAACATTTTGAAAATGTCATTATTACCTAAAGTAATCTACAGATATGATGCAATGTCAGTCCAAATTTCAACATCATTCTTCAAAAAGATATGGAAAAACTAATCACTAACTTTATATGGAATAGCTTAATATTGGATAAGCACAGTGTTATTAAAGTAGGATATGGAAATAGGACTTGAACAGACATTTTACCAGAGGAAATACAAACAGCTACCAAACACATGGAAAGATGTTCAATATCATTAGACATCAGAGACACAAATAAAAACAACCAATGAGATACCATTTCAATACCACTAGATTTGCTAAGGTAAGGGGTAAAAGTAACAGAAAATAACAAACGTCGGTGAGGAAGTAGGGAAATTTGAACCTTTTCCTGCTGCTAAAGTCTAATGTTACAGTTGTGGATAACGGTGGTGGTGTTGCAAAAACAACAACAACAACGAAAAAACACTAAATATAAAACAACCACATAACCTAGCCATTCCACTTTTGTATAGACCCAAAAAACTTGAAAACAGAGACTTAGAGACGTGTCTACCAATATTCACTGAAGCATTATTCACAACAACTAAAAGTGTAAATAACTTGAATTTCCCTTTCTTTTTTAATACAATGTTTTCCTCCTGATTCTAACCTTTCTTTCCTCCCCGCCCCCCATTTCAGGACAATTCTGCCTCTCAATTTTGGCATTGTCCAGAAGAAAGCATTTAACTTACACCCACTGCATATTTGCTACAGCCTTTTCAACCTTTTTCTTTGGCAGAACCTGATCTGCTGACCCATCCTTAATACTTTGCAAAATTCGAAATGTTTCTTTTTCTAACAGACTGAGGGCTATTTACTTAATCCTGCCTTGAGTCATCCAGTTCTAATGGAAATATATACAAAACTCTCCCAAAGTTTTCTTAAGATAAAGAGGTAAAGAAACATCTTAAGAAATTAAACCTTGAAACTATTATCTTTCTGCTGAAATGAAGATGGATGTACTACTTTATAAAGCAGTGAATCCATAGGACTGATGTAGGAAATGAAAGACTATTCACAATTGCTACTATGCTCTGTTTCAGTCACACAATTTTACTCATTCTTTTTTCCAAATAATTGAAAACAGTGTACATTATATGTGAGGATGTGAGAATGACTTCTACAGTGTCTCCTGCATAGCTCATTCCATGTAAGAATTGCTCCAGCAGTTTTCTAGAATTATTACTTTGGTTGTGGCTTTCTCATTGCGCAATAAAAGCTAAGCCTCTCTCTTCAAAGTGGTCAAACATGAAAAATCCCTCGGGTATGTTGCTGGAAACATAGAACAATATGTGGTCAATCTTAACATTTCTCACAATGTCTCTGAACTTCGTCAGTTTGATAACAAGATGCAAAATTAACAAAGATGTCTAGAGTATGAAGACACTAAATTGAAAGCACATGCTAGTACATTAGGCAATTTAGGGAAGGCAAAATAAGTTCAATTAGAATTACTGAAATCATGATAATAAAATTTCATTACTGAAGAATAATTTCCTCTCAATAAATACATAAGGACTATTATAACCTTGAAAATATTTTAAATCTGTAAATGAATCCCAAAGAATATGAAAACATCAGTATTATTAATTTTCTTTAAAATTATTATCATTATCAAGGTAGATTTTACTTAAGTTAACATATGTAAAGTAAGCATTATTTCTATTAGGCTTATAACTATTTCACTATTTTAATCCTGAAGTGACCAAATTCACCTATGCTGCTTTATTTTACTTCCCAATATGCTTTTGAATTTTGCATTTCAATATGGTGTTGGTGAAGTATCATGCACTGCCAGAAGAACAAACTAATCTGTCTTGGAAATCCAATCAAAATGCTCCTTAGAAGTGAGAATAGTGAGACTTTGTCTCTTGTAGTTTGGATATGTCATCAGGAGGGACCAGTCCCTGGAGAAGAACATCATGCTTGGCGAAATGGAAGGTCAGTGAGAACAAGGAAGACCCCAGAGAGATGGACGGATAGTGGTAACAATAGTGGACTCAAACATGACAAGTGAGAATGGCATATGACTGAGCAGTGTTTCCTTCTGTTGGCCATAGGATGGCTATGTGTCTGAGTTGACTCAAGGGCATCTAACAGCAACATCCTTTAGACAACAGTGATTTTTTTGGTACAATGATTATCTTGTACTTATAATTATAATTGCCAAAATTCTGAGGATGTACTGATACTGAAATTAATTCATTTCCTGCTTCTACTATCTAACACCATGTTAAGTCTGTAGATTCATGCCTAGAGATACTCTACAATTAGGATTAAAAAAATATTATATTGTTGTTAATTGCCTTCTAGTTAGTTCTGAGTAATAGTAACTCAGAATAGGGTTTATGAGGAGCAGCTGGTGAGATTAAACTGCCGACCTTATAGTTCACTGTCCAGTGCTTATCCTATAGCAACATTGTTGTTGATAAGTGCTGTCGAGTCATTTCCAACCCATAGAGACACTGTATAGGGTTTCTGAGAAGCAGCTGGTGAGCTTGAACCACTAACCTTGCAGTCCAAATGGCTTTATAGTCTGGTACATTAACCCTCAGCACCACACCAGGACTCCTATAGCAACATACCAGGAGCCAAATATTATGTTTGAGGTTATATACTTGAATAATTTCTCATTCTGATGTTCCCCCAAACTTTAACTTCTTCTGTGAGGTAAAAAAAAAAAAAAAAAAAAAAAAATGCTGGATTCATTGTTTATCAGAATTCACTAAACTGCCATATACTGTAACTTGTTCAAAGAGTAATAATATTAACTTGAAATATTGAGTCCTTTAGTGAACTGCAGATGTTTTCAGGTGATTCCTCCACTGTGGCCCTCTTTTTGTGTGTCAGCGCTGTCTCTCCACAGGAAACCTTCAGTGCAACCTTCTCACTTGTTTACTAATTAGGCCATTAGTCCATGTCATGTAGTGTTTTTCCTCATAATGTAATTATTTCACAGTGGTGCCAGGTTTCTGTAGTTGAGTCTGGCCTGAGTCTGCCTCAGCACTATCATAGATAGAAAGTTCTATATTTTAAAAAGTAACTTATAGATGAGAGTGTAAACAGATTAATAAGACATATAAATGCAGTCTTCAACTTAACCCAAGTCACTCTTCTAGATGTCTTTACATGTTAAAGAATATAGAGACCAGTCAAATTTCACACGTACACCCATAAAAGGTCTCACATATACTGCAGCTATATTCCATATAAATTTATTCTTAAATTGCCAAATTAAGTCAGACTCTCCTATGATACATTCTCACAGTAGCCTATAATTTGTCTTCTTAGCAATTATCACATTTTATAATTACATAGAGGTATGATTTATGATTAATGTCTGTTTGCTATATTAGTGACTTTATGGCAATTATTGACTTTATTTTTAGCATCATAGATATTCTAAGCACTTTTCATGTTGTCTTTCATATAGTAAATAATTGATAATTTGCAGACTAAGTATGTTAAAAAATAAGTTATCTGTTCTATGGATGCATTGATAATTTATAATAAATCGCTTATCCCAAGTTTAAGACAGGCTTCAGAGTTCTCAGTATAGCTTCCAGAGAGCACTGCTATTTAGAAGGTGAAGACAGCTTGAAACTTGCTTGCCATCCTTACTCTTACTCTTGTTTTAGAACAGAATTTTCCAAACTTCCCTTGTGATAATGGCCATCTTGAGAGATGAAAAGAAAAACACACTCAAAAGTCTCTCCTCCAGAGATTCTGAATCCAGTCTGAAGTTAAGCTTTGTTGTTGTTGTAGGTGCCATCGAGTCGGAACCAACTCTTAGCGACCACATGCACAGCAGAACGAAATAATGTCCGATCCTGGGCCAACATAATATAACTACCGCTGCCACACTTGATGCCATCAATGATGCCACCTAGCCGATCCATCTCATTGGGGGTCTTCCTCTCTTTCTCTGACCCTCCATCTTACCCAGCATGACATCCTTCTCTAGTGACTGTTCCCTCCTGACAATATGTCCAAAGTATGAGAGACGAAGCTTAGCCATCCTGGCCTCCAAGGAACACTCTGGTTGCACCTCTTCCCAAACAAATCTATTGGTTCTTTTGGCAGTCGATGGTACTTTTAGTATTTTCCTCCAATACCACAATTCAAAGGCATCAATTCTTCTATGATCTTCCTTATTCACTGTCCAGCTTTCGCATCCATATAAGGTTATTGAAAATAACATGGCTTGGGTCAGGCACACCTTAGTCCTCAAGCTGACATCCTTGCTCTTCAATATTTTAAAAAGTTCCCGTGCAGCAGATTTGCCCAATGCAATACGTCGTCTGATCACTTGACTGCTGCTTCCATGAGTGTTGATAGTTGATCCAAGAAGAATGAAGTCCTTGACAACTTCAATCTTTTCTCCATTGATAAGAATGTTGTTTATTGGTCCAGTGGTGAGGAAGTTAAGCTTGTTGTTATGTGCCGTGGAGTCGGTTCCAACTCATAGCGACCTGTACAGGGTTTCTGAGGCTGTAAATCTTTACAGGAGCAGAATGCCTCCTCTTACTCCCGCGGAACCGCTGGTAGTTTCGAACTGCTGACCTTGCAGCCCACAGCTCGTAACCACTACGCTACCAGATCTCCTTAAGTTAAGCTTAGAGGGTTGTTATTTTTAACATGTGCTTTAGGTACTTGTTATCATTAAAGAAAACCTGAAAAAGGCTAAGATACATAAAATTTATAATTTTATTTCATTATAAGCTTCACTGGAGATTTTAATAAAAACAAAAAAATCCTATAGGACTCCTAAATCTGTTTAAAAAAGCACCCAGGGACTAAAAAAAAAC
>NW_006408526.1:12932528-12937156 GCF_000296735.1 Chrysochloris asiatica
ACTTGACCTGGCTTCAATGACTGGATGATCAGAGCTCAACTAGAAGAAGAACGAAGAGGAAAAAAGAGTAATCTGATACAATTTGATGAACTTGACCTACACCTATGGATGCAGTAGCTCAAAAGAGGGAAAAATCTTTACACCAAGGATTATTCCCACTTCCTCCATACACAGACTAGACAGGGATGGGCAAACTTGGACATTGGCTACCCAAAATTGGGGGGGCTACAAAGGCAAGAAGTGACTGGCTTACAAGCTTTTAAGAAGGAACCTAGATCCAGAGGGCGTGGAGGAAGGTAGAATATCTACTGAGTAGTATCCAATCTGTCTGGGTGGGGCTGATGAAAGGAGATAGAGATAGCTCTCTTGTGATACAAGAGTGACTAATTGTTATCAGGACTGAATGTGAGGGTTGGGAATGTAAAGGTAGACGTTTTATAGCAAAAGGAGGGGAGAGATTGACTTTGCAGTCTAGAAGCAGAGGTCCCTGGGACCATCAAGGGAGAAGAGCAGAGTGCAAGACCCTATCCAGAGAAGCAGTGACACCAGAGATGGAGGCAGAGACGCTGACATGGAGAAATGGAGTGGCTGGGGACTTTAGACCCAGAGAGGGAGAAGGCCTGTGTGCTTATGACCGGGGTGCAGCCTTGCAGTGTATACACTTTGGTTGGTTGATGATGCATGGAGGGGATTGTAACCATGGCAATGAAACAATATACAATAGGATAAATGTAAAGCTAATATTCTCCCATGTAAATTATCACATAATTCACAATAAAACATTTAAAAAAATAGGGTGACTAAGTTGAAATTTACTGATAATAATAGACCAGAGAAACCCCAACTCAAACATTATACATATATTAAATCAAAATCATTTAAATATAAAAGCTATACAATGCTTAGAGGAAAATAATAGGGATGAAGTTCATGACAGAATTTGGCAATGGATTCTTCGATACCACACCAAAAGCAAAAGAGCAAACAAAAATAGATAAATTTGACTTCATCAAAATTGAAACTCACAATCACACAATGAGGCATTGGAGTTGAAATCAACTCATCAGCAATAAGTTTATGAGGGTTACAAAAAAGAAAAAAAAAGGAAAAGGAAAATAAGAAATGGTAATGTTTATGTGGAATAATTGGAGCCCAGCCACTACCAAAGGGAACTATGAGTACTGCAGACACAGTGAATAACAGTTTCGTAGTTTCTCAGAAAAGCAAGCAGAATTATCATATGACCCAGCAATTCTATTCCTAGTTATATTCAAAAGAATTAATAGCAAAAGTCAAATAAATACTTGTATACTGATGTTCATTGAAGTATTATTCACAATAGTCAAAACATGGAAGTGACCTTGGTGTCCATCAATAGATGAATACATAAGCAATTTGTGGTATAAACTTACAATGGATTAGTGATTTACTTCCAAAAGATCTCAGTCGAGAACACTGTGGAGTTTAGTTCAACCCTGAAACATAAGGTATCCAATGAGTAGGAATAGAATAGATAGTAAATGGTCTCAATCTTATGTAATACATACCTAAGACCAGAATTTTATAATCACAGTGGTGATTGATGGCTATGTGCCATCAATTAGATTCAGACTCAACTCTGTATAGGGTTTCCAATGAGCAGCTGGTGGGTTTGAACTGCTGACATCATGGTTGCAGCCATACAGTCATTTCATTTTTCAGTTTCAACCTGAACATACATATGAATTATTGAAGAAAATTAAGGCAAGTCCACAAGAGCCAAAATGTATATCACTTGAATTTAGAGACCATCTCAAGAACAAATTTGATGCATTAGAGACTAATGACCAAAAAACCAGAAGAGTTGTGAGATGACATCAAGGACATCAAACATGAAAAAAGAAAAAGATCACTGAAAATATAGGAAAGAAAGAAAAGGCCAAAGTGGATGTCAAATGAGATTATGAAAATTGTTCTTGAACACAGAGAAGGTAAAGTGAATGGGAGAGATGAAGAAGTAAAAGAGTTGAACAGAAAATTTCACAGGGTAGCTTGAGAAGACAAAGTCAAGTGTTAAAATGAAATGTGCAAAGATCTGTATTTAGATCTAAATGGGAGAAACATGCTCAGAATTCTGCCAGCTGAAAGAACTGAAGAAAATATGCAAGTTTCGGGTTGTAACATTGAAGGATCTATGGGCACAATATTGAATGATGCCGGAAGCATAAAAAGAAGATGGAAGGTATAGAAAGTCACTGTACCAAAAAGAACTGGTCAATGATCAACCATTTTAAGAGGTAGTATGTGATCCAAAACAGATGGAAACATTCCAAGCTGCACTGAAGGCATTAGCAAAAACCAAGGTTCTAGGAACTGACAGAATACAAGTTGAAGTGTTTGAAAACTGATAAAGTACTGAAGGCGCAAACTCCTCATTACCAAAGAATTTGGAAGACAGAGATCTGGCCTACCGATTGGAAGAGATGCACATTTATTTCCATTCCACAGAAAGGTGACCCAACAAAATGAGGAAATCATTGTACAAAATTATTAATATCACATTAAATAAAATGTACACATTAAAAAGTAGTACATTGACACGGAGTTGTCAGAAATTCAAGACAGATTCAAAAGAAGACATGGAAGTAGAAATACCATTGCTGATATCAGATGGATTTGGCTGAAAGCAGAGAACACCAGAAAGACATTTATGTATACATTACTGACTATACAAAGGCATTCTGTTTTGTGTCAGAATACTTAATTGTGTATCATGAGGAAACTATACATACAACAAGAGGAAATCACTCAAACAAAACAAGGGATACTCAATGTTTTAAAATAAGGAAATGCATAAGCCAGTGTTGTATCCTTTCACCATACTTAATCAATGTGCATGCTGTGTAAATAACCACAAAATAATTGGATTATATGAAGAAGAATGTGGCATCAGCATTGGAGGAATACTCATTAACAACGTGTGATATGCATATGACACAACTTTCCTTGCTGCAGTTGAAAAGGACTTGAAATTCTAATGAAGATCATAGACCATAGTCTTTAGTATGGATTGCACCTCAATGTCAAGACAATGAAAATCCTGACAACTGAACCAATAAATAATATGACAAAATGAGAAATTTTTTAAGTTGTTCAAGCCTTCATTTTGCTTGGTTCCACAATCAGCACTCATAGAAACAGCAGTTAACACATCAAATGATATATTGCATTAGGCAAATGTGCTCCATAAAGACCTGTTTAAAATATTAAAGAGCATAGATGTCAATTAGAGGACTAAGGTGGGGCTGACCCAAACCATGGTATTTTTAATCTCTTCATACACATGTGAAATTTGGACAATGAATAAGGAGGAGCATAGAAGAATTTGAATTATGGTGTTGAATAAGTATAGTCTAAGCACCATGAACTTTCAGAAGATCAAACAACTCTGTCTTAGAGGAATTACAGCCCGAATGCTCCCATAGAAACAAGAAATGTACGATTTGGTCTGTCTTACTTTGGACATGTTAGGAGGCACCATTTCCTGGAGAAGGACATCATGCTTGGAAAGGTGGAGGATCAGCAAAAAAGAAGATGGACTGACACACTGGCAACTACAATGGGCTCGAACAGAACAATTGTGGAGATGGTTCAGAACTCGGCACTCTTTCGTTCTGCTGTGATGGGGGGCTATGAGGTAGGATGGACTTAATGGCACCTAACAACAACAGCAAGAGTCATTTAATTCTTTGATGAATCTATTGCTTCATTTGAGAGCTCTTTTAAATTTAAGATGCAAAAACATCCTAAGAATAAAAAACACTCAGTTTCTTGATGGTAATTTTGATTATAGATTAGATTTTTTTAAATTAGCTGAAGTGAGGATCCTGGGAAATTGTTGTTTTAATGGGAAAAATGCTAAAGAAATACAAGATAGAGTTTTCAGAAACTCACACTCAGTCAGTGATATAAAATTATTGGGATTTTGGATAGGTAGGGATACCAAAAGGAAAGATGTCAAAAAAAAAAATCAGAAGCAACCTTGATTTTTCTTTTCATTTTTTTTTCTTCAAAAATCCCTATAGCTCCTCAACTCATAGAGAATAAATTGTTGAATAAGGCACTTGTATCCTTCTACAGAATAAAGGTATGCTGCTGGGGTAAGGGAGGGATTTCAATGACATACAATTAAAGCATGAAAGGACCAAAGACATTGATTGATGTTGAAACAGGCAATAGAATAAATTAACACCAATTTTATCCAACCTGGCCTTTGAAGGAACTAAACTTTTGTTAGTATATAAGTAAAATACAACTAAGTCCAGGCCAAAGGAGTTCTAGTGACACTGTGGGTTAGTATTAGGCTGCTGACCTTGAGGTTTGTGTTTCAAACCCACCAGTCACTCTGCAGGAGAAAGAAGGAGCTCGCTTTTCCTATACAGATTTATGATATACTATTTAGTGTCGCTATGAGTTAGGATCGGCTTGATGACATTGGATTAGTTCTGCTTTGGGTAAGTATAAGCCAGAAACTACAGCCAATTATGTGATTTCTAATTAAAACTGGTTACGAATCGGGCTGCGAACCTTAAGGTCAGTGGTTCGAAACTACCAGCCGCTCCGCGGGAGAAAGATGAGGCTTTCTACTC
>NW_006408526.1:12937256-12938450 GCF_000296735.1 Chrysochloris asiatica
GAGTACTGGTACTTAAATTTACCCTGTTTACATAAGCCCTGTTTTATGAGTTTACTCATATTTTTTAAAGAAGAAATTTTTTTTTAAATATAAGAAAAAAAATTAGTTCTGGATGAATATGATTAATTGAACACAAGCACTATCTTTTTTCCCATCGTTGTTGTTGTTATTAAGTACCATGAAGTCAGTTCCAACTCATAGCAACCCGGTATTTCCAAGGAGTGGATGGTGAGGTGAACCACTGACTTTGCTGATCAAAATTACTTTGAGTTCAAATGCTTATCCTATGGTGCCACACCAGGGTTCCCCATCCTTATAATAGCAGTAGTAGCAGTAGTTAGGTGTCATCTAGTCAGTACTAACTCACAGCAACCCTATGCACAACAGAATGAAGCATAGCCAAGTCCTGGATCAACCTCACAATCCTTGCTAGGCTTGAGTCCATTGTTGTTGCCATTGTGCCAATCCATCTCACTGGGGATCTTCCTCTTTTTCTCCGACCCTCCACTTTATCAAACATGATAGTCTTCTCCAGTGACTGATCCCTCTTGATAATACATCCCAAGTATGAGAGATAAAGTTTGGTCATCCTGGCTTAGAAGGAGCACACTGGATGTACTTCTTCCAATACAGATCTATTTGTTCTTTTGGTAGTCCATGGTACTTTTAATATTCTCCTCTAACACCATAAATCAAATGCATCAATTCTTTCAGTCTTCCTTATTCACTGTCCAACTTTTGCTTGCATGTGAGGTTATTGAAAATACCATGGATTGGGTCAGG
This sequence comes from Chrysochloris asiatica, assembly GCF_000296735.1. Taxonomy (NCBI): domain Eukaryota; kingdom Metazoa; phylum Chordata; class Mammalia; order Afrosoricida; family Chrysochloridae; genus Chrysochloris; species Chrysochloris asiatica. The sequence continues at coordinate 12,938,040 of NW_006408526.1, forward strand.
TGCATCTTAGTCCACAAATTGCCATCTTTGCTCTTCAATACTTTAAAGAGGTCTTGTGCAGCAGATTTGCCCAATGCAATATGTTGTTTGATTTCTTGACAATATGTCCTTTGATTCCTTGAGTGTTGATGGTTGATCCATGCACAATTAAAATGAAGTCTTTGACAACTTCAATCTTTTCTCCATTTGCATGGATATTGTTTATTGGTCCAGTGGTGAGGATTTTTGTTTTCTTTACATTGAGATGCAACCCATACTGAAGGCTATCGTCTTTGATCTTCATGAGTAAGTATTTTAATTCCTCTTAGCTTTCAGCAAGCAAGGGTGTATCACCTGCACATTGCAGGTTGTTAATGAGAATTCCTCCAATTCTGATGCCATGTTTTTCTTCATACAATCCAGCTTCATGGA
>NW_006408526.1:12938660-12940080 GCF_000296735.1 Chrysochloris asiatica
TATAGCTAACATCAGCAATAATATACCTCATTCCACATCTTCTGAATTGGGCTGAATGTTCTCTGTCAATGAATGTTTGTGGCCATTTTTGGATTACCTTTAGTAAAACTTTGGGTTCTCATTGAGTCACATCTCTTTGGAATGAGCACAAATATGGATCTCTTCCAGTCAGTTGGCCAAGTAGCTGTCCTCCAAATGGCGTAGAAGGATGAGTGCCTCCAGTGCCACAACAATTCGTTGAAATACTTCAATTTGTATTCCATCAATTCCCAGCACCTTTTTTTTTTTTTTTTTGCCAAAGGCTGTTCTCTTCGATCTTCATCAGTAAATGTTTTAAGTCCTCTTTACTGTCAGCAAGTCAAAGTTTGAATTTTTCCTTCAGTTCCTTCAGCTTGAGAAGTGCAAGTGCTGAGCATGTTCTTCCCTTTTGGTTTTCTAACTGCAGGTCTTTGCACATTTTGTTATAATATTTGAGTTTGTCTTCTTGAGCCAAACTTTGAAAAAAAATTTTTTTTCAGCTTTTATGCCTCCTTACTTTTTCCATTTGCTTTAGCTTATAACCTTATATCCCATTAAAATATCATAAAGTTGTTTTTTTATGTTATATGTTAATAAGGATAAGATTAGTGGGTGGAAAGATAACATAGTATAGAAGTCAATATGATTTGGAAATAAATGTCACAAAAATAAGTCAGAATAATTCAGTTTCAGTTTCCACCCCTCTTCTAATTGTTAGAAGGAAGGAAAGTGCAATAATCAAACTAATTTGTTGCACAAATTCCCATTAAAGCTCATTAATTCAAGGCAAGCAAACAAAGTAAGCAGGAAGAGTGGTTGAAAGTCTGTGAATGAAACAGCTGTATGCACAAATCATTTTGCTCACTGCCTCTTTCCATCCTGATAGAAGACAGTAAGTTTTCTACTGGTTAGATTGAAAAAAATTACACCTGAGTAAAAGAGAGGATGCCTTGTCAAAATAGGGTGACTGGGGTGGGGCTTGATGGTGGCTAGGGTGGAGGTACAGTGAGGTTTGCTGTCAGCAATACCACAGAATACCAGACAAAGCATATTCAGGGCAGAGCTCTAAAACTCGGAACTACATAGGTAGGAATATTTTAAAAGTTTAAAGGCTTATAGCTAGTGGAACTTGAAGTGGAAGTAAGAAATTGCATACTTTTGAATGTGCCAGGCTTGGCAGCCTGGAACTGACAACTTGGGTGAGACCAATGGCAAGACCAAGCGGGGGAAGCAGACACACCATGGAAAAACACCACAGGAACCTCAGAGCAAAGGTGGATAATACACTTTGTTGGTTTTGCTTTGTTCTGATTTTCATTTTTTGGTATCTGTTCATTGGCCCCCCACTGTTTGCACACCTCCATTCTGGTGACTAGAGGGGGTGCCAGAGCTAGTGGACACA
>NW_006408526.1:12940180-12941206 GCF_000296735.1 Chrysochloris asiatica
TTTGGTTGTTGTTGTTTTTGGTGGTTTTTTTTTGTTGTTGCTGTTGCTGTTTTATGCTCCCCCTTCTACTTTTGGGGGATTCTTCTCTTGCGATATTACCCAAGAACAGACTTGCTGCCATATAACTAAGCTACAATCACACTCTATAAAACACCCAAATCTAGTCAAGAACCAATACCAACTGCCATATACCAGGGAGGCAGACAACACCTGTGAAGTTACTCTGAGTTAAGCAAAAGAAGAGTGAAAAGGGAAGCCCAAATCCTGATCACATTTACCTGGAAGCTATCAGAAAACATAAAAAATACCAAAACACATACTGAATTAAGTCTTAAGGCCACAGATAAACACTAAACATGTCCAAGAAGGAAAGGAAGATTAACATATTGGCACGTGTCCAGAAACAAGATAAAATGTCTGAGACAAATGACCTAGAGGTAGACATGGATCTAGAGGTAGACATTCTTGAAGGAGGGCAGGCCTTGGAAATGCCTGAGAAGGAATTCAGAAAAATAAATAATTATAAAGCATTTTGAAACATTTTACAATGGAGTTGAGAAAAATAAGGAAGAAGTCAGGAAAGTGCTACAGGAACAATAATTAAGATAGATACAGCATTGGAAATAATTCAAAACTTACAGAAAGATGTCTAAGTGATCAATAATAGAATATCAGAAATAGACAATACACTGAAAGGGCAAAAGAGTAGAATAGAATAGATGCAAGGCAGAACCACTGAGCTGGAAGACAAATCTCTCAATACCACTAAGATAAAAGAGAAAACAGAAAAAAAGGATAAAAAAAATAATCTGAAGAAGGTCTAAGATTAATGTTGGACAACATGAAGAGGAATAACTTAAGAATTATCGGCATTCCAGAACAAGAAGATTCACACAAGCACACAGAGGAAATAGTTGAAAAACTGCTGGAAGAAAATTTCCCTAACATCCAGGCCCAGATGGTTTCGCTGGTGAGTTCTACCAAACACTCAGGGAAGAGCTATCACCAATTCTACTCAAATTATTT
>NW_006408526.1:12941306-12949291 GCF_000296735.1 Chrysochloris asiatica
GAAACCCTGTACAGGGTCGCTATGGGTCGGAACCGACTCGACGGCACTTAACTACAACAACAATGATAATTTGTACTAATGGTTAAAAGCACTCAAAAATTTTATACTATTCATTTTTATTAACTTCATTCTATTATGTAGCTGTTATAATTATTTTTTAATCAAATGATCAAAACTATAAAATTTAAGGAAAAATTTAAAAGAAATAAAAAAGATAACATATAAAACCAGAAAAGTCACTATTGAATTGATTTACCATTGCAGTAACAGGAAAGTAAAGTTTTCACATTAATTTATTTTTTAAACTAACTATTCATACATTTTATGTATTGTTACTATGTTAGAAAAGCATGTAAAAAATATTTTATGAAAGATTATCACAGGCGCATGTGCTATAAATAATACAAGGCCAAAGAACATGTAGTTCTTGTTACTTACTGAGTCTCAAAAAGTTCACTGGTTCAGTTCAGTTCAGATAAAACCTCATACTTTACTCCTTGGCTAAGCTCATACTGGAGATGTTAAAATATCTTGGCACCCTATTGCTTCCCTCTCTCCCCATTACTTCTAGCTTTGCCAATTCCCTTCTCAACATTCCTGACATCTTTCTTGTTTTCTAATCTTTAAGAAAACTTCATTTAGATCAAATATATGAGGATCAGATTTCTGAGGTGGGATTTTTCTTCTGTAGACTATTAAAGTTCATAAGATTATGATTTTACTTAATCAGTAACACACCCAAAATTTTCTCCCATTCTTCATGTAGCTAACCTCTCATGACTTAACACCCTTTTGAAATTTGAAAAATTTGGAAACAAACCATTTCTGTCAATATTAACTTCAAAATAAGATCTTTCTGTAAAGATTTGAATAGACAAAAATAGGCATTTACTCCAAACCAAATGAATGTTCTTCCTATTATATTTCAAGCTGTAAATATAAAATAAAAGCATAAGTTCTGCTTGATTAATTGTAAAGACAAGAACAATCATTTTAGAAAAACAACAATACACATGCACAAATTGCAATAATACAGAAACATGGTTTTTATATTCTGCAAGAATAGAAATACATTCTGTATTCTATATAATTGACATTTAACCAGCACAGGTAAAACATTTTTCTTAAAATCTTAAAGCAGAATACAGAAATACAGATATTTCTCTGGTACTGTATGAATTGATTTTATAAACAGATTCTATAAAGTTATTGTTAAGTGCTATTGAATCACTTCCAAGTCATAGAGACCCTGTGTAGGGTTTTCTGAGCTTTTAAATTTTCAAGGGAGCAAAAAACCACATCTTTCTCACTGGGAGTGACTAGCAGGCTGGAACCTTGAACCATGTGGTCTGCAGTACATTGCTAATCAATTCCATATAAGGATATTGTTATTTGATCTAAAAGAAGTATGTATTTAAAATATCTAAACACTTTTTTTCTGAGACAATGGCTTATATAAGCAACAGAGAAAAACAGCATGATTTTATATTTAGTTATAACAATGAAACAAAAATAATAATTGCATTCAAAATAACTTTACAGAGTTTAGAAAACTACTTTTATCCCAGGAAAAAAGCCAGCAAACTCTAAAGAAGATACTGATAGAGTTGCTCATAAAGGAATCTCTTGGCTCTGAACAAAAGGCAATTTTGTCAAGAATATACTTAGAGCTCTAGTTTTCCTATTGTCTGAACTCTTTACAACATTTTATGGTATTTTCTACAAGCCAAGAACTGTGGCTGCTTAGCTAGGTTTTTATTATTTCTTTCTTGGCAACATGTAAGATACCCAAACCACCTCCTAGGACTAGTAAAAGATAAAATAGGCAGTAAAAATATGACATTCCTCAAACTGCTTTACCTGAAAAAGAAAGACTGTTTTAGACTATTCAAATCACAAGATAAACATTTCAAGGATGCTTTAAAACAAACAACATGGTGCATTGTTACCTAAACACTAGGAATGTCAAATGACTAATCCTTTAAATGAATGGGAGGTGTTTCCTTCTAGCACCATTCTCATGCATAATCCAATGGACACAGTTTATTGTCATCCTGCAGATTGGACCTGAAAGGAAAGTAGCTCAGCACCCCTCACAGTGAGTTAACCCTTCTTTGAAGGTCATGGTGTCTTTGCTAATCCATACCTTGGTGGGTCACTAGATGGCAGTATGTCTGAATGTAGTATGCACAGTAGGAGAAAGATCTTTAACATTATCCAAGAAAAAGAAGCTTTTGAAAGCTGTGAGGCAGCATGGGGCCTAGAGCACGGGTTAAGAGACTTGGTCTCTATTCCTGGCACTATTCCTGAATAAATTTATCTGAATAAATGGAGACCAACCACTTACCTTTTGTGTTCTTTGGTTTCCTGAACTTGAAATTTGAGAAAATACTCAGCCTCTTCCCATCTCCCTCACAAGAACACTGCAAGATTAATCAGACTTCAGAATTATTTCCGTTCTTTCCAGAAAGGCTCTTTATGAATTTGCCATGTTATTTATAATGTGGGTGACAAAAGTTGATTTGGGTTATTCATCTGAGGCTTGAAATGAATGAATACAGAAGCAATTGGCAAGAAGGGGCTTCTGTATTTCAGTGCCATAACATGTTAGTGTATTTTGATTGTAAGTATTAGCATTGAAACTAAGGATGCAAAATAACTCCTGTTACTTGGAATTAAAATGACTTCCTCAATGCCATGGAACTTGACAATTATGGAATGAAGCCAAAGTCTTGTGGCAACTTCCCAATTTAAATATCAACTGCTCATTGCAAGTGCAGATTCAGTCAAATAATATTCATTTCTGCCTGCTATTGAACATGAGAAATTTGACTTCAGCATTTCACTCCAAAGCTGGCACTATGATAAATGTGAAATGAAATTATAAATACCAAATATATGAATGATGATCCTTTTACTCACTTTGGTTCTGCTTGGGGGAAGGGAGGCAGAGACATTCATTAAGATTAAAATCCTCAACCTAAACATAGTTGCAAATGTACGTCATCAAAATGTGCCATGACTAGATCATTATGGGTTAAGCAAACTACAGCATCTGACCCATCAACCTGACTCTGACCATGTTAGCAGATAAGCTTCCCAGCAGGAGTCTTTCTACTTTGAAGTCATCAACTTGGATCAAAAAGGAAATGTAGAAGTGATAATATTTCTGCATAGGTGGCCTCTCATGGGGAGGGGGTATAGTATGTCATGTCTAAGGCAGATTTCTATCTCATTTTGCCTTTCTGTAAGAAAGAAATTAAATTGGATTTATCAGAAACCTACTCCCTCATAAAATGTAAAATCATAAAACTAAATGGATGTGACTACTCAAACACACATATTACCATCATTTCTTGGCATCAGCCATTTACTATATAGAAGAAGGTTTGAGGTGAATACTTGGTGTGCAATCACTTGGAAAACTGCTAATATCAGAATCTACTATCAAAATGTTAGTAAAGTACTAGGCTTTCTTGGAAATCTCTTGAATAATAAACATAGTTTTAAGATAAGTGACTTTTGCTGTTTGTCATTTTATTTGTAAGACATGCCTCTCTCCTTGGATGGAGAATGGCTTGCTGGTTTGAAAGTCATGAGGTTAAAATTTTAATTTAAATATGCATAAGCAGTAAAATAAGTTCAAGAGAATGTCACATCAACCTCATCCTCAAAGTACCAATTATGTTATTTAGGCTTCATATTTGTACTCTTCTGACTTGACTGAACTGATATTCCTCAGCTCAGGATTTCTAAAAATGCTTTGGATCTCAGTTTCATAGTACATTCTATTTAAAGTAGAAACATTAAGAATTAAATCAAAGGAACATTGTTTCACAATTTCAAGGACATAAAAGTTAAAGCATACAATTACAGCTAATGAACAATTATAAGATTGTAGAAGCCCGCACCTTATCTAAGAGCTTTAATATTGAAGAAATATAGCTGGCCAATTCTAAATAGGATGGATTCAAATCAAAGAAATTTTAAGGTTGAAATTCAATTAGAAACTAATTTGTAAATTGGCTGGGAATAAGTAACTATTTTTAATCCTTAGCCAATATATTTCATTTTTCCATAAAACCACTTACTGAAGAAAATAAATGATGCAGGAGAAACAAGGGAAACAACTAATAGCTAACATTTCATGCAGATTTATATGTAAAATTTAAGCGTGAAAGAAGTACATTATAGCACAGTCAAGCTAAGTAAGATGAAATTCTTATCAGTCAGGTAATGAGCCAGAATTCTCCCTTAAGAAGCTCATCCACAAATTAACAGTGAAGCCTTAATTGATGTTTACTGATGACCCTGGAGCACTTTCTGATTTAGGGAAATTAAAAACTTTAAGAGTATACACAATGCAGTTTTAATGTTATGTATATCATATTATAGAATCCTGGTATAGTGCTGTAGGACAAGCACTGGACAGCAAGGTCAGTATGAATGGTAAGGTCAGTGGTTCAAACTCACCAGCCACTCCTGGAAACCCTGTATAGAGACACTATGAGTCAGAACCGACTTCAGAACACTTAACAACAAATGACCAATGGGCTCAAGCGTGGCAACAACTGTGAAGTTGACTAAGGACCCAGCATGTTTCATTCTGTTGTACACAACTCAATGGCACCTAACAACAACAACAGGAATATTTGCACAAAGATTATGACCAGAAAGGCCACCCTAAATGTAAATCAGTTACATGTGGTCCTTTAGGAATCCTTCTCCCAGCACCCCATGTGCTTCCATGAGACCTTCAAAGTGAGTTCTCACAGACTGATCTTTTTTTTGTGTCTCCTCTATTCTTGCTTTGTAATTTTCCTCTATATCTGCTTCTTACTTTTTACTTATTCCTTCCTCTCTCTCAGCGTCAGTTGGCCAAGCTCTGTTTGACTTTGGTTCTCAACATTTCTGATCATATTTATTGGTCCCTAACTCATAATAACTTTACAAGTTCACATAGTGAATTTATGTACAAAAGAACAAACGGTCCTGTGCCATCTTTGTGTTCATTAAATTGTGATTTGGATGAAAGTTTACAGACAAAATTAATTTTCCATTCAACAAGTCATGCACATTTTTGTTTAATGCCGTTGTTGATTGCAATAGTTACAATGTGTTTTAGTTGCTGTTAAGTGATGTTGAGTTGGTTCCACCTCATTAATAGCCCCTGCAGAACAGAACAAAACACTGCCCAGTCTTGGATTAAACTTATAATCATTATGTTTGAGCCCATTGCTGCAGCCACTGTGCAACTTCATCTCATTAGGAATCTTCCTCTTTTTAGCTGATCCTCCATTTTACCAAGCATAATGTCCATCTCCAGGGAATGATCCCTCCTAATAACATGAACGAAGTACCAGAGATGAAGTCTCATCATCTTAGCTTCTAAAGGCGCTCTGGTAGCATAGTGGTTACGAATCGGGCTGCGAGCCACAAGGTCAGCAGTTTGAAACTACCAGCGGTTCCGCGGGAGAAAGATGAGGTGGTCTGTTCCCTTGGAAACTCTGTACAGGGTCGCTATGAGTTGGAACCGACTCCACGGCACATAACAACAACAACAACAAAGGACCATTCTGAGGGTACTTCTGAGACAGATTTGTTTGTTCTTCTGGCAGTCCATGCTACTTTTAATATTCTTCTCCAACACCATAATTCAAATGCATCAATTCTTCTACAGATTTCCTTATTCATTGTCTATCTTTCACATGCATATAAGGTTATTGAAAATATCATGGCTTAGGTCAGGGGTATCTTTGTCCTCAAACTGATATCTTTGCTCTTGAGCACCTTAGAGAGATCTTTTACCTAGTACAATATGTTGTTTGATTTCTTGATTCCGGCTTCCATGAATGTTGATTCTGGATTTAAGGAAAGTGAAGATTTGGAAAATTTCCATCTTTTTCCATCTATCATGATGTTATTTGCTGGTTCATTTGTAAGGATCTTTGCTTTCTTCATATTGAGGTGTAATCCATACTGAAAGATGCAGTCTTTGATGTTCATTGGTAAGTATTTTAAGTCCTCTTCACTTCCAGAAGGCAAGGTTGTGTCATCTACATATCATAGGTTGTTAATGTGTCTTCCTCCAATCCTCATGACAAGTTCTTCTTCATATAGTAAAGCTTCTCGGAGTAAATGTTCAGCACACAGATTAGATAAATATGGTGAAAGAATACAACCATGGCACACACCTTGCCTGATTTTAAAACATTCAAGATATCCTTGTTCTATTTTAGCTACTGCCTCTAGGCCAATGTCCAGGTTCCTCGTGAGCACAATTAAGTGTTCTGGGATATCCAGTCTTCAGAATGTTATCCAGAGTTTTTCATGGCCCGCAAAGTAAGAAAACCTTTGTATAGTCAATAAAGCACAGGTAAGCATTTTTCTGGTATTCTCTGCTTTCAGCTAAGATCCCTCTGATATCAGCAATGATATCCGTTGTTCCATGTCCTCTTCTGAATCCAGTTTGAAGTTCTGGCTATTGCCCGTCGAGATACTGTTAACAACCATTTTTGAATTATCTTAAGCAAAACTTTACTTCCCTAGGATATTGATATATTTAGAAGTTTTCTGCATTTGGTCGGCTCACCTCTTTTTGGAATGTGCACAAATATGAATCTACTCTAATCAGTTGGGCAAGTAGCTGTCTTTCAAATTTCTTGGCATAGATGGTGAATTCCACCAGTGCTTCATCAGTTAATTAATAGCTTTCAGTTTGCATTCTGTGAGTTCCTGGAGCCATGTTTTTTAAGAATATTTTCAGTGCTTCTTGGACTTCCTCCTTCAGTACCATTGGTTCTTGATCATATATCAGCTCTTGAAATGGTTGAACAGCGATCATTTCAGTTTGGTTCAGTAATTCAGTATTCCTTCCATTTTCTTTCAATACTTTCTGCATCATTAGTATTTTTCCCATGGAATTCTTCAGTATTGCAACATGGCTTGAATTTTTAACTCAGTTATTTTGACTTGAGAAATGCTGAGCATATTCTTTCTCTATGCTTTTCTAACTCCAGGTCTTTGTACTTTTCATTAAAAATTTGCCTTTATCTTCTTGAGCTGCCCTTTGAAATTGTCTGTTCAGCTCTTTTACCTCCTCATTTCTTCCACTCACTTTAGCTTCTCTACATTCAAGATCAAGTTTAAGAGTCTCTTCTGACATCCATCTTAGTGTTTTCTTTATTTCCTGTCTTTTGAATGTCCTTTTGCTTTCTTCCTGTATAATGTTATTGATGTCATCCCAACATTTTCCTGGTCTTCAGTCATTAATGTATAATGCATCAAATCTGTTCTGGAAATGGTCTCTACATTCAGGTGGGATATATTAGAGGTTGTATTTTGATTCTCTTTGAACCTGCTTTCATTTTCTTCAATTTCAATCTGGACTTGCATATGAACAATAGATGGTCTATTCCACAGTCTTCTCTGGTCTTGTTTGACTGATAATATTGAGCTTTCCCACTACCTCATCCCACAGATATAGTTATTTAGATTTCTGTATATGCCATCTGGTGAGATCCATAAACTTTTTATGTTGTTTAATGAATAAAGAATTGGTTTGCAGAATGATATCATGTGATCTCCTTTAGCATTTCTACCAAGAAGGTCATATTTTCCAACTATTTCCTTGCTTTTTGTTTTCAAACTTTACATTCCAATCACCAGTAATTATTAATGCATTTTGATTGCATGTTTGATCAATTTCAGACTGAGGAAGTTAATAGAATTCTTCAGTTTCACCATCACTGGCTTTAGCGGTTGGTAAGTAAATTTGAATAATATTGCTATTAAATGCTCTTCTTTGTAGGCGTATGGATATTATACTATCACAGACAAAATTGTACTTCAAGCTAAATCTTGAAATTATCTTTTTGATGATGAGTGAAAAGTCATCCCTCTTGAATTTGTCCTTCCTGTAATAGTAAACCATACGATTGTCTAATTTTAAAAGGCCAATATGAGTCCATTTCATTCACTATTGC
>NW_006408526.1:12951043-12961132 GCF_000296735.1 Chrysochloris asiatica
TATTTGGCTTTATCTTCTTGAGCTGGTCTTTGAAATTTTCTTTTCAGCTCTTGTACCTCTTCAATTCTTCCATTTGCTATTTCCTAGAAGGAGCTCTGGTTGCATAGTGGTTACAAATCGGGCTGCGAACCAAAAGGTCAGCAGTTCAAAACTACTAGCTGTTCTGTGGGAGAAAGATGAGGCTTTCTGCTCCCGTAAAGATTTACAGCCTCGAAACCTTGTACAGGGTTGCTATGAGTCGGAACCGACTCCACAGCACATAACAACAACAACACTATATCAATATTTATACATTCTATTTTATTTTTGACAACTTCTAATTCTCTTAGATTCATACTTTATACACTTCATGCTCCAAATATTCATAGATGTTCATAGCTGTTTTTCATTTTGAGTTGTTGCTCATTAGCAAATGAAGGTTCCAAAGCTTTGTTCCATTTATGTCATTATGGGCAACTCTATTTTGAGGAGATAGTTCTTTCCCAGTCATTTTCTGAGGGCTTTCCAAGCTGAGGGGCTCATCTTCCAGGAATAGATCTGATAATTTTCTGCTGCTATTTATAATACATTCATTTTTCAGCAATATATCTGAAAATGTTCTGCTGCTATTTATAAGATTTTCAGTGGCTAAACATTCAGAAGTTTCCTGCCTCTCCTTCTTCTTAGTCTATCTTAATCTAGAAGCTTCACTGAAAACTGTCCACCATGGGTAACCTTGCTGGTATTTCAAATACCAGTGGCATAGCTTCCAGAACCACAGCAGCATGCAAGTCATCACAATATGACAGTATGGCAGACATGTGGTGGTAGCTACAATGTAAATCACTCAATCCACATTCTCTCTGTATTCCTCATTTCCATTCCTTCTTCTTTCCAAATCCTTTCTGGTTCTGAACTTTGTACTTGAGTAATTGCTGCCCCAGTAATCCCAAATGGTTGATTATTCTAAGGAGTGAGTACAGTCCTAGTGTTATTGCTCACTTTATAAGCCTATCTATTGTTTGACTGAAAACTGAGCAACTGAGGTGGTTCAATTCCAGGCCTGAATGGTGACTAAGGGTAATAGTCTCTCAGTTCCACTAGTCATTACTCAGCCAAGAAGTCTAGCCTTTTGTATGATTTTAAGTTTAGTTCTGCATTTTTGGATCACTCTTTCCAGGACCTCTAATGTGATCTCTTTCAGAGTGGTCAATAGTGGTAGCTGGGCACCATCTAGTTCTGAGTTTAGAGTTACAGAGTTTGGAATTCAAGTGGTTCATTTGTCCTTTGGACTAATTATTTCTTTGTGTCTCTGATATTCCTTATTCTTTTTTGATCTGGATGGAGAAGGACTAATAGTTAATATCCCAGTCACTACTTACCAAAGTAGGATGTAGAACATTTTCTTTCCGGATTGTTATGCCAGTTGACCTTGGTGTCAGCTGAAGGTGATCCAACCTTGGTGTGCCCCAAACTTAGGATTCTAAGCCCCATACCCACCAACTTATTCCCTCAAGTTGTTTGGTTATGGCTAAGAAGTTTTCATAATTATGTCCTCTCATTGCTCTACTACAGTCATATATATATTTGCAGAACATATGGATAAATATGTTAAAATATCCTTTGTGGAACCTATGTATGCATTCGTGGGTATAGTATCATTGACTTTCTCACCCTTGTTCACCTAGATTGTCTATCTATGTATCCATTCATAGATTATTGCTATTACTGTTAATGCACAATTGTGCATACACTAATATTTTTCTTTGTTGTCTTTCATTTTATTGCTCCTCCCAGTGTCTTTCTTTGTCTTGATCACTTTTTGCTGATCTTCTTATTATATATTGTCATTCCTTTCACCTAAATTTCTACCCTTTATCTAGCCCTGGTGTGGTCATAGGATACACACTGGACTGCTAACCATAAGGCTGGCTATTCAAACCCACCAGCCACTCCATGGAAATTCTATAGTGTCACTATGAGTCAGAATCAACTTAATATGCTTAACAATAACACCTTCTAGCTGACAATTTAGGCCCCTTCCACTTCTTCCCTTGGTAACCTTTAAAAAATGATTCTATATGTAAACCTTTTCCTCAACTTTTGACATTATGATCTCATACAATATTTGTCGTTTTGTGATTGACTAATTTCCTTCAGCATAATGTCCTCCAGATTCATCCCTGTTATGAAGTGCTTCACAGATTCATTATTATTCTTTAACATCTCATGGTAATCCATAGTGTGTAGGTGCCATAGTTAGTTTATCCATTCATCCATTGACAGGAACTTAGGTTGTTTCCATCCTTTTGCTATTGTGCATAGTGCTGTGGTTAACATCAGTGTGCATATATCTGTTCATGTCATGGCTCTTATTTCTCAAGCACATATAAAGGGACTTCAAATAGTTTGTGTAAAAGTTTCATTATCTATTAATTTAATTTGTCTACAAAGGAGCTCTGGTAGCGTAGTGGTTACGAATCGGGCTGCGAACCTTACGGTCAGTGGTTCGAAACTACCAGCTGCTCCGCGGGAGAAAGATGAGGCTTTCTACTCCCGTAAAGATTTACAGCCTTGGAAACCCTATATGATAAAAGTCAAAACTAACTCGAGGATGCACAACAACCACCAACAACCAGTGGTAAAGGATCATGTGCAAATCTTCATGTGTTTGTTAGCTGAGTGAATGTCTTCTTTGGTGAAGTGTCTGTTCATGTACTCTACTTTTTAACTAGATTCTTGTCTTTTTGTTGTTGAAGTATTGAAGTTTTCTCTAAATTTTAGAGATCAATTATTTGTTTGATACGCCATTGTCAAAACATTTTTTTACCCTAGTGATTTTCACTGCCTTAACCACCTGTTAGAAAGGTATATGAAAATCAATTCTATGAGGTTTCAGTTTATTTCATGACTACCAACTTAGCAGTTCACATTTTATGAGAATATTTTAGGACTTTGAAGAGTGACTACAGAAGGGAAAAAAAAAAAAAGTAAAAAGGACATCCACCAAGGAACAAATTAAAAGTAGTCAGAGGACAAGTTATGGTCTAGGTCTATTGAAGGGGGAAAAAGTTAGCCAGAAAAAACAGATAAACCATGAAAAAAGGGAGTAGAATTCAATGAGGACCAAAGTCAAAAATCCAATAGGAAAAGGCCATAGAAGAAAGGAATTCATCCAATTCTTTAAGAGTTTAACTTGTTGTTGTTGTAAAGTGGGGTAGAGTTGGTTCTGAACCATAGTGATAAGAGAATGCCACTGGGAACTGCCGAACAAGCATGGATAATAGCATCATGCATAACTGATAAGAGAAACTCTATGTGGACCCCAAGATAAAGAGAATGATTGAAATAAAGAAACTTGATGGGAATGGTTTATTCCAAATACATTATTGTTTCAGTCCTTTAGAAGTTGAAAGGAAAGCATGATTTTGAGTATACATGTATTCCTGAAAAATTCTAAAATTCTAAACAAAAATAATGTAAGCTATGCATAACATGGAGTCCTGGTGTGGTGCTGTAGTGTAAGCACTGAACTATTAACCACAATGTTCATGCTTCAAACCCATTAGCTACTCGTTGGAAACCCTATATAGGATTGCTGTGAGTCAGAACCGACTTGACAGAACTTAACAATAACAACATGTTTCACATATATTCAGGGTGAGAGAAGTAAGAGGCAGAAAATCTCATTCTTTTTCACTATGTGTGAGAAAAACAAAATGACTGACTGGTGCAACAAAATATGTTTACACTTTTTCTCTCTGAACCAGGAGAAAAGTCTCTACTTAGGAGGATATTACTATAGTTATTCCCTCAGGTTTCCCTTGGATAAGACACTTACCTACTAGCAGAGATGCACATCTCACATCTACTCTGTTGTTTTTAGGTGCTCAAAATTCACGGCTACGCTGTGAAGAACAGAAAGAAACATTGCTTGGGCCTGCACCATCTTTAGAACTATTGCAGTGTTTGAGCCCATTTTTTATAAGCCACTGTGTTAACCCATCTTAAGGATGGCTTCATCTTCTTCCCTGACCCTCTATTTTACCAAGCATGATGCCCTTCTCCAGGGACCAGCCCTTCTGATAGCATATCAAAGTATGTAAGGCAAAAGTCTTACCATTCTCACTTCTAAGGAGCATTTTAGCTATATTTCTTCAAAGAGATTGATTCTCCTGTATTGTTGTTAACTGTCATGAGTCATTTCTGACTCATAGCCATGGCTGGTAAGTTTGAACCACTGACCTTGAAGTTAACAGTAGTCAGTAGTCTAGTGCTTATCCTGCAGAGCCACAACAGGATTCCCTTGATATATCAAATATTTTTCACCAACACCATAATTCAGAGACATCAACTCTTCCTTGGTCTTCCTTATTCATTTACAAGGTTTGCATGCATATATATGTTGTTCTTGCTAATTGTCGTTGACACAACTCCCAGACTCATCCTGACCCTATATAGGGTTTCCAAGGCTGTATATCTTTGAAAGAGCAGAACATCTCTTTCTCCCATAGAGCAGCTAGTGGACTGAATCAACCATTTTGTGGTTCAATGTCCAGTCCATGTCCTACAGAGCCACCATACTACCACCATACAGTTAGGTGATTAAGTGCTGCTGAGTTGCTTCTGACTCATATCACCCTGTATAGGGTTTCCGAGGAGCAGCTGGTGGGTTTGAACTGCTGACCCTGTGGTTCATAGTCCAATGCTGATCCTACAATGCCACACTAGGTACTCCCATCTGAGGAGATTGAAAAGATCATGACTTGTGTGTCGGTCAGCTTAATCTTTAAAGTGACAGCTTTACTTTTAATCATTTTAAAAAGGTCTTTTACAATAAACTTGCCCAATGCAATATGTCATTTGCTTTCTCAATTGCTGCTTCTATGGGTGTTATAGTGGATCCATGTAAAAGAAATCCTTGACAACTTCAATTTTTCCTTAGTTTATCACAATATTGCTTTTAGGTATAGTGGTGTTTTGTTTTCAGTATGTAGTCCGTACTGAATGCTTTGATCTCTATCACTAAGTGCTTCAAATACTCTTTTTTTTTCTCAGATTGTGTTATCTGCATATCATAGATTGTTAATGAATCTTCCACCAATCTTGATGCTGATTTTTGCTTTATGTAGTCTGGATTCTTAGATTATTTACTCAGTATACACACTGTATAAATATGATTAAACAATATAACCTTGACACATACCTTTCCTAAATAAAACTCACAAAATTCCCCCACTATTTTTCCTTGGGTTGGAGCCAAAGAGAGTGACTGTGAGTTTCAGGGCATGACTCAATCATCAATATCTCCAGGTTCCACAGTGATGGAATAGTGAGAAACAGAGAGAATAGGTGTTTGAAGACTAAATAGACGCTAATTCCAACAAATAATGCAGTTAGCAGGGTATTGTGACAGATTGAATTGGGAAGGGTCTTTGTTGAGAATGGTTCAAATATAGAAAGCAGAATGTATTCTGGCTCTAAAAAATGAGCTTCACCATCCATACCGGATGTTTGTGAATATCTCAACGACACTATTAATTTCCTTTTGGCAGCTGCCTGTGAAAAGGGAGGGGAAAAACTCCAAAGGCTTTTTTTCTATTGTCATCATCAAAAGTTATTTTCAAAATTATAAAGAAACATGTTTATTAAATGTCTTTTCTATTATATTCAAAGGCCTACAATTCAGGGAGAAAGGTTGCATCTCTTCTAGTTGTGAGAGAAATATTAAATGAAGTTTGACACTATAAAATATTTTAAATTGTCAGCTCCAAAAACTACCAGGTTGTGTTTGTTGTTGTTGTTGTTAAGTGTCATCGAATCAGTTCTGACTCATAGTGACCCTGTATAAGGTTTCCAAGGAGCAGCTTGTGGGCTTGAATTGCACCCTAGTGGTTATCAGTCCAGTGCTGATCCTATCGTGTCACACCAGGATACCAGTTGTTCTCATGTCATTAAATTGGTTTGGTAGTGGTGATGGCTGTGTGCCGTGGAGTCGGTTCTGACTCATAGTGACCCTGTACAAGGTTTCTGAGGCTGTTAATCTTTACGGGAACAGAACACTTCATCTTTCTCCCATGGAACAGCTGGTAGTTTCGAACTACTGACCTTGAGGTTTGCAGCCTGATTCCTAACCACTACGCTACCAGAGTACCACTAAATTGGTTTACACAACTGAAAAGTTGTATTAGTATTATTCATATAAAAACAATATAACACATCACCTTGCTGAAGAATTTGACCTCTACAGAGGGCATGTTCAGTCATTATGGCCTTGAATTAGTTTAAGTAATATTATTTTTTGTTCCTCTTGTTTTAGAATGCATATGCATTGATCGAGAGGCAGACCAGGATTAAAGACTAAGTCTATGCATAGTAGTTATCCCAAGATAATTATTTGCCCAGAATGAAATTAATACTAATTGTATCAAATGGTTAAAAAATTCTGCATGGTATGATAAGGCAAATCTCTGGAGTGAATGGTATTTGTTAACTAAAACAACAAAATTAACCAGTCCTACTTTTCTCATACAACCATATTTTTCTTGAATTTATCCAGGCAAATTCTTAGAAGTTTTTATAACCAATATTAGCTAAGAAGGGAAGGGACTGATATCACTGTTTAGAATGCAAAGTAGGCACAATATTTAATATTATTATTAAATAATATTGGGTTATTTAATATATGAATTATTTAACATGACTCTTCTAGTTATGGTCTTTTCAGCTCCCAACAAACAATGGATGGGACCATGCAAATTGGGTGTAGTTCCCTTTTTCCTGATGCATCTGAATAAGAGAAGAGGAGTGAAGATGCTGATAGAATTATATGATTCAGCTGTGAGTGACTACTAATAGGGTTAATTATGATTGGAAAATCTTGAACATCTAAAGAGGGAATTTGTCAATTTTGCCATTCTACTGGGTTTAAAATGAGTCATTTCAAAAGCAGGAAGGGGGGTCTTAGCAACAAAAAGAAGGGCCAGAAGTAGAATATATCATTTGCACCCCAAGAACCTGTCAATTGAACCTCCTCAACCCAGGAGATGGAGTTGTGACACCAGAGAAAAAGCAGAGGAGTGTCAACAGCAGAATTAAGGACCAGAGTAGAAAGCAGGCCAGTGGGCTTCCTGGTTTATAGAGCAATTAAGGTTGAGTGTCTTTAGGCATGGAGCTACCTTATAGAGTGAGGTACCTCCAAGCACTTAACTTATGGGGCCTAGGTCTGACAACCCAGTGTGCTAGAGCTGTGTGTCTTTGGGCTGAAACTTACAGTGAACTAGTGTGTCCTTTGGGCATTTATTGGCATCCCTAAAGGAGTTTTGTAACATTGCCTAACAGACCACAGAGTAGGGCTGGGAAGAGGCTGTCCTGACCAAAGAATTGTATACTGAACATTTCTGATCCTGGATTGTAACCTGTTAATTTCCCTAAGAAACATCATAATTATGATTGTTATCTTTTAGTTTTGTGGGGCCATCACAATTAATATTAAACCCAGCTGAGAAGTAGCGAATACTATTGTGAGAGTGACGATTAGTGAAGGTGTATCTGACCTCTGCTTTCTTAGGAATGGACATTGTGCTAATCTTGAGTTTGATTCTCCTTCCCCTCTTGTGAATTCAGGGAGATCAGACACCATTCCCAAACACTATTTACAACTTGTCAATTCTATATTTTCCCATTTTAACCCATCTTATAAACTTCTTGTTGTTAAGTGCCACAGACTCAGTTCTGACTCATAACAACCCTATATGGAGTTTCCAAGAAGCAGCTGATAGGTACAATTGCCAACCTTGTCATTAACAGTCCAGTGCTTATCCTACAACGCCATACCTGGACTCCATCTTATAAATTTCTGTCAAGTAAATCAGAAACACTATTCTGCTGTTGCCATTCATCTCACTGAGAGCAATAGAAGGATTATTATGGAAGGATTCTCCACTCAGAAGATACCTCGCTAGGAGTCCGTGGAACAGCATTTCTCAGTCTTAAACAGCAAAGCCTAAAATAGCTCAGAAAAGTAGAATAATTGTGATGCTGAGAGTTAAGACTAATGGCCACACAATTCTTATATTTAAAATAAATTTCTGTCTATTGTAAGGATAATACAGATGCAAGGAGTCAGATATTTGGTACCTAGCACCAGTTTTACTCTAAGAAATTTGGTAACACACATTGGCTATCTAGATGGGAGAGTCAATTCCTCTGTTGCCCAATGATTAAGGCCTAGGAGAGTATTTAGCTTTTTACTAAGGCTATCTAGCACAATTAATCAGAAGTCATATACAATTGATGCAGAGCTCTGTATTAAGTCTTTATTAGTACTTTCTACCTCTCACAGGCAGTGTTTTGTTCTGTTGTGCATACGGTCACTATGAGTAAGCTCCAATTCCATGGCACCTAACAAAAACAATAACAACTTCAATACTAGTTGAATCTTGCTAGATAGAAAGGCACAACTCAAAATGAAGAGAAATAGCTGTAAACATCCATTAACAATCAGAACATGGAACATATGAAGTATGAATCTAGGAAAATTGGAAATTGTCAAAAATGAAATGGAATGCATAAACATTTTAGGCATTAGTGAGCTGAAATGGACTGGTATTGCCCATTTTGAATCTGACAATCACATGGTTTACTATGCCGGGAATGACAAATTGAAGAGGAATGGTGTGGCATTCATTGTCAAAAAGAACATATCCAGATCAGTCATGAGGTACAATGATAATATCCACGCACCTACAAGGAAGCCCAGTTACTACCACTATTATTCAAATTTACACACCAATCACTAAAGCCAGTGAGGATGAAATAGAAGAATTCTATCAACTTCTTCAATCTGAAATTGATCAAACATGCAATCAAAATGTAGTAATCATTACTGGTGATTGGAATACGAAATTTGGGAACAAAGAGACAGGATTTGTTGTTGTTAAACGCCATTGAGTCAGTTCCAACCAATAGCAACCATGTGTAGGTTTTCCAAGAAGCAGCTGGTGAACTTGACCTTGCAGTTCAAATGGCTTTGCAGTCCAATGCATTAACCCACAGCACCACACCAGGACTCCAGAGAAAGGATTAGTAGCTGGAAAATATGGTCTTGGTGATAGAAATGATGCTGGAGATCACATGATAGAATTCTATAAAACCAATGATTTGTTAATTTCAAATACCTTCCTTAGACAGCATAAGAGACAATTATACACATGGACCTCACCAGATGGAATACTCAGAAATCACATTGATACATCTGTGGAAAAGATGGTGGAAAAGCTCCATATAACCACCCAACACTAGGTCAGGAGCAGACTGTGGAACATCGATTGCTCATATGCAAATTCAGACCACAGCTGAAGCAAATGAAAACAAGTCCACAAGAGCCAAAATATGACCTTGAATATATCCCACCTGAATTTAGAGATCACCTGAAGAACAGATTTGATACATTAAATACTAAAGACAAGAAGATTTGTGGGATGACATCAAGAACATCATACAGGAAGAAACCAAAAAGTCACTAAGAAGACAAGAATGAAAGAAAAGATCAAAGTGAATGTCAGAAGAGACACTGAAACTTGCTCTCCAGAATGGAGATGCTAAAGCAAATGGAAGAAATGAGGAGGTACAAGAACTGAACAGAAAATTTCAAGGGTCAGCTTAAGAAGACAAAGTCAAATATTTCAACGAAGTGTACAAAGATCTGGAGTCAGAAAACGAAAAGGGAAGAACGTGCTCAGCGTTTCTCAAGCCAGAGGAACTGAAGAAAGAAATCAAGTCTCAACATTCATTATAAGGATTCTCTGGGCAAATTATTGATTGATGCAGCAATCATCAAAAGCAGATGGAAGGAATACACAGAGTCACTGTACCAAAAGGAAATGGTCAATGCTCGAATATTTTAAGAGGTAATATATGATCAAGAGCCAATAATACTGAATGAGGAAGTCCAAGGTGCATTGAAGGAATTGGCAAAGAACAAGGCACAAGGAATTGATGGAATAAAAATTGAAATCTTTCAAGAAAGTGAGGCTGCACTGGAGGCACTCACTTATCTATGCCAAGAAATTTGGAAGACAACTATCTGGCCAACTGATTGGAAGAGAT
>NW_006408526.1:12962951-12967778 GCF_000296735.1 Chrysochloris asiatica
ACTAATTCCATAATTCTAGAAGGTTGTGGCAGAGATTTGGGCAGAGGACACTTTGGAGGAGAGTTAATAATGTTAACTCCTGTTATAACAGGACTGGTAGTGCACAAGCAAATCTGAATAAACATGTCCAATGATATAACTACAGCTCACAAAGAGCACTTTAAAGTCTTAACCTGAGCAACTGTAGGCAGACGGATGGAAAATGCTGCTTGTTTAATATTCACCCCAGTACAGGTGTTGAACAAGAACCAGTGCTGAACAGGAACCAGGTGAGACCCAGACAAGAAACAATGACCTCAGAGAAACCAAGGAGGGAAAAACCAGAATATTTTTTATTTACTACAAAGTGATAATTGGTCCTTAAAATAAAATTTAACCTTTAAAATAATACAACTTTTGTATGATTTAGTTACAAGTGGATTATCCTTTCAAAATATTTACCATAGGAAGTAGGCAGGTATTCATTTAGAAAAAAGAATTTCTTTCCATAAAATTAACCTTACAAATTAAGCTTAAAGCCTAAATGATCTCCCATTTAAGTGTATATATATTTATTTAATTCTCTCTCTAGCTCTCTGATTTTGTATTAAAAATTTAATATAAGTTGATATTTAAGATACTTTGGAGATCAGTAGATATTCACATTCAACAAGTCTAAACCAAAATCAAACCCACTGCTGTTGCGTCGATTCTGTCTTATAGTGACACTAGAAGACAGGGTTTCCCAAACTGTAAAACTTTATAGAAGCAGGCTGCCACATCGTTTCTTTTTTTTTCAGTAGAGCATTTGGGTTTTCAAACAACAGTCTTTTGGTTAGGTTATCAGTCAATTCTGCAACCACAATGATAATTCTAGTCTTCATTTTAAAATTAAAATATTTATAATTTAATTTTTCATTTAAAAAATGCAATGATTACTTCATTACAATTTTAAGCATAAATATAGAAAGAGGACAAAATTAATTTGTTTTAAAAAATAGAAATTTAGTTCAGACATTAAGCTAAGTATATTTAATTAATATCTTAATTTTAATGAACTAAAAGTTTAATAAACAGAAGTTTCACCATCATGCTAGAAATTTTCAAAAATATATACTTTACATTCCAAATAACTTTCTTTCCTCTTTGTCTCCTTCTTAAGTCATAAGTATGTCTTCAATCCCTCTTCTCCTCATCACAGAACTCTTGAGAGTAGGGTTATAATCTTTGCCTGTCCTTTGATCACCTTCCTTTCATAATTTCCTTAGGAAATTTTATTTACTCTCATCATTTTAATAATTGTCCACTTAGATTCACAAATGAGCACCTAACATTTCCCTAAATATTGTTGTTACCGGCCAGCGAGTCAGAACCAATTCATGGTGATTGTTATGTACAACAGAATGAAACATTGCCCAGTTCTGCACCAATCTCACAATCATTGCTATACTTGAGAGCATTGTTGTTCTCATGGTGTAAATCCCTCTCATTGGGGGTCATCTTCTTTTTCACAGACCCTCCACTTTACCGAGAATGATGCCATTCTTCAGAGATTGGTCCCTCCTGATAATATGTTCAAAGTACGAGAGAGAGACGTAGTCTGACCACCCTGGTTTCTAAGGAGCATTTTGGCTGTACTTCTTCAAACAAGATTCGTTTATTTTTTTGGAATTTCATGGTATTTTTCATATTGTTCTCCAGTACCATAATCCAAATGCATCAATTCTTCTATGATCTTCTTTATTCATTGTCCAACTTTCACATGTATATGAGGCTATTGTCATGTAGTCAGACATAATGGAGTCCTCAAACTAACATCTTTGCTCTTGAACACTTTAAAGAGGTCTTGTGCAGCAGATTTGCCTAAAGAAACACATCCTTTGATTTTCTGACTGCTACTTCCATGAATGTTAATGGTTGATCTGAGCAAAATGAAGTCTTTGACAACTTCAATCTTTGCTCCATTTATCTTGAAGTTATTTATTGGTCCAGTTGTAATGATTTTTATCATTGAGGTGCAACCCATACCTAAATATAGGACTTCTATACCCAATAAAAAATGTCCACCTGGAGGTTCTAGGGGTGGCTAAAGCCATATATAATAACCCAGTATTTTCAGGCTTTGTACTCTCAATCTATTTTAGAATTCACAATTTAATCCCAGAATTGACTCGTCAGCACATAACAATAACCCTGCTTTTACTCTGTATCATTTGTTAGTTCATTTGTCTTAACTTTGACTCCTAGTTCTTAATCCTGTATATGCATAACTCATACCTAAGGCTCTTTACTTTTCAATTTGAATAATATTGAAACACTGGATTAATCACACAGTCTTTTTAAAGCTCTGGTAGCGTAGTGGTTATGAATCAGGCTGCGAGCTGCAAGGTCAGCAGTTCGAAAGTACCAGATATTTTGTGGGAGAAAGATGAGACTTTCTGCTCCCGTAAAGATTTAACAGCCTTGGAAACCCTAATCAGGGTCGCTATGAGTCGGAACCGACTCCACGGCACAAAACAACAACAACAAGACAACTAATTATCTGTCTAGTTTTGTGTTTTATTTATTTTTTTAAGAGAACCGGTTTCCAAGATTTTGTATTTTAATCCCCTTCTTCAAGGATTTTTATCATATTGTATAAGTAAGTTTGTTATACTATGGTGACTTATGTGTGACTGTGATACTGAAAACTATGTCATGGGTATTTTAAATACCAGCAGGGTCATCCACAGTGTAAAGGTTTCAAGAGAGCTTCCAGACTAAGACAGACTAGGAAGAAAGAGGGGCAGACTACATTTGAATGTTTGGCCACAGAAAACCTTGTGAATAACAGTGGAACATTTTCAGATATAGTACTAGAAGATGAAAATATTATGAATAGCAGCAGTACATTATCAGATACAGTGCCAGAAAATGAGACCCTGAGGTTGAAAGACACTCAAAATGTGACTGGAGAAGAGCTGTTTCCTCAGAGTAGAGACAGCCATAGTGAGGTGAATGCAGCAAAGCTTTCAGTACCTTGATTTGCTGATGGGGTACAATTCAAAATGAGAAGAATCAACTGAAAACAAACAACAATAATCAGAACATAGTATGAATGAAGTAGGAATTGGAACTTGTCAAAAATATAAAGGACAGCATAAAAATGGGTATCCTAGGCATTAGTGAACTGAAATTGACTAGTATTGGCCAATTCAAACCAGGTAATCATATAGTACACTATGTAGATAACAACAAATTGAAGATCAATGACGTCACATCCATCATCAAAAAGAACATCTCAAGATCTATCTTGAAGTACAATGTTGCCTTTAATAGAATAATATTTGTACACCTACAAGAGCAGTTAATAATACTACTATTCAAATTTAAACACCAACTACTAAAGTCAGTGATGATATAATTAAAGAATTCTACCAACTTCTTCAGTCTGAAAGTGATCAAACTTGCCACCAAGCAGTATTTGTAATTACTGGTAATAGGAATTCAAAGGGGGAAACAATGAGGAAGGATCAATAGTTGGAAACTGTGGCCTTCTTGATAGAAACAATGCTGAAGATCACATGATAAAATTTTGCAAGACCAGTGATTTCTTCATTGCAAATACATTTTTTAAACAACATAAAACACAACAATACACATGGATCTCAACAGAGGTAGTACAGGGAAATTAAACTATTTCTGTAGAAATAGAAGATGGAAAACCTCAATATGATCAGCCAAAACAAGACTAGGGACAGATTGTGGAATAGACCATCAATAATTCATATGCAAATTCAGGCTGAAGATGAAGAAAATTAAATCAAGTCCATGACAGCCATAATTTTACCTTGAACATATCCCACCTGAATTTAGAGATCAGGTCAAGAGTAGATTTGATGCACTAGATACTAATAATTGAAAACCAGAAGAATTGTAGGCTGATATAAAAAACATCATATAGGAAGAAAGCAAAGGGCCATTAAGAAGAAAGAAGGTTAAGACCAAAATGGATGTCAGAAGAGACTCTGAATCTTGCTCTCCAGTGTAGAAATGCAGAAACAAAGGTAGACATGAGGAAGCAAAAGAGATTAACAAAAAATGTCCAATGTGAGCTTGAGAAGACAAAGTTATGTATTATAGGTAATGTGCAAAGACCTGGAGTTAGAAAACCAAAAGGGAAGAATATGCTCAGCATTTCACAGGCTGAAAGAACTGAAGAAAACATTCAAGCCTTGACTTGCCAAACTTCAGAATTGTGTGTGCAGAATATTGAATGATGCAGAAAGCATCAAAAGTAGGTAGAAGAATTACTGTCAACATAGCAAAAAAAAGTTTTTTAAGTCCAACTATTTCAATAGATAGCACATGATCAAGAACTTATCATAATGAATGAAGAAGTCCAAGCTGTACTGAAGATGCTCACTCATTTGTCTATGAAAAGAAATTTGGAAGACAGCTGCCTGTTGAACTGAATGGAATAAATCAATATTTGTACTCATTACAAAGAGATGTGATCCAATAGAATATGGAAATCTTTGAAAAATATCACATGCAAGTGAAATTTTGCTGAAGATAATTCAAATCCAGTTGAAGCAGTACATTGACAGATTTTGTTAAGTGCTGTCTAGTCAGTTCCAGCCCATAAATTCATGCTGGATATAGAAGAGGAAGTGGAACAAGGAATACTACCACATATGGACTTGGATCCTAACTGAGAATAGAGAACCAGAACAATGTTTACTTGTGTTTGGCTGACTATGTAGAAGTTTTTGACTGTCATGTGGATCATGACAAAGTATGGAAAGTGTTGTGAAGAATGGGTATTCCAGAGGAATTTTTAATCATGAGGAACCTGTACATTGACCA
>NW_006408526.1:12969113-12979069 GCF_000296735.1 Chrysochloris asiatica
CAACGAGATGGATCGGCCAGGTGGCATCATTGATGGACTCACGTGTGGCAACGGTAGTGAGATTGGCCCAGGATCGGACATTGTTTAGTTCTGCTGTGCATGGGGTCGCTATGAGTCGGTTCTGACTTGATGGCACCTGACAACAACAACATGGCAATTGGCAAATCTTCTAGAAAATACTTCTTTAAGTGTTCAAGAGCAAAGATGTCAGTTTGAGGGCTAAGGTGCACCTAACCCAATCTATGGCATTATCAATAGCATAATATGTATATGAACGTTGGGCAATGAATAAGGAAGACCATAGAAGAATCTATGAATATAATTGTACCAGAGAAGAATATTAAAAGTACCATGGAGTGTCAGAAGGACAAACAAATGTGTCTTGGAAAAAGTACAGCCAAAATGCTTTGTATCTCTTATTTTGGACATATTATCAAGAGGAGTCAGTCCCTGGAGAATGACAACATGCTTGGTAAAGTGGGAAATTAGTGAAAAAGAGGAAGAATCCTAAATGAAATGGATCAACACATTAAGAGCAACAATGTACTCAAATGTAACTAACAATGTGAGGATGGAGCAGGACTTAGCAATGTTTCAACATCCTGTTGTTCATCGGGTCATTATGAGTCAGAACCTACTGGACAGTACCTTACAACACCAGCAACTTCAAAGATTGATTCGATTCCCAAAGCATCTGGGTCTTCAAAGTGTACAATATTTATTTTTAAATGTCACTCATTAGCCTCTTTTTGATATGTAAAACAAGCCTATACTTCTTAGATAATTCAACTAGCTGTGTACTTATTATTCCCTTGATCTTTATTTTCCAAAGGAACATAAGCCATCCATATCAAGTCTCTTGATTTCACTTCCTTTTTCCTACACATCTGTATCTTTGTTATTACTTCTTAAACTTTTCCCATTACATTTATTTTCTTAAAGAAACCTGAATAATACATTTTACAAAACATGTAACACATTTAGCTGGTCTTCCAGTAGCTTAATTTTTTTTATTTCAAAAAATGAGCTTTATTTTGTCCTCTTAAATCATTAAAAATGATGATTCTTACGTCCATAATGGAGCCCTGTTGGTGCAGCAGTAACTTACTTGGATGTTAACCAAGTTTGTGGTTTGAATGCACAAGTCATTCCTTGGAAGAAATATGTAGCAGTCAAATTCCATAAAATACCCTATAGGATTGCTCTACTCTGTCCTAAAGTGTTGCAGTGAGTTGGAGTCAACTCCACAGTAACAACGTTGGTGTTTTGTTTTATTTTTGTAATGTTCATGATGTTCTCTAAACTGGCTTCTACTTTTGAAGATTTGTTTATATATAGGATCCAATTCAGATATTTCAAACTCCCAGAAATTCTTATTTTTTCATTGACCTTTAAAAAATTCACATTTCTTCCTTGTTTATATTATACGATCTCAATGTCAAATTTAATGCTTTGTTATCCTTCACTATTTTATGTAGATTTGTTGTATATGCAGTTCATTTTTAGCACTTGGGTGATAAACTATAATTTACAAATATCTTAAAACAAATCTAAATATACAGTTAGTATAAAAATATGCATAACTAAGCCAAGTAAGTAAAATCCATCGTATTTTTCCAGAATAGTCTAGTGCTGCTTCATGCACCCTTTCTTCAAGGTTGGAAAATTGTCCTTAAAAGTTATTAGTTCATGAAAGAACAAAGATATGAGATTTGTTCAAAACATAACTATTACAAGTAATGAATACTGCTGCCCTCTTTCATCTGACTGACCCACTGACTCATTATTTGAGCTGCGGAAAACAACTCACTCTTTTATTGCAACACTATCTTCAGTGCCAGAGAATCAAATGATATGTTGTGAGATAGATACATTCAGCACTCATCTATCCTCAGACTAAAAGAGGTTTACTGATAAAAAGTATCCTCATTCAATTGTACAATTATCTGCATAATGGAAAACTGAGTTTAAATATTTTCCTGGGGGAAATAGTTATGTTTTTTTAAAAAAAAATGTTTTGTGTATGTGAAATGAGAAAATTGTATTGCAGGGTGCATTGATTTAGCATGTGTTAAAATTAAGTATCTAAAATATCTACAGGCCCTTGAAAGGTAAATGGAAATGAACTGTTTTCTAAATTAATGCCACAAGAAATGACAGCTAAGTTGATCTCTTTTTCACACTCTTTTAATGATGTATTTTTCTTAGGGCTTGGAAGGACTTTTTAGATCTAGCTTCTTTCAATTCCAAGAAATAGATAATTCAAAGTGAAATTAATCTTGGGTTTGGAATTTTAGATTCGGATATAACCTGTACGTTCCTTTATAGGTGCTCAATTTCCATAAATGGTAAGCAGGCAAATAGGCAGACTTCTGAAATGAGCATGTAGATCGCTATCCCCTCCAGCATTTCCATTCCTGACTGTTCATGAGCATTTCTACAATTTTCTTATTTCATCCTTTTTTCAAAAGATGCTTTCAGATCCTTCATTCATACTAATCTGTGCATGCCAAGCATTCATTATTCTTTAAATTTGCCTTTGCAATTTAACTCAATTACTCGCTGCCATATGGAAAAAGGAACTTTTTAAAGTGTTGAACAAAGATGTCAGCTTAAGGACTAAAGTGCGCCTGACCCAAGCCATGGTATTTTCAATAACCTCATATGGATGTGAAGGCTGGACATTGAATAAGGAAGATGCCTTTAAATTACGGTGTTGGAGGAGAATACTAAAAGTGCCATGGTCTGCCAAAAGAACCAATAGATCTGTTATTGAAGAAATGCAGCCAGAGTGCTCTTTGGAGGCCAAGATGGCTAAAGTTCGTCTCTCATACTTTGGACATATTGTCAGGAGGGAACAGTCACTGGAGAAGGATATCATGCTGGGTAAGATGGAGGGTCAGAGAAAAAGAGGAAGACCCCCAATGAGATGGATTGGCCAGGTGGCAGTATTGATGGACTCAAGTGTGGCAGCGGTAGTGAGGTTGGCCCAGGATCGGACATTGTTTCATTCAGCTGTGCATGGGGTCGCTATGAGTTGGTTCCGACTTGATGGCACCTGACAACAACAACAACAAATATGTAGCCGCTCATGCAATCCCAATGCTCCACCAAACCACATAAAGCAGAGAGACACATGCCAACTGAATCTTGTAAAGATTGCATGCTACTGAGGAAATAAGTAACTTTTTATTGTTTTAAGTTGCTTATTTTTAAGGCGCTTTGGTACATGAAAAAAGATAATTGAAATATAAGAGGATACAATTGTTGGCAGAACATTGGGGTTGGTGATTACACAGTCAGGTTCTCTGTAGCTAACCCTATTTGTTGTTGTTAAGTGCCATCGAGTCAGTTCTGACCCATAGCAACCCTGTATAGGGTATCTGAGGAGTGACTAGTGAGCTTGAACCATCAACCTTGCAGTTCAAATGGCTTTGCAATCTGGTGCATTAACCCACAGCACCACACCAGAACTCTGTAGACAGTGCCAAATGTGCAAAACAGTCCAGGGAGACTAATGCCAAATGTGTGGTAGATAATAAATCCAGTCCACAGGCTACCTGCATCCTGTGGAATTATTAGTTTCCCTTCCCTAGTCAGTCCAGAACCCAAGAGCTCCATGTAGTGATTATCATCAGAAAAAAAAATATATATATATGTAGCATGATGTGCAAGCAAGGTTTATAAATACATGTATTATCACTGATAATGAAATTGTAGATATGATTTTTACATCTGAAATTAATGTTAGAGATATTCTTAAACAAGCCCATATTTAATTTATAATTAAACTGATTACAAATGAAATGAAGAGACTAACACATGTCGCAAATTAAAATTTTGAGACCATTGCTACTTTCCAAACCCCCGAAATGTACAATATGGAGGAAAGCAATGTTTAACAATTTGTTAGAGACAAATGGAGTTCTTTGGTGGTGGAAGTGATGAATGTGCGTGTACTGGAGGCTCAAGTGTTCTCAGAGATGCTTCAGAAGAACTGGTGATCTACATTTGAAAAATCAATCATTCAAAATCCCCATAAAGCACAGTTCTACTTTGACATACATGGAGTCAACATGAACCAGAGTTGACACAATGGCAATGATGTGTTGTATGTGTTAGAGACTAGTAACATAAAGGCTAATAAAGATTTAGTAAGTAGGTCCAGTTCCAACTGCCATTGAGTTGATCCTAACTCATGAGGTTTTCACAGATCTATAGGTCTTTCTTCCAAGACACCTCTGTAGGTAAACTTGAATGTCTAACTTCTAGTTAGCAACCAAATTTGTTAATCATTTGTGCCACCCAGAGACTTCTTAAATGGTAGGGGAGGTTTCAAATATGATTTTCTAGTATATCTACAGAAGAAATATATGAATAGACTGAAGATTTAAAAAAAGGAAAAGAGCTGGTAAAATCATGTTTTTGCTGTAAATATTTCATGAGTTATTTTAAGACATTCTCCCTCCTTGTGATATCAAAATCATATATCCACAGTACAGCACAGAGGGGGAAAATGACAAATAATGACTGCAGAGCTACATGTCTTATAAATATCTGATTGTACAGGTGGATACATATGGATGTGTTTCTCTACTTTACAACTGTATTTAACACCACAAAATTGGGAACCTGGAACATTGTAGCAGACAAAAACAGTTTATTGAAGTCAATATGTAGATGTAATCAGCAATAGGAAGCAGCTGTGAAAATTCCATCATATTGCAATTCTTGTATTTGATTAAGTGTTGAATTGTAGAACTAGATTTTTCATTCTCAATGTCATCAGAGTTGTAAATATAGTAGGTAAACACCATTTATTGCATGCACTTCAAAGGTTATAACTTCACATTGATAAACTGAATTGCAATGAAAATATCTAAAATTTTCCATTTAGAAATCAGAGGCATAAATCTAAAAGAAGAAAAATCTTAGCTGAGAGAAGCTATAGTATAATAAAGAATATAACAAACTACATATTGTTGTTGTTTATTGCTGTCGATTCAGTTCTGACTCATAGTGACCCTGAATAGGTTCCTGAGGAGCAGACGATGGGTTTGAACTGCTAACCTGGTAGTTAGAAGTACAGTGCTTATCTTACAGTGCCACACCAGAACTCCAAACTATGCATAAATAGTGTCATTTTTTTGAGAACTCTACAAACACTTATGCACACAAAGATTAAGAAACCTGTGCTACTGAAGCTTACTACATAAAACTTTTTCTTCTAATATAACGACATCAAACATTTCATATTTCCTGTGCATGCCATTGTGTCTCTATGGTCAGCTTGAAATCACTGGATACCACTCAGACCTCAGAAACAGAAATGAAGGTGCAATTACCAGGCAAGGTGGATTAAAAGGAAGCAGGGTTTTGGATTTGGACCCATAGCCACATGATTCATTTATATTGGACTCATATTCATACAATAAATCTTCTGAGGCCAGAAACAGATTTCCTTTAAATGAGTTTGGGACCCCCGTAGCCAATACTAGAATTTATAACATCCTAGAAAGCTAGACCAGAAGTCATTTATTTGAACAGAGTATGGAGAAAGTGATTGTTTCAGGGTTGTATCCTTTCATCCTAGTTATTCAATCTTTATGTTTAGCAAGTAATCCAAAAACCTAGACTAAATGAAGGATAGTGCAGCATCAACATTGGAGGGAAACCCATTAACAACCTACAATATACAGATGCTTACAGAAAGCAAAGAGGACTTGAAGCACTTACTGATGAAGATCAAGGACTATAGTTTATCAATAAGAATTACACCTCAACATAAAACAACAATCCATATAACTAGACCAATAAACAAGATAATGAAAAATGAAGAAATGATTAACCTTGTTAAGAATTGCATTTGACTTGGGTCCCCCATCCAACATCTATGGAAGAAGTCAAGAAATCAAATTATGTATTGCATTGGGCAAATTGGCACAAGACCTATTTAAAGGGTTGTTGTTGTTTGCCATTGAGTTGGTTGTGACTCACACCAACCTTATGGAAAGTTTCGGATGCTATTAATTTTTGCAGGAGCAGGAAGCCTCATCTTTCTCCCACAGAGTGGCTGGTGACCTTGAACCACTGACCTTGTGGTTTGAAGTCCAGTGCTTATCCTATACCACCACTGTGTTCCCTCTTCGAAGGCATAACAAGTAAACATATCATTTTAAGGACTAAGGTATGACTTGCCAAACTTCTTATGCATGTGAAAGCTGGACAGTGAATAAAGAAGACCAAAGAAGAATTGATGCATTTGAATTCTGGTGCTGGTGAAGAATCTTTAATATATTATGGACTGCCAAAATATGAGCAAATCTGTCTTGAAAGAAGCACAACCAAAAATTTCCTTAGAATTGAGGATGATTAGATATTGTCTCACATTCTTTGGGCATGTTATTAGAAGAGACTAGTCCCTGGAGTCCTGATGTGGTGCTATAGGCTAATCACGGAACTGCTAATCACAAAGTTGGTGGTTTAAACCCTAAACCCGGCCACCACGAGTCAGAACCGATTTAATGACACTTTACAACAGCAACAAAGTCCCTGGAGAAGGGCATCATGCTTGGTAGAGGGTCAATGAAAAATAAGAAGACTCTCAAGGAGATGGATTGGCACAATGGTTGCCACAATGGGCTTAAACTTTGCAGGAATTGTGAGGATGGCGCAGGGTCAGGCAGAGATTTATTACATTGCACATAATGTTGCTTTGAGTAGAAACCAGAGCTCTGGTAGCATAGTGATTACAAATCGAGTTGTGAACCACAAGGTCAGCAGTTCAAAACTACCAGCTGTTCCACGGGAGAAAGATGAGGTTTTTTGTTACCATAAAGATTTATAGCCTCAGAAACCATGTACAGGGTCACTATGAGTCGGAACTGACTCCACAGCACATAACTACCACCACCGCCACCAACAGAGAAACTGAGTAGCCTGTGGACACAGAGTACCATACAAACACAAATATAAATCCCAGCTCATATCTTTACTAGTTCTGCCTTTATTAAGCAATTTCATCAATATCTAGGTATACGTGATATAATTTAAAAATAATTAAATACTATTACTATAACTGGAGTCCTGATGTAATGCTGTGGGTTAATGCACTGTACTGCAAAATTGGTTTGAACCACAAGGCCAGCGGTTCAAGCTCAAGAGTCACTCCTAAGGTAACCCTACACAGAGTTGCTATGTGTTGGAACTGACTTGACTGCACCTAACAGGTGTCAAGTTGGTTCTGACTCATTACAACCCTACAAAGTATTTCCAACGAGCAGCTGGTGGGCTTGAACCACTGACCTTGTGGTTAGCATTCCACTACATATCCAACAGAGCCACACTATGACTCCATAAAGATTGTTATTAAATATGGAGTCAGTTCTGATCCCCATATAGGGATTGTGAAGAGCAGAGCTGGTGGGTTTGCACCATTGACATTGTTATTAGCAGTCCAGTGTTTATCCTACAGCGACAGACAAGGACAGCAAATCACTTAGTGTTAGAACCAATTGGAAGGCACTAACAAAAACAATGCAAAACCAATTAGAGGGAGGAAAACAAACAAACAAACAAACCTTATAGCAATTGCCTCCCATTTGCAAATTTGCAGCAGGCAAGACTGCCAATTTTATACAGAATGTAATAAAAATTCAAAGAACCAGACATGAATCATTCCCATTCACAGGAAATGTGTAAACTGTTTCCCTTAGCAATTGATCACCCTCAGGCGAAACAAGCAGTGAACATTCAATTGTGCATGGAAGTGAGGTTAACCTGCAAAGGCTTCAATATAAAGCACTTTGCAGCCTAACTCCAAT
Organism: Chrysochloris asiatica; assembly: GCF_000296735.1. Lineage (NCBI taxonomy): Eukaryota > Metazoa > Chordata > Mammalia > Afrosoricida > Chrysochloridae > Chrysochloris > Chrysochloris asiatica. The sequence goes on from NW_006408526.1 coordinate 12,976,937, forward strand.
TACTGATGCAATGTTGAAGCTATTCCTATCCATTTGAAATAGTATGTTAAGATGTTTCCACTTCTTTAAGTGAATGAAGGATATTTCTTCAAAGCCTTAATGAGCTACTGCAGATTTTACTCCCTTGTGCCCCTTGAAAATCAGCTACCAATGATAGCAATGCATTTTCTTCAGACAGCAAACTATGACCGCAAAGGATTCTTTTCTCTTGTGATGCATATTTAAAGCCAGACTTAGAATCAAGGGCCATCAGGATTTTTTTTTTTTAATGCATTTATGTTGCTGAAATTTTTTATGTAGCCATTTTCTGCTGTACCATTAAAACTTATATAAAGAATATAACAATTTGGTTTCTTGTAAACCTAAAAATAAAGTAGGATCATCAGCAAGTCAGTTTTAAGCTTCTTAAAGCATTTTACTTATTACTTATTATTGTAATGGAGTTGTGGCTTTGTGCTGTATGATAAGCACTAAACTGCAAATACAAGGTTAGCAGGTCTATGCCACCAATTCCTCCTTGGAAACCCTATACAGAGTCACTATGAGTCAGGACTGATTTGATGGCACCTAACAACCACAAAAGCATTATTATAATATTTGACAATGGGTGACAAGTACAGCAATATTATTAAAAAACAAAAAACAAAAAACCCCACAGAGGATGGAAGTCTTGAAGAGATAAAACGTTTATTGTAGGTACTAAATTTTGAAATGGAAAATTTGGACATAGTTCAATTTGTAATGGAAAAAACTAAATATATATTTTATAAATTAGTACTATAGGATAAGAATTTAGATGCATAAAGAAGAGATAGTTAACATCCTCAAATCACCGGTTGCCTCTCTGAAAACCTGTACAGGGTCACTATGAGTCAGAACCAACTCGTGCACTAATGACAACAACAACAACAACAGACAAAGGACAGTGATTTTTCATTTCAATAGGAATGCATTGCTATATGCAATCACTTTTGCTTGAAATCAAGGTACCAAGCTCTACAGCTACTATAATTTGAGTGTATTTTCTTTATTGTGGTGCATCACCATATAAACATTTAATTAGTCATGAGGGAAAAGCTACTAGACCATTTCTTGAATTTGCAGTAACTTTTGTGTTTCATTCTTCATTAAATATAGCATTTTACTGGGGCTTGCTACTAGTAACTAAAAAGCTCTTCTATTTTCAGTTCTCCATCAGAAAAATGAAAGAATGAAGAATTTGTCCTCTGTCAGCCATCAGCAAAAATGCAGCACAAAATTGACATTTCAGGTTGTAAAAATGGAGAAATAATTTCTATTTTGTTTATCTTCTGCCATTTAGCTTCTTTCATTATCTTATAAAGAGGTCTTTTAGAGTAGATATTTTCAAAAACTCCAAACACATCCTATTCTTTTCCTCTTTAATTACTATTTTATTTGCACACATTAAAGTACATTGCAATTATAAAATATTTCATCAGCAAAAGAATACAACCATTTTCAAGTTAACTATTTAAATAATTGTTTCTTTTTCATCTTTAATCCTATTTTAAGTTACTAACCAAGCTCTTAGAAAATAATGAAATCCAATGTTTTTTATCCAAATTCCACTTCAGAAATAAATCACCTGGCTTATCGTGATAATCTTCCTTTTCAGTACATCGATTCTGAATGGTTTCAGTTACTATGATTCACTTTAGAAAGTTGATTAGGCCGACTACTACTGCATTCATGACTGAATCATTAGGTTGTTTCAAACACTTTCATCTACCCAGTATACTGGGTCTAGAAAAATAAAATCAGCATATTTCTTGAATTTGTATGAACGAACTTGCAAGAGTAAGTTTTAAAAAGTATGCTATTACAGTTTCAGGTGCTCTGGTAGTATAATGGTTACGAATCAGGCTCCTAATCTCATGGTCAGCAGTTCAAAACTACCAGCTTTCCATGGGAGAAAGATGAAGCTTTCTGCTCCCGTAAAGATTTACAGCCTTGGAAACCTTATGCAGGATTACTATGAGTCAGAACCAACTCCACGGCACATAACAACAACAACAACAACAACAACAACAACAACAACAGTAGGGTTTCAGTTCATACATGTACTGATCTATTCCAAACAAGAATGTGTTTAAATGTGTCTCTGCAATCAGA
>NW_006408526.1:12980523-12981733 GCF_000296735.1 Chrysochloris asiatica
GTATGATTGTAGCTGTTTCTGTATTACCTTTAGCATAATTTACTTGCATGGGAATATCATAGAGGTTGTCCGAGATTTCCGCATTCCATTGGGTCACCTCTCTTTGGAATGGGCACAAATATGGATCTCTTCCAATCACTTGGCCAGATAGTTTTCTTCCAAATTTATTGGCATAGCTGAGTGAATGCCTCCTGTGCCGCCTCACTTTCTTGAAACATTTCAATTTTGATTCCATCAATTCCTGGCGCCTTGTTCTTTACCAATTCTTTCACTGCAACTTGGACTTCCTCTTTCAGTATCATTGGCTCTTGATCATATGCTTCCTCTTGCTACTTCGCACATTAGAACCTTCAAAAAAAAAAAAAAACCAAAGTCAAAAGCAAATAAAAAGGCCTAGCAAAATCATGGCTTCCAAGGGAAACAGTTGGTCAAGTTAAATTCAAGACAGAGTGGTCAACTCAGAAGATTATGGTGATTATATTTTGTAATTTCAGAGAGGTATTTTTGATAGATTTTTCTCAAAGGACACAGGATGATCATGGAAGTTTTATATGAGAAATTTTTAGATAATTTAAATCTTCATTAATGAGGAAATGCCAAGAAGTTTGTGCCAAGGAATTTTTTCATAAGTACAATGCAGCTGCTCAATCTTTTGGAGTAGCCCATGATAATTCAATGGGAAATCTTACCCTATCCACCCACAGCCTAGATCTTCCCCTTCAGCCTTCTTTTTCTTCCTCAGACTTAAAGAACATTTTAAGGAATTGTGATTTGATTCCCTCAAGAAGCCAAAACAGCCATTTTGAAGTGGTGTAAAAGATATGCAAAATTCTTCAGTGAAGGGCTGTTGTTGTTAAGTGCCCTTGAGTGGGTTCCAACCCATAGCAACTCTGTATAAGGTTTCAGAGGAGTGGCTGGTGAGCATAAAGCCAACCTTGTGGTTCTAACTTACTTTGCTGTCCAGCATATTAACTCACGTGCCACACCAGGGAAGGGTTGGAGAGACAGCAAAACTTCCTGCAAAAGTGTATAGAATTAGATGGAGGATATGTACAGAAACAATAGCTTCACATTTTGATAATTTTGTTTAATAACATTTTCTAGTAATATTTTTTGACTTACCCTCATATTTTCTTTTACTTAGAAATATGATGTTGTTGTTGTCAGGTGCCATCAAGTAGGAACCGACTCATAGCGACCCTATGCACAG
>NW_006408526.1:12985438-12996677 GCF_000296735.1 Chrysochloris asiatica
CTGATCTCTTGACTGCTGCTTCCACGAGTGTTGATAGTTGATCCAAGAAGAATGAAGTCCTTGACAACTTCAATCTTTTCTCTGTTCAGCCAGTAAAAGGAGTTCTAGTGTAGCACTGTGGGTTAATGTGCTGGACTGCAAAGCTGGTTTGAACCGCAATGTTGGTGGTTCATGCTCACCAGCTGCTCCTAGAAAACCCTCTAGTGTTGCTATGGGTTGGAACCGACTCGATGGCACTTAAAAATAAAAAGAACAACAAATGATGCTAAGGAGAAGCCCTGGTAGTGTACTAGTTATGTGTTGGGCTGCTAACTGCAAGGTCAGCAGTTCGAGTCTATCAGCTGCTTCACGGAAGAAAGATGTGATCACAATGAGTCAGAACTGACTTGACGGCATACCACCACCAATGATGCTAATACTTTGAGGACCTTGAGCATTTTATGTAGAAAAGCTCTGTTTTCTGAATCATTAACTTCTACCTATTTCAGACCTATTTCAAACATTTGCCAGACTAGCTTTTCAAAACGCTATGCTTTTATTTAAAATTTTGAAAAAGAAAAAATTCAGAAAATAGTTGAACAGATTTGAGTTAAAAAAAAATAAAGGCTTGATTTATAACATTCAGTTCCTTGATATTTAGCATGTATATCTAAAATATTTGACAAATAGGAAATCAGGATTATTTTATAGTGACTTACTTAATGTCTCTTCTAGCCATAGTCTGTAACTCCCACCTGTTGTGTCTGGACATAGATGGGAAAAGATACTGATGGGATGATGTGATTCAACTGTGGATGTTAGCAGAGTTCATTGTAATTGTAAAAACTTGAAACTCTAGCATAGGTATAAAATGTAGATGCAGATGCAGGAGTGGTGATTTGACTACCATCAAGAAAAGCCAGGATACGAGCATGTCCTTTGAACCCCAAAAACTTTGTGCATTGAACCTCCTCAACCCAGGGGTATAAAGCTGTGACACCAGAGAGTGGCAGTGGAGCAGCCACAGCAGAGACAAGAAGAAGAACACAAGGCAGAGTAGTGGGCTTCCCAAACCATGGAGCAAATGAAGCTGATTGTCTTTGGGCTGGAGCCTGGCTTGTAGAATGGGGTGCTTCCAGACACTTAAGTGGGAAAGCTAGTTTTGCTAACCCACAGACCTGGAGTTGAATGCTTTCAGACCAAGGCTTATGGTGGACTGATGTGTTCTGTGGGCACTTATCAAGAGTCCTAAAAGAGCTTTGTAATATTATTGGGACAGAGAAAGACCTGTCTTTGGGCATGGCTGAGGATAGGCTAGCCTCCCTGGAACAATGTGCCCTGAGTATTTCTGACTCTGCATTGTAACCTGTTAACATCCCTAATAAACACCATCACTGTGAGTATGGTGCTATATGGCCATTGAAATGAATTATCACAACCAGCTGAGTAGATAAGACTGTGGGAGGAATGGTTAGTGCCACAGGTTTTTACCAGGATATTCTGGTTTTGCTAGAATATTTGCTTCATCATCCCTGGTGTACTAAAAGTTCTTTGAGTAAAAGGACAGTATATTCTATTGATTTGTCAGTTTAACTTACCATGAAAACTTTATAGCAAATGAAAAGTTAACAAAAACATTAAATACTATCATTGAATCTGTGATTTATTACATTGTGTATGTGTGTGAAATGAAGTCAATGTATATTTTATGAACATTCTAAACCTCTGCTAAATATTACAAATATTTAATATACTTTTATATAAATTTAAAATTTTCAGACTAAAAATACTGGTGAAGTATTCATGGAAATAATGAAATTTGTCACCTACATTGACTTGAAAGAATGTTTATTGATCATTTATTATGTGCCCAGCACTGAGATAATCACAGTCCTTGTTGGTGAGGGTTAAGGTATAATAAATATCTGCCAATTTAAGAGTTTGCTAATTGATCCTAGGAATCCTAGTGTGGTGCTGTGGATTAATGTGATGGACTGCAAAGTCGGTGTGAACTGCAAAGATGTTGATTCAGGCTCACTAACCACTCTTTGGAAACCCCAATGTAGTGGTGCTTTGGGTCGGAATTGACTTGACAGCACTCAACAACAACATAAATCAGACATCAGTCTAAGTTTGGTCTTTTATTACATGATGTATTCTATGCTACATATCAGAGACTAAAGGAGTAGGGTCTGCATTTTCTTGCCTCTTTATTCCTGCAAGTCACAATGCCATTGCCTTCACTGATTTTTTCATCCCACAGTCAGTGCATGAAATGTAATGCTAACTTCTATTTAGTATGCTTTTTCTAATGAAGGATAATCAGATTCTGTAATGCAGTAAGTATAATTTATGAATCGGCATCAAATAAAGCTTTGCAAGCATACTAAAAGACAAATCTCACCAATTAGCTATTCATAGCCTACCCCTGGAATTAAATCTAAAGTACAGAATAGAGTAACATCTGAAGATTGTGGGCCAACTGTCTTTTACAGCTGACAAAATGCCTGGCACTACCCTACACATTAAACATCATATTAATCATTTTCAGTGGTCTTGCAAAAATATGCAATAGAGCTAAAAATGAACACACAGGAGTCCTTATAGTGAAATATTTTTAGACACCAATAATCCCACGTTTTGTCAGTTGTTCATATTTTTTTTAACGCTTAATTTAAAAGTATAAATAATTAAAATGCACTCCAAAGTCAATCAGTGCCTTAAAAGTTAGGATCAAATTTTGCCTGAAGATATATGGAAATTAATAATTCTCTTATCTTAATATCTGCTGTATATGGTCATCTGCATGTTCCATGGATATTACAAACTCAACATATTCCAAACTAAACTCTTTATTTTCCGCCACTCCCAAATCTGTCCTTTATCAAATGTTTTGGGTTTAACTAGTTTTCTTTTTAGCCTTTATCTCAAACTTCCCCATAATTAATGTATCCCTGTTGTGGTTTCTGACTCATAGCAACCCAACGCACAACAGAAACATTGCTCTGTCCTGCCCCTCGCTCACAATTGTTACATTTGAGCCCATTGTTGCTGCCACTGTGTCTGTCCACTTCATTGAAGTCTTCCTCTTTTTCACTGATCCTCACTTTCCCAAGAATGATGTCCTTCTCCAGGGACTGGACCTTTCTGACAAATGTCCTAAATGCATCACTTATTGTTAAGTTCCAACACATAGGGACCCTATATAGGGTTTCCAAGGAGTGACTGGTAGGTTTGAAGCCAACCTTAGGCTAAATGGTTAGCAATCTAGTAGGCACAGTTAATTCTAATCCCTAAATATACCACTAAACTGTTCTCCTTTCTCCATCCATCATGCCATTGCTTCAGTTATCCTCATCACATCGGTTACCTGGATCAAGAAGGAAGTCATGCATACGGAAGAAGGGACAAAATTATGTCAGTGTGACTGAAAGAAAAGATACGGATGGAGGACTGATGCAAATTGAGGGTGGAAAGGGAGACCAACTAAGAGGGTTCTACATGCTAAGACCTATAATTTCATTCTGAAGCTGATGGGCATCCTCAAAGGATATTAAAATGAGAATTAAATCCTAGCTAGACTAGCCTTCCTAAAGAGATCAATGTCATAATCCCCAAGACCTTTGAATCTATTACTAAATATGGAAAATATTATGAAGTTTGAGATGGGACATTATCCTGGGTTACACAATGAGCCCAATGCAATCACCAGGATGCTTTAAGGGAAAGAGGGAGTTTTAGAAGGAGAGATTGGAAGCAGAGATGAAAGAGAGAGATAGAGAGACTTGTAAATGCTACACTGCTGACTTTGAAAACAAACAAAGGGACCATGAACCAAAAAATTCAAATGGCTTCTAGAACCTGGAAAAGGCAAGGAAATGGCTTCTGTCCTAGAGCCTAGAAGGAACACAGAACTGCAAACGCAGACACCTTGGTTGTAGGATTTCTGTCCTCCAGAATTGTAAATAATTTATGTTGTACGAAATAAGTAAATTTATGCAATAAGCATTTTGAACTCCATATAGTCACTTGATATTTCAGTGGCTGTTGTTATTTTTAAGTGTTATTGAGTCGGTTATGACTCACAGTGACCCTGTCTAGAGTTTCCAAGGAGCAAATGGTGGGTTTGAACCACCAACCTTGTGATTAGCAGTTCCATCTAGAGCTACATATTGAAATTATAAACAAAAGGGGGTACAGAGCTAGAGGTTATGTGTTTGGGGGTAGATTTCATTTAGGTGCTTCTAACTTGGCCCGGGACCATGCAGCGTTTCTTTCTGTTGTGCATAGGATTGCTATGAGTTGTTACTGACTCGATGCCACCTAACAACAACAACAACCTAGTGTGGCACTGTAAAATAAGCACTGTATGGCTAACCCCAAGATAAGTAGTTCAAACCCATCATGCATTCCTTGGAAACCCTATAGAGCATGGCTGATTTGGAACCAAATCTATGACACTTATAAAACAACAATGACATAACATCAAAATCTGTTTTACAAGGCAAACTATTTAGCATGTAAAGCAATTTAGACCCAGAGAAATTAACAACTTGACTAAACAAGATACCAGTAAATAATAAACTGACAATTTAGGGATGAATATGCTAACTTCAGGAGTTTTGGTGTGGTGCTATGGGATAAGCACTGGACTGCTCACGAGGTTGGCAGTTCATATCTATGAGCAGCTCCTCAGAAATACTACACAGTGTCATTATGAGTCAGAACAGTGTCATTATGAGTCAGAACAGACTCAAGGGCACGTAACAACGACAACAGCAATGTGGACTTCAAGGCCAGGCTCCTATTCTTAATCCCTGATGTGTACAATACTTTGCCCTTGTCAAAAACTGAGTAGAGATATGTTTGTTGTTCTTAAAAGCCATCAAGTTGGTTCCAACTCATAGGGACCCTTTATAAGGTTTCCAAGGCGTGTTAATCTTCACAGAAACAGACTGCTTTATCTTTCTCCTGTGCAGCTGGTGGGCTTGAACCACTGATCCTGTAGTTCATAGTTCAGTGCTTATCCTATGGAGCCACGTGCTCCCCAGAAGTGTATTTACTTGTGTGGTGCTGTGGGCTAATGCATCAGACTGAAAAGCCATTTGAATTGCAAGGTCAGTGATTCAAGCTCACCAGCTGCTCCTTGGAAACCCTATACAGGGTCGTTATTGGTCAGAATCGACTTGACGGCACTTTAACAACAAGAACAACAAACATACTTCTAATCATTTTTTAATAGCTGGGTAGTATTCTATGATATATTATTGTTAGCATTTTTACTTGCTTGCATTTTTTTCTTTAGTGGACAGTGCTGTGATAAACATCCTTCTAGCCATTTCTTTATATTCGTTTTATTTACTTTCAGTTCCTAAAGACAGAATTTTTAAATGAGCTATGTGCATGATTTTAAGACTTTTCCTTGGGCAATTCTAAATTGGCCTTCAAAAAGGAGTAACTTATGCGTGCATTTAAAGGATTTATTTGATAATGATTTTCTTTAATAATGGACTGTTAACCATAAGGTTGGCAGTTCAAACCCCCCAACCACTCCTCAGAAACCCTATACAAACCCGACATGACACTTAACAATAACAGCAACATGGGATAGCTTTATAATTACATGTAATGATGCATTTACATGGACAGAATCACGTGTCCATCTTTTAATCACATGTCTGCATTTATACACTTGATCTTAACCCAAAGGTCAAGAAGTGATTGTGGATGCATTTCTGACATAGTTAAAAGTAATTGTGGGTACATTTTATGAACATTGAGTTTGAAATGAACCAGTGACAATGGATATTTCACTAAATTCAGAGAAATAGGTTTTAGAGAAAGGTCTCTCTCTCTCTCTCTGAAATTTGTAAGGAAATTATTAAAATGCCTAACATGTCAAGGTCAGAACTGACTCGATTTAGGGAGGACTCAAATGCCCTTAAAATGGTATAATCAGAAGTGTGTTGGGTTAAGTTTTCATGACTTCTGGGAACTGGGCCTGCCTTGGTTTAAGTTAATTTTCCTCTTCTTGTCAGAAAGGTGTTCCAAACTCCCTTTTCTCTGCTAGCCTTTTTCCCTTTCTTCCTTCTAATTTTGCATAAGTCCTGCTGCTATTGCTGTTGTTTACCATGGAGTCAATTCCAACTCCATAACAACTTCCCATGACAAAGTAGAACCACTCATAGCATTACCTACGCTGATATCGTTACGGGAGCACTAGAATGCTTAATCATTGCACCACTAGCACTTTTTTTTTGCATAACACCTAGGGGTTTGAAAAGACTTAGTAAATGCTATCAAGTGGGTTCTGACTCATAGTGACCTGTTTAGGAGCCATTGGTGAGTTTGAACCACTGACCTTGTAGTTAGCAGTCTAGTGCTTATCCTATAGTGCCATACCAGGAGGTTGGAAAAGACTTAGAGTTTGCAAACAAGACATTTATGCCTGGCAACTATAATGCTAAATGCAGTATCTTTAATCCTTCCAGCTCTGTTCTGCATTGCTACAGCTTCTGCTTTTGCGTTATTTTATTACTTAAAGATTTGGAATAATTACTTTCATTCATTAAAAATGGCTTAACTGTTTGTTAATTATTATATAATTATATTTATATAATAGACTTAACTGAAATCCTCAAAGTATTACCAAAAAAAATTAGACTTAAGAAATGCAAAAAATTTCATTTGTCAGTCACAGCAGTTAACTAGTTTTAATTTATATGAGTCCTGGTGCGGAGCTGTAGGATGAGCACTGCACTGCTAGTGGCGAAGTTGAAGGTTCAGACCTAAGAGTCAGTCCTTGGAAACCCTATACAGGGACACTATAAGTTGAACCTGCTCACCAGCACTTAACAACAACCTATTGTTACTGTAAGGAGCCCTGACAGTGAAGTGGTTAATGCACTTGTTAGTTCAAACCTACCAGCTGCTCCACAGGAGAAAGATGTGACATTAAAGATTTACAGCCTTGGAAACCATATAGGACAGTTCTGTTCTGAGTCAGAACTGACCTGAAGATAGTGGATTTTAGTCATTGCTGTCACCTCTCTTTGAAATGGGCACAAATATTGATCTCTTCCAATCAGTCAGCCGGATAGTTGTCTTCCAAATTTCTTGGCACAGATGAGTGAGTGCCTCCTGTGCCACCACACTTTCTTGAAAGATTTCAATTTTTATTCCATCAATTCCTGGTGCCTTGTTCTTTGCCAATTCCTTCAATGCACCTTGGACTTCCACCTTCAGTATCATTGGCTCTTGATCATATGGTACCTCTTGAAATGGTTGAACATTAACCATTTATTTTTGGTACAGTGTTTCTGTATATTCCTTCCATCTTCTTCTTTTTTTAATTATTAATCATTTGGACCTCTTTTTGCAGGTTTAGAATTGTTTCTAATGCTATATATATCTTGTTTGATTGCTCCTGTAGCACTTTCCTGACTTCTTCCTTACTTTCCCCACCCCTCTGTGAAGCCTTTGGATGTGCCTCAATATCATTCTCCTGAATTCCTTCTCAGTCAGATCCAGAGCCTGCTTTCTGTCTAATGGGAAGTCTATGCCTACCTCCAGCTCATTTGTCTTAGTTACTCTTTTCTGTTTCAGGACATGTGCTGAGACTTTTTGTTGTTTTTTGGACATTTCCAACAGCTAGATGTGTTTTCAATGATTAACTAAATGTCTGTTGATGTATTACCAAACTTACTGAGTGTCTCCTGGTGGATGTGATCTGGAGATAGGCTTCCCTTTCCATGTCTCTTATTACTCAACTGAGAGCAATCTTAACAAGTGTTGGCTATCTATGAAATGTGCAGCAGCTGGTATTGGCTCCTGTCCAGATGGTGGGATATTATAGGGTATGCTTGCAGCTTGGCTATATAGCCATGATTGCTGTCTCTTCTTGGGTAATGTATGGAGAGAAGGCTCCCACCTCCAGGAAAAAAGTAAGACCAAAAGGACAAAACACAGAAACAAAAGTAAAAGCAAAAACAAAAACAAGCAAACTAAAACAAAATCATAGCACACTAACCCAGTAGTCTTCACTGTACAAGTCAGTGTATGTGCACAGTAGAAACCTCCAGTGGTGGGTGGGGGATGTCCACTCACTCAGGCCCTGCCTCTAGTTACCGCCATTGAGGTGCACAGACAGAGACTGCGAACTCAATGGAATAAAGATTGTTCACAATTTTATCTCTGAAGATCAGTTAGGTGTCTGTGCATGCACAGTGTAATTCGCAAAATGACTGCATCCTTGTATATATAGTAGTTGCTGTTGGCCTTTTATGTTGGGGTTTTATAGGGTGCAAATAAGCTTTAGCTGTATGGCTAGACCTGCTGTCTCTTGTTAAGTAAGGCAGGAATAAAGGCTCCTGCCCAAGTAGGAGAGTCAACTTTAGGGCTAAATCCCAGAGTCAGACGTCATAAGAAACCACTGCAAGATTAGCCTCTGGAACAGATGGGGCTTTCAGCATCTTCCTCTTTGCACTGTGGGAAAATTGTACCCTCTGGGCACAACGCTGGGCCCTTTTGGGGGTGTGCTCCCACCCATGTGAAGACACCCAGGCTGGGCAGAGAGGGAGCACAGGGTAGAGGAAGAAGACAAACAAAAAAAAAGTCACACCTCTTTTTTCACAAGTCCCCGGGTGACTTTCACAGTGTATCAGCCTGGCTGTGGCCCCAACTGATCTCTGCTAAGACTGTGGGCCACAGGTAGCATCCCAATTGATTTCAGAAAGTGTGTTTCTTCTAGCCACAGTCATATTTCTCCACCAGTGGGCACCCGAAGCTATTTCCCCTTACTTTATATAAGATCTAAAACTCGTGGAATGTCCAGGTAAAGCATCTTCTCTGGTTTTTCTGCACCTCCACCAAGGTGCCTCCGTTGATTGTTTCTGCTTATCCTGCCCCAAAACTGGAAGTCCCATCTTCTTTTGATGCTTTCTGCATCCTTCAGTATTTTGCCCATAGAATCCTTCAACGTTGCAAGTTGAAGGTTGAATATTTTCTTCATTCCCTCAGGTTGATAAATGCTAAGCTTGTTCTTCCCTTTTGGTTTTCTAACTCCAGATCTTTGCACATTTTGTTATAATATTTGACTTTGTCTTCTCTACCTGACCTCTGAATTTTACTATTTAGCTCTTTACATCCTCATTTATTCCATTTACTTTGGTGCTCTATGCTGGAGAGCAAGTTTCAGAGTCTCTTCTGACGTTCATTTTGGTCTTTTTCTTATTTATTGTCTTCTTAATGACCTCTTGCTTTCTTCCTGTATGGTGTCCTTGATGCAATTCACAACTCATCTGCTCTTTGCTTTTTAGTGCCTAATGCATCAAATCTGTTCTTGAGTGGGTCTCTAAATTCAGGTGGGATACGTTTAAGTCATATTTTGGCTCTCGTAGGTTTTTAAATTTTTCTTCCACTTCAGCCTGAACTTGTATATGAGCAATTGATGATCTGTTCCACAGTCTTCCCCTGGCCTTGTTTTGGCTGATGATATGGAGCTTTTCCTCCATCTCTTTCCCAGATATAGTCAATTTTATTTTTGTGTACTCCATTTGGTGAGATTCATGTGTATAGCCATCATTTATGTTGTTTAAAAAAGGTATTTGCAATGTGAAGAAATCTTTGATCTTGCAAAATTCTATCATGCATTCTCCAGCATCATTTCTATCACCATGGCCATATTTTTCAACTATTGGTCACTCTTTCTTTTTCCAACCTTTTTATTCATCCAGAACTCATCTGAAAACTGACCCTGCAGGTATTTAAAATACCTGTGGCATAGCTTTCGGAATCACAGCAACATGACAAACTGACAGATGAGTGGTGGAATACTTTGTGATATAAACATAATAACATATAGCTCTTGCCTTCCATGAATTCAATAAGAAAAAATAAGAAAATCACTCTAAATACATAATACAAAATGAAAAATATTTAGAAAACATCTAACATGCTAAGTGCAGATGTATGTTTTAAAACAGGTATAACTACTGGAAGCAAGGAAATGTTGTTGTTAAGTGCCGTCAAGTCGGTTCCGACCCATAACGACCCTGTACAGGGTTTCTGAGGGTGTAAATCTTTATGGGAGTAGAAACCTCGTCTTTCCTGTGGAGCGGCTGGTAGTTTCGAACCGCTGACCTTAAGGTTCACAGCCCGATTTGTAACCACTACGCTACCAGAGCTCCTTATGACCAGATAAATGCTCAGGGTGTCTGATAGACATGGTGTGGTCACTGTTAGCTTAGGGGAGAATATATCATTGTTCCTGCCATAGTCTATGTGAGAAACAATGTAGGTCTACACTAAACAGGGACATACAGCAAAAATACTGAAAAATCCACAGGTTCAACTCTTTTTGCAATGCTGAGAAAACTGGAAGACTCAAGAGTAAATGTAATTTTTAATGGTATAACAAATAAAACTTTTATGAATAGTTTCTGACTGCTCCAGGCAAGATTTCAACATAGAGAATCGGAATTTTTCGTATATCAGAGTTCCATGGTACTGACACCAATACTACATTAAGTTTTATAACAAACTAAAAATATATGAATGTGAAATTATGATGAGCTGATCTGTATTATTGATGGCTATGTTTTCTACTTGCACCATAGCCCACCCAGTAGCTTTAGAATATATTTGTTCCTTCAACCGATGGCCTTGATCATGATAAAGATTTGATAATTGGGCTCAGGTCCCAAGGCAGGCACTCACTGTCAAATGTCTTACCTACTCTTTTCCTTTGCCAACAATATTGTTGATTTTATTGTTGATTTTCAATACAAAGTGTTTTTAATGAAGAGGACATGTTAGCCAGGTTACAGAAAGTTGAGTAATTTTGTAGAAATATTCTTATCTTGTGCAGAGATTTCTATTCTAATGTGTGAAACTATTAAGCAGCATTGTATCAGATGCAGGTATCTTTGTTTACTAAAAAACATTTTTTTTAAAGAAAAAATATCAATTGCTTATTCTCCCAGCTGACTAGTTACTTTATAGTTATTCATTTGGTCTCTATTAAGCTTGGAGAATATTGTATAATTATTGCAGATTCTTCATTATTATTGTTGTTCTGATATTCTTTAGAATCTAATGATAAACTTCATCAGACTTTTTACTGTCTTTAAGATTATAGTTTGAATGTGAAAAAATTGTGCTAAATTCAGAGATTTAAGCTAGTGCATGATGGATGTTAGATAAATACTCAATGAATAAATGAATGAAAGGGCATGATATCCTGGCAATAGGTTTTTTATTG
>NW_006408526.1:12997367-13002919 GCF_000296735.1 Chrysochloris asiatica
TTTTCATTTACAATTTTACATACTTCTCTTTCCTATGATAGCAAGTAAATGTTGCTATCTTATGAAACATGTTTATTAGTAGGTAAACAGTACAACTTCAAGGAATATAAAATAATTATTTGCAGTCCAGTGAATTTTACTTTAATATTCTGAACTCTGCATTAAACAGCTTGTTTCTCTCCCATTCTACACTCAACTCCCTCTAATTTAGCTCTTGTTTTAATGTCTCAGTCTTACTTTCTAAATATGCAATTCCCCTCTCTATATATATCATGCAGCTGCTATGTCATTCATGGCAGTTAAAGTTATTCATTTATCTATAGTGACTCTTGTTCTTCTAATTTTTGTTTCTTTGAAACATTTCTACAGTTACTGAGATAACATTAACCTTGGAACTATATTGCTTGTATTAACCTTGTCAGCTATTATTTCCTAAAACTATACAACAAAAGTTTCATCACTGACTAAATGTTATAGCCATGGCCTTATAATATTTTTATTTTTATTTATAGAAAAATTATTTTCTTATAAATTACATGTTTAGACTCATATCATACCCCCCATAATTAAAGAATAAATCCAACAAATATGGTTTTAGGAATGAAGCTACAATTCCATAAGAGTAACTGGTTTTTAAAATTGAGGTTATTAAATGATAGAAGTCAACTGATATATTCCTATAGTGTCAATACACATCCTTAAACTGTTTGAGTCTAAAAGAACATTGCCACTGCAATATTTGTAATATGGATTAATAGTATTTTCTGTTACTCATTTACCAATGGGTTAAAATCAAAAGAATGGTCATTTTTGATGTTTTATAACTCACTAAATTGTAAGTAAAATTTACCATTTTAGAAATTGCAACAATTTTCAAACATTCTAAAAGGTATAAATTTCTATGACAATTAGAGCAGATGTTCCTGACAGAAAATATTTATTTTGAGTAGAATTTGTTTTATATTAGCATAAAATTCAAAAGGTAACACAGAGTTTCAATATACCTCATCCCCAAGCACACACAGATTTCCTTATATTATGGGTTGCATTGAGTCCCTTAAAAAATTATATTGACATCCTAATCTCTATACTTGTAAAAAATTCCCTCCTTAGATCTAGGGTTTTCCTTTTGTTATGCTAAAATAAGTCATTCTGGAGTAGTGTGCTTTTAGAACCAAATTCCTTCTGGGTGCTGTCTCATTAAAAGAGCAATTTAGACCCAAATACAAACAGAGGAAGACATACCATGTGAAGATATATCTTTAAGTAGTCAAGAATGGCAAGAACTGCTGGAACTAATGAATCATAAATGGACAAGAATCTTTCCCTACAGCCATGTGTGATATGTGTTATCCAGTTGCTTCCAATTCATAGTGACCCCTGTGCACAACATAACAAAACAGTGCCCGGTCCTGCACCAACCTCAGAATAATTGTTATATTTAACTTCATTGTTTCTGCCACTGTGTCAATCCATCTTATTGAGAATCTTCTTCTCTTTCTCTAACCCTTTACTTTACCAAAAATGACATCCTTCTTCAGAGACTGGTCCCTCCTCACCATATGTCCAAAGTATAAGAGACATTCTAGCCATCCTTGCTTCTAAGGAAAATTTTTGATGGACTTTTTCCAATTTTGGCTTTTCTTTTGGCTGTCCATAATTCAAATGTTTTGCTTCTTCTAAGGTCTTCCTTATTCAGTGTTCATTGTACAACTTTCATATGCATATTAGGCAATTGAATATACCACAATTTGGGTGAGAAACACCCTAGTCCACAGAATTATATCTTTACTGTAGAACACTTTTAAAGAGTTCCTAAGAAACATATTTACCTAATTCAATCTGTCACTTGATTTCTTGACAGCTGCTTCCAAGAGTGCTGATTGTTGATGCAAGCAAAATGAAGTCTTTGACAGCATCAATCTTTTCTCCATTTATCACAATGTTATTTATTGGCCCAGTGGTAGGGATTTTTCTTTTCTTTACATTGTGGTGTAATCCATACTTAAGGATCTAGGCTTTGATCTTCATCAGTAAGTATTTTAAGTGTTGTTAGCTTTCAACATATTGCAGTATCATCTGCATATTTCAGGTTGTTAATGAGTCTTCCTCCAATCCTGATACCACATTCTTTTTCA
This sequence comes from Chrysochloris asiatica, assembly GCF_000296735.1. Classification (NCBI taxonomy): domain Eukaryota; kingdom Metazoa; phylum Chordata; class Mammalia; order Afrosoricida; family Chrysochloridae; genus Chrysochloris; species Chrysochloris asiatica. The sequence goes on from NW_006408526.1 coordinate 12,999,506, forward strand.
TATAGTCCAGCTTCTTGGATTATTTGTGTAGCATTGTTGTTGTTGTTGTTAAGTGCCATCGAGTCGGGTCCGACCCATAGCGACCCTGTACAGGGTTTCCGAGGGTGTAAATCTTTACGGGAGCAGAAAGCCTCATCTTTCTCCCGCGGAGCGGCTGGTAGTTTCGAACTGCTGACCTTAAGGTTCGCAGCCCGATTCGTAACCACTACGCTACCCTGATGCACACCTGACTTTAAACCATTCAGCGTACAGATTAAATAAGTATGGTGAAAGAATGCAGTCCTAGTACATACTTTTTCTGATTCTAAACTACTCCATATCCCCTTGTACTGTTGGAATGACTGCCTCTTGTTCTATGGATAGGTTCCTCATTAGCACAATCAAGTGTTCAGGAATACCCATTCTTTGCAATGTTATTCATAGTTTGTTATGATCCACATAGAACAGAGAAAGAGAAGAAAAGAGAGATTAAGACACCCTGTCATCACTCTGAATTTGGACTTGTGTCCAAAACTGTGAGAAAATAAATCCCTGTTCTTTAAAGTCATCCACTGTATTACAGCTTTAAGTAACACAGACATCCTACAATTAACATCTTATATTAGTATGGTGCATTGTCTACAATTATGGAGTCCTGGTGTGGCACTGTAAGGAAAGCACTAGACTGCTAACCATATGGTGATTAGTTCAAACTCACTATAGCTCCTTTGAAAACTTATAAAGTTTTGCTGTGAGTGAGAATCAACTAGAGAACACATAAAAACAATAATTTACACATTTTTATTAACAAAAGTCCATATTTTTAAAAGATGATTTAGATTTTGCCCAATATCCGATTTCTGCTCCATGGTCCCAGTCAAGATATACCACATTACATTCAGGTGTTCCATCTCCTTAGGTTCACTTTGACTATGACAGTTTGAAATATTTTTATTTCTTGATGTCTTTGACAGTTTTAAGAAGTATTGATCAGTTATAAGATAGGTCTCTAATGGAATTTTCTAACATCATTTGTTTTTCAAAATTAGACTAGGGTTATGTTTGAGGGAGGAAAATAACATTGGTATAGGGTCACTTTCATCATATTATATCAAGGGTATACTCTAACTATCATTAATTATTATAGATACTGATTTTAATAATTTCACTGAAGTCATCTGTCAGGTTACTTCACTGCAGAGTTACTCTTTTCCCTTTTATATGAATTAAACCCCTGGTATTAGGTTGACTCTGATTCATGGTGAGCCCATCTGTTACAGAGTAGAACTGCTCCATAGGATTTTCTAAGCCATAATTTAACAAAAGCAGATCAGCAGACTTTTCTTCTGCAACACTACTTTGTTGTTACTGTTATGTGCAACTCATAGCAACCCTGTACAAGGTTTCCGAGTCTGTAAATCTTTATGGAGCAGAAAGACTCATCTTTCTCACACAGAACATCTGGTAGTTTTGAACTGCTGACCATGAGATTAGCAGCCCGATTTGTAACCACTACGCTACCAGAGCTCCTTGAAATACTACTGTTCTTGTTGTTAAGTACCGTGGAGTCGGTTCCGACTCATAGTGACCCTGCACAGGGTTTCCGAGGCTGTAAATCTTTACGGGAGCAGAATGCCTCATCTTTCTCCCATGGAACAGCTGGTAGTTTCGAACTGCCGACCTACAGGTTAGCAGCCCAATTCGTAACCACTATGCTACCAGAGCAATACTACTAGATGGATTTAAATTACCAATTTTTAGGTTAATAGGCATGCTCAAACTATTTGAACCACTAGTTGGAAAAATATTGATCAAATATCCAGGTTAATTTGTTATATGCATATATGCATATATGCTATGAATTTTCCAAAAATAGTAGCTTATTGAAAATACATTCTTTGTCACTTTAGATACTAGATTGGGAGTTTCATATTTACTATGATCTATTACAAATAGATTCAGTTATAAGTCCTCTGAAACACTGATAGAAATTAAGATGAGAAACTTCTTTAAAAACAGTAACAACAAAAAACTCTTAGATTGAGTTAAGCAAAATTGAGGAATGTCATTTATGAAATGTCAAAGTTTTCTATATAATTTTCTTTGTTTTTATTTTCTGTAGTCTAAATTTCTAGGACAGACAATGGTACTAACTGGTCTTAAGACAGTTATACCAGGGGTTTAGCATGAGAACCAAATTACTATATTCTATAATCCTTATCCAATGATTTGTTCATTTCAAATACCTTCTTTAGACAACATAAGAGACAACTATACACATGGACCTCAAGAAATGTAATACACAGAAATCAAACAGACCACATTTTCATGGAAGGAGACAATGGAAAAGCTCCATATCATCAGTTAAAACAAGGCTGGGGCAGACTGTGGAACAGGCCATCAATTGCTCATACGCAAATTCAAACTGAAGCTGAAGAAAATGAAAACAAGTCTATGAGAGCCAAAATATGACCTTGAATATATTCTACCTGAATTTAGAGATCATCTGAAGAACAGATTTGATACATTAAACAATAAAGACCGAAGACCAGAAAAGTTGTGGGATGACATCAAGACGATCATACAGGAAAAAAGCAAAAAGTTATTAAGAAGACAAGAGAGAAGGAAAAGATTAAAATGGATGTCAGAAGGGACACTGAAATTTGCTTTCCAGCATAGAAATGTTAAAGTAAATGGAAGAAATGAGGAGGTATAAGAGCTGAACAGAAAATTTCAAAGGTCAGCTGGAGAAGACAGAGCCAAATATTACAACTAAATGTGCAAAGATCTGGAATCAGAAAACTGAAAAGGAAGAACACGCTCATTATTTCTCAAGCTGGGTAAACTGAAGAAAAAATTCAAGCCTCGACTTTTGTTATTGAGGGATTCTCTGAGCAAATTATTGAATGATGCACAAAGCATCAAAAGAAGATAAAAGGAATACACATAGTCACTATAACAAAAGGAAATGGTTGATATTCAACCATTTCAAGAGGTAGCATAGGATCAAGAGCCAATGATACTGAAGGGAGAAGTCCAAGGTGCATTGAAGGAATTGGCAAAGAACAAGGCACCAGGAATTGAAGGAATGAAAATTGAAATCTTTCAAGAAAGTGAGGCGACACTTGCACTCATCTATGCCAAGAAATCTGAAAGACAACTATCTGGCTGACTGATTGGAAGAGATGTGTACTTGTGCCCATTGCAAAGAGAGGTGACCCAATGGAATGTAGAAATCAGTGGACAATCTCCTTGATATCCCATGTAAGTAAAGTTTTACTAAAGGTAATACAGAAATGTCTGCAAGCATACAATGAAAGAGAACTTCCAGAGGTTGATACCAGATACAGAAGAGGCCGTGGAACAAGGGGTATCATTGCTGATGTCCGATGGATCTTGGCAGAAAGCAGAGGATACCAAAAAGATGTTTACCTG
>NW_006408526.1:13004165-13012037 GCF_000296735.1 Chrysochloris asiatica
AGCTAACATTGTGCAGTTTTATATGCAGCACACCAAAAGAATTTTTAAAAAATTATGATTAATATAATAACCACAAATTGTACATGTATGTCCTATTGTCCTGCTTTGCATAAGTTAATAGAATGTTCAGTTTCTCTCTATTCTACCAAATAAATCAAAGAGCAACTTTAATTTAATTCATTCTTCTGCAGAATTATCTGAACAACAAGGAGCAATTAATTTTGAAGCTATTTACAAATGCTCACTGAGGCACATATACTGATGATTTATGTAGCAGCTGAAGGTTTATGAAGATGGCAATGCTTACTAATCACAGGCACCTGGGACGTCATCACCATAAAGTAAGTGACATTCTGAGTGTCTTGAAAACTGTCATAGAAGGTTTTACATTTATTAGAGGCAATTCACATGCCTTCTTATTATTATGAACAGCAGTGACCAAAATGATCTATTCCATTCAGGGCCAAAGCGTAACATGGATGTTACTAACAATTCAATGAACCTGTGCAGGTATTTAAATATTATCTTCAACTCATCCTTTTACTCCACATCCAATCAAATAATACATCTTAGATTTCTATCTCATACATGTTTCACAACTCTTTTTTCCTTCTGTTGTGCCTAGATTATAGTAATGGCAATTTATGTAACTTCATTGACCCTAATGTAACTCTGCCCTACAGACTTGGAGTTCCTGGGTGTTGCCAGTGAGTAGCACACTTGGCTGCTAATCAGAGAGGAGAAGTTTGAGTTCATCCAAGCACAGCTCAGAAGAAACACTTGACAATCTATTACTAAAATTGTTGTTGTTGTTAAGTATCATGGAGTTGGTTCCGACTCATAGTGACTCTGCACAGGTTTTTCAAGGCTGTAAATTGTTACGGGAGCAGAACGCCTCATCTTTCTCCCACGGGACCACTGGTAGTTTCGAACTGCTGACCTTGAGGTTGGCAGCCCAACTCGTTACCACTACGCTACCAGAGCTTCAATCTTAAAAACCCTATGGAACATGGGTTTACTCTGATATATATGTTGCCATAAGTTGGTCAGTATCAACTTGATGATAACTGATTTTGTACACATTCTACCAGCATAATCTATCAACAAACTCACCAGTTGCTCCTTGGAAACCCTATATATGGTCAATATGAATCACAACCAACATCACGGTACTTAACAACAATCTATTAACAATGAAATCTGAGCATAATACTCTTCCTTTCAGACTGCAAAGTCGTTTGAACTGCATGATCAATGATTCAAGCTCAACAGCTACTCCTTGGAAACCCTATACAGGGTTGCCATGGGTCAGAATCGACTCGACGGCACTTAACAACAACAGCCTCTTAATGCTTTGTATTTTTGGTGAGAAAATTATTCCAGGTCCATAAGAACTTGGATGATCTGGTCTCTGTCTATCTGTGGTCTAGTGAATTATTTAATATGTCTCTTCTAGTCATGTCCTGGTAACTCCCACCAAACAACTTTTTTCCTGATGAGTGTGGGTAAGAAAAGTGGGAGAAGATACAGATAGGATGACATGATTCAGCTGTTAATGTTAACAAAAATAATTGGCATTCAGTTGGATTAACTCACAGTGGTTTTATGGCACAGAGAACTGCCTCATACAATTTCTAATGCTGTGGGTTAATGTACTGGACTGCAAGGTCAGTGGTTCAAGCTCAGCAACTGCTCCTTGGAAACTCTATACAGGATTGATATTGTAAAGCCCAATTGCTATAGTAACCACTTTTTAAGAAAGGCTCAGGCTGAAGTGGGAATTTTTTAGCATCAACAATTCCCCTGGATGCAGAAACCCCCTTCCCCTTAATTCTAGCTAAACTTGTCTTCTGTAGTACTACTTATGGAAATTCCTCACATCTGAGTAGGCACGCCTGACTAATAGGACACTGCAGCCAGCGGCCAAGGCTAACCTTGAGAACAGCCAGCCAAAGTTAATCTTGAAAACTAACTGTCCTAGCAGATGTACCCCTATCCCCAAGTTAATCTTGAGAAGTAACTGTCCCAGTTGATGTACTCCTAGCCCCCATCCTGACAGCTCATGCATACATCATACCCTTGGTTTGTACAAGATAATGTCAGACTGCCTATGTATAAATACTCTGAAAAACTGGGTCGTGGCTACAGTCTTTCCCACTTTCAGGGAGGCTGTAGTCGCTGGCTACCTAATAAAGGCTTCCTTATTGATCCTGAGACTCTTGAGTGGTCATCTGGGTAAATTGAGACACAACACTAAGAGTCAGAACCAACTGGATGACACTTAACAACATTTAAGAAAACAGTCACATCTTTCTCCAAGAGTGGCTGGTGAGTTTAAACCACTAACCTTTCTTTCACTTAGCAGTGAAATGCTTTACCACTGCCTCACCAGGGTTCTTTGGATAAGCACATGTTGTTTTTTTTTAAGTGCTAATTCATAATCAACTCTGCTACCAGAGCTCTTTAATTAATTTCTGTTGTTGTTAAGTGCCATTGAGTCAGTTTCAACCCATAGCAACCTTGTATAGGTGTTCCAAAGAGCCGCTGGTGAGCTTGAACCACTGACCTTACAGTCCAGTGCATTAAACTGCAGTGCCACACTGGGACTCCATGGACACATTGTAGAGAACACTTCTTTAATAGGTGAAAGATTAGAATAGATGTTGTTTAATGCCTTTTCTGTTTGAACTGCAAGGTTGGCAGTTAAAGCTCACCAGCTGCTCCTTGGAAACCCTATACAGGGTCACTATGGGTCGGAATCGACTTGATGGCACTTCACAACAAACAACAACAATGTCTTTTCTAATTAAAATAATTCTTACATCACTTTCTCTTTGTAATATCATTCTAAAGTCCCAATTTGACAGTCACTTTATGGTTTATTCACTTGTTAGAAAATCACTGACCATTATAGGCACTTTACAACAACAACAAAACCATAAAATATACTACTTACTCATGTGTCAAATAAAGTACAACATTTTCTTCTATTTCTTAACAACATATAAATATTACATTCATTCTTTCTAACTTTTTTATATCTCTTTGAACATTCATAATAAAATGTAAATGTTAATTTAAATTTACCCACTTTACTCTCAATCTTATTGATTTTAAAATGTTTAAAATTGTAAAAATACAAAGAACTTAGTGTATTGTAAGACTACATAGATGCTATCAGCAACATCATTTGCACAGCTTACCTTTTGAGAGATCATTTTCAATGGTTTCTGAGATTAACTAAAAAAAGAAAAGAAAAGAACAGCTTTTCCCTCAAGCTTTCTTTGTAAAGGTTAAACATATACACTCACTGTACAGTACATTGATATTACTACTACATTTTGGGAATCCTGATTTATCCAATTTGTTATGTGGATAACAGACTGAGCTCTCTTGTCTATATAAAAACCATCAAAAAAGGCATTATACCAAAGAAAAGGTTTCAGTACTTCTTCTAGTCCATAAGATAAATGTTTGAGTATATATATAAACAAACTGACTTTTTTATGACTGTATCCCTCATCAAATCAACACCTTATGATATTCACATTGATATTTATGACTCAAATAAATCCATGGCACATAAATGAAGTTTATAGGTACTGTCAAACATAGATAAGATTCTTAAAACCAGACTCTTAATAATGAAAATGGAACTCTTAGATGTATAAAGATGCGCTGAAATAAATGGGAAACACAAAACAGACTATATTTTAAAATGTCACTGTGGTGACTAAATCTATTCTAATGATTTTTTTAAAAAGGGTGTATTCAGACAAGTGGCAAGTTCTTTCTAAGATCCTATCTCCACTTGTGCCTTTATCTTCTCTGATAGTTTACCCTATCAATGTTTTGTTTTTTCTAGTGTTTTTTAATCTTTCTTTCACGACTATATTTTACTTTCCTCTATGTGTATGTCTTTCTCATCTTTTCCTCCATTTAATTTCCAAAGATAGTGGGAAAATAACTTATTCTCATTGCCTTCCTCTTCCTATCACTCCCCCAGTAACTTCTTGCAAAGTTGCTTCATGCTCAACTTCTAGAGGGACTTTTCTTAGCCTCCACTGTCCTTAAATGCTCTGATAGGTTTGCTGTGCTGAAACTATCTATCCCTTTCTCCTTCTTTCTTATAAATTTCCCTTGCTTAAATCATATGAAAAATGTTTATAATTTTAATTATAAATAAAATTATTTTTTATAATTATAATTTTAGTTATATTTTTACAAGATACAAATCAGGAGTAGGTATAGAATTCAGATTGCCTAGGACAAAGTCTAAGGAGTTCTGATAGCATAGTGGTTACAAGTTGGCTGCTAACCTCAAGGCCATTAGTTCATTCTAAGGGACAAATCTTCTGCTCCCATAAAGATTTTCAGGCTTTGAAACCCCAGGCAGGGTCACTATGAATCAGAACCAACTCCACAGCACATAATCACCACCACCACCAGACATATTTCAAGTATTTTTTGTTTTAAGCCAAGAACTATTTGACATGAGCAATGATATCTTTTGTTCCACATCCTGTTTAGAATCTGGCTTGAATTTCTGTAAGTTTTTAAATTATCTTCAGCAAAATTTTACTTACATGTGGCATTTATATCACTCAATAATTTCTACAATTTATTGGATCACCATTCCTTTGAATGGATCTCTTCCAGTCAGTTGGCCAGACAGTTGTTTTCCACATTTCTTGGCATAGGCAAGTAAACACTTCCAGTACTGCTGAAATACCTCAATTGGCATTTCATCAATTCTTTGAGCCTTGTTAGTATGCAATGCCTTTAGTGAATCTTGAGCTTCTTCTTTTAATACAATTGGTTCTTGATCATATGCTTCCACCTGAAATGGTTGAACTTTGACCAATTATTTTTGGTATAGTGACTCTGTGTCTTTCTTTTATCTTCTTTGGATGTTTCCAGTGTTGTTCAATATTTTGCCCATGGAATCTTTCAATATTGGAACTCTAGGGTCAAATATTTTCTTCAGTTCTTTCAACTCAAGAAATAGTAACACGTTCTTCACTTTCAGTTTTCTAATTCTAGTCCTTTGCACATTTTGTTATAACACTTACCCTCTCAAACTTCTCTTTAAAATCTTCTGTTCAACTCTTTTCTAAAGAATATTAGATTTCTTCTAATTACTTTAGCTATGTTCTAGAGCATCTTCAAAGTCCCTTATCACATTTGTTTTGGTCTTTTCTTTATTTTCTGTCTTTTTAAAGATGTTTGGTTTTTTCATGTATGATGTCCTTAATGCCATCTCATAATTTGTCTGGTCTTTGGTCATCAGTATTCAATGTTTGAAGTCTATTTTGGAGATAGTAACTAAATTCACTGAAGGTAATCTCAAGGTTTATTTTGACTCTTGTGATTTTGTTTTAATTTTCTACGGTTTCACCTGGAACTTGCATATGAGCAATTAATAGTGGGTTAATGCACCAGACTGCAAAGCTGTTTGAATTACAAGCTCGGCAGTTCAAGCTCACCAGTGCGCCTCAGAAACACTATACAAGGTCACTATTGGTTGGAACTGACTCGATGGCACTTAACAACAGCAATAAGTCAGTCCCTGATCCTATTCTAATTGATGATTTTGAGCTTCTCAAATGTCTCTTTTCCCAGATGTAGTTAACTCGATTCCTGTAAGGTGAGATTCATGTGTATAGGCATTGATTATACCATTGAAAAACTTACATTTGTATTGAATAAATCATTGATCTTACAAAATTCTATCATGTGATATCTGGTGAGTTTGGTTTTTTTTTCCATCAAGACCATCTTTTACAACTGCTGATGCTTCTTCATTGTTTCCAACTTTTTCATGACATTTATCAGTAATTATTAATACATTTTGATTGGATGTTTAGTCAATTTCAGACTACAGAAGTTGGTAAAAATCTTCAATTTCTACACCTGGCATCTTCAATTTCTTCTGGCATTAAAAGTTAGGACACAAATTTTAATGCTAGTTGTATTAACTGATCCTTCTTGAATACTATATGAATATTATCCTATTCATACATCTACTGACAGTATTGTACTTCAAGGAGATCTTGAAATATTCATTTTGACAACTAACATGATGACTTTTCTCTTATTTTTTCAGTATTTGCATAGTATACCATATGATTTTCAAACTCACAATGGTCAATACCAGTCCATTTCAGCTCTTCAATGTCTATGACATTAATTTTAATGCATCCCATTTTATTTTTGATAATATACAAATTTCCAAGATTCATACTTCTTACATTCCATGTTGTGATTATTACCAGATTTTCATAGCTGCTTATTTTCATTTGAATTATGCCATATCAGCAATTGAAGGTCATGACAGATAATACTTCATCATTGTCATTAAGGTCAACTCTACTTTGAAGAGGGAACCCTTCCCCAATTGTATTTTAAGTACCTTCCAACCTGAAGGACTCATCTTCCAGTAGTAAATGAGACAGTATTCCACTTCTACACATAAGATTTTCATTTGCCTGTTTTTAAATTTTGGGGGGCTTTCTTCTTGTTTGTCTATCTTAGTCTGGAAACACTGCTGGTATTTGAAGTATCAGTGAAATAGCTTAGAGGATTACAGCAATAACTAAGCACCACAGTACAAAAACTGAAAGATTAATGGTGTATGTGAAATTAAAATATGATAGGCATGTTTTTATTCAGTAATCAATTATTTGAACCTTTGGAAATTACCATAATCTGTATCAGGTGTGTACTAGATTATCAAAGGTAAGCTAACCCTCTAATATGGGAGATATTAACATTAAATTATACACTGTATAATTTAACTAACTATTCCAGAATTTAAAGGAGGCTGGGTGGAGCAAGAGGGTTTCTATTGACAGTTAACTCCACAGACAAAAGTCTGGTGAACTACTTCTGTAGTCAAGAAATAATTATTGAGGAGATCTACTCTGTAACACATTCGGTTCCCATCAGTCAGAATCAATTCCATGGAATAGTGTCCAAAACTTCCACTGGAGAAGTTTTAATTTACAGTTTACTAAAACATGGAATTTGCTGTTGCAAATAAAAATCCTTTCAAATCCCTAATAGTATTGGTTTTGAAGTTTTAATTTTACACTAATTCATATTTTATATCATTGGATTCATTTGTCTTAGAGTTCATTATAAGAAGATATTTATTTTATTATTGTATCTCAAACAAAGAATGCCCATTTATTTTAGAAAAATATATACACTCGTCTGTCAGTTTCTCATGCTGTGTTGGTTTGCATGTTGCTGTGATGCTGGAAGCTATTACACAAGCATTTTGAATACCAGCAGGATTGCTCAGGGTAGACTAGTTTCAGTGGAGCTTCCAGACTAAGACAGACTAGGAAGGAGGTGAGGTGGAATACTTCTGAATGTGTAGCCTCTGAAAACCTTATGAATACCAGCAGAACATTGTCAGCTATAGTCCAAAAGATGAGAACATTATGAACAGCACCAGAATATTTTCAGATATAGTGCCAGAAGATTTGCAATTCCATCCTCAGGTTGGAAGGCCCTCAAAATCAGACAAGGGCCTTGGTGTACAGTTGGCCATAATGATGCAATGAAGGAAAGCTTTCAGGGCCTTTGTGTACTGATGAGGTACAATTCAAAATGAGTAGAAATAGCTGCAAACATTCATTAATAATCAGAACATGTAATATACAAATTTGAATTTGAAAAATTGAATGTTGTTTAAAATGAAGTGGAATGCATAAAGATTGATATACTAGGCATTAGTAGCTGAAATGGACTGCTATTGGCCATTTTGAATCTAGTAATCCTATGATTTACTATGCCTGGCACATCAAATTCGAGAAGAATTGTTTAACATTCATAATCAAAAGGAACATTTCAAGATCTAGCTTG
>NW_006408526.1:13012137-13014630 GCF_000296735.1 Chrysochloris asiatica
CAATGTAAAGAAAACAAAATCCTCACCACTGGACCAATAAACAACATTCTTATCAACGGAGAAAATATTGAAGTTTTCAAGGACTTCATTCTTCTTGGATCAACTATCAACACTCGTGGAAGCAGCAGTCAAGAAATCAGACAAAGTATTCCATTAGGAAAATCTGCTGCACAAGACCTTTTTAGTGTTCAAGAGAAAATATGTCAGCTTGAGGACTAAGGTGCACTTGATCCAAGCCATGATATTTTCAATAACCTCATATGCATGCAAAAGCTGAACAGTGAATAAGCAAAACCATACAAGAACTGATGCTTTTGAGTTACGGAGTTGGAGGAGAATATGGGAAGTGCCCTGGGCTGCCAAAACAATTAATAGATCCATTTTGGAAGAAGTGCAGCCAGAATGCTCCTTGGAGGCCAAGATGGACAAACGTAGTCTCTCATGCTTTAGACATATTGTCAGGAGGGACCAATCACTGGAGAAGGATATCATGTTTGGTAAAGTGGAGGGTCAGAGAAAAAGAGGAAGACCCCCAATGAGATGGATTGGCCAAGGGGCAGCATTGATGGACTCAAGCGTGGCAACAGCAGTGAGGTTGACCAAGGATCCGGCAGTGTTTCATTCTGTTGTTCATAAGGTCACTATGAGTTGGTACTGACTAGATGGCACCTAACAACAACAACAACAACCAACTTTCAGTGTGAAATTGATCAAACATGTAATCAAAATGTGTTGATATTTAATGGCAATTAGAATGTGAAGGTTGAAAGCAAAGAGGAAGGATTAGGTGTTGGATTTTTGGTGGTAGAAATGATGCTGGAGATTGCATTATAGAATTTTTGAAAACCAATGACTTGTTAATTACAAATTTCTTTTTAAACATGAAAGGTGTTTACACATAGACCTGACCAGATGGACTATACAGGAATCAAATGGATTACATTTGTTGGAAGATACAGTAAAAAAGTTCCATATCATCAGCCAAAACAAGACCAGGGGCAACTGTAGAAAAGACCACCAATTGCTCATATACAAGCTCAGACTGAAGCAGAAGAAAATTAAAACTAATCATGACCTTGAATATATCATACTTGAATTTAAAGACCATCTCAAGAACAGATCTGATGCATTAGGCACTAATAATAGAAGACCAGAAGACCTGTGGGATAACATCAAGAACACCATACAGAAAGAAAGCAAAAGGTCATTAAGAAGACAGGAAGAAAAGAAGAGACCAAAATGGCTGTTAGAAGAGACTGTGAAACTTGCTTTCTAGCTTAGAGATACTAATCCAAATGGAAGAAATGAGGAAGTAATAGAGCTGAACAGACAATTTCAAAGGGCAGATTTGGAAGACAAAGTAAAATGTTATAATGAAATGTGCAAAGACCTGAAGCTAGAAAACCAAAAAGGAAGATCATGTTCAGCATTTTTCATGCTGAAAGAACTAAAGGAAAAAAATCAAGACTCAATTGGCTATACTGAAGATTTCTATGAGCAAAATATTGAATGATGAAGAAAACATCAAAGGAAAATGGAAGGTATACACAGTCACTACATTAAAAAGAAAGGAGCTCTGATAGCGTAGTGGTTACAAATTGGGCTGCAAACTGCAAGGTGAGCAATTTGAAACTACCAGTTGTTCTGCAGGAGAAAGATGAGGCTTTCTGCTCCCTTAAAGATTTACCGCCTCGGAAACCCTGTACAAGGTTGCTATGGGTCAGAACCGACGCCACGGCATACAACCATGACCACCCTATCAAATAGAAATGGTTGATGTTTAAGCATTAAAAAAGTTACCATATGTTCAAGAACTGGTGATACTGAAGGAAGAACTTCAAGGTGCACTGAAGATATTGGTGAGAAACATACCTCCATGAATTGATGGAATACAACAAAATAATGCAGCAATGGAGGTACATACTCATTTGTGCCAAGAAATTAGGAAAACAGCTATTTGACCAACTGATTGGAAGAGATTCACATTTGTGCCCATTCCAAAGAGAGGAGACCCAATGGAAAGCAGAAATCATAGAACAAAGTCATTAATATCACATGCAAATAAAATTTTGATGAAGATATTTTAAAAATAACTGCAAGAGCATATCAACGGGGAATGACTAGAAATTCAAGCTGGATTCAGATAAGTTGTGGAATAAGGGATATCATTGCAGACATTAGCTGGATCTTGACTCAAAGTAGAAAATACCAGAAAATGTTTACTTGTGTTTTATAGACTATGTAAAATTTTTTGACCATGTGGATCATGAAAACATATGGATAATATTGTGAAGAATGAGTATTCTAGAACACTTGATTGTGCTCTTGAGGAAACTACACATAGGTCAAGAGGAATTCATTCAAACAGAACAAAGGGATATTGAATGTTTTCTAATCAGAAAAGTTGTACATCAGGGCTGTATTCTTTCATCAGGGCTGTATTTGCTGAGCAAATAATCCAAATAACTTGATGAAGATGAGCATGACATCAGG
>NW_006408526.1:13015540-13016796 GCF_000296735.1 Chrysochloris asiatica
ATGGCACTTAACAACAACAAAATTGTTGTTAAAACAGCAATAAACAAAATTGCAGATAGAAAATCTTATTTTACACCCTTTCACTGGAGCAATCATTGGAAAGGAGAGTGTCCTTACCATCACCAACATTTAATATAGAACATATTACATGTGTTTGCTCTTATTTCTATCACTTAAGATGTCTGTGGAGTCTTCATGTGGTGTTGTGGGATAACGCACTGGATTGCAAGGTCATTTGAACTACAAACTTGACAGTTCAAATTCACAAGCTGCTCCTCAGAAACCCTATACAGGGTCTCTATTAGTCAGAACTGATTCAAAGGCGCTTAAGAACAAAATGTCTAAGGATATGAAAACAGCAAGTTTAGGTTGGGATGATGGGAGCCAAAGTTCAGTGAGCTCAGCAAGCAAACAGGAAAGAGAACTAAGTATTCTTAGTTCTACATGTGACAATCCTTACTACATTTCTTGTATATAATAGTTTTGATGAAAATGCAAATCTACATTTTAATATACAGAGTGCACAATGTGAAATATATTGCAATAAATGTTATATTACCCCATTCTTTCTTATGTAAAGTCTTATCCTTCTTTACTTTAATATTATTCAAAACATTTATTAATCTCCTAAAATTGTCTTCTGGCTTGCACATTGGGATATTGTACATGGTTTATGATATAATTTCCCTTTTCCTCTGTACTTTGTATATTTAGCCATTACCCAGAGAACTCATTATATTTTTACTAGAATTTAATTATGACCTCTCATAACTGTGAGGGCATCAGACAAGTTTCTTCTTGTATAAATATGGCATTTTATTTTATTGTTGTATTACAAGTTTACTTTCTAGTGATGCCTGTTTGCTATATCCTTTGCTGGTTTAAATCAGTATCTCCACTTGTAAGTAGGACAAACTTCAGATACAATCTTCCTGTTTTATTATTTTCTTCTCTCTTTGATCTTTCCCTTGCTTTTCTTATCTCCTCCTGGGTAGGAGGTGACTTTATGGGGTACACAAGAATTTAACCAACACAGAATAAGAAAATAGTTGATAAAATGCAATTAGAATAGGCTGTTGTTGTTGTCAGGTGCCATCGAGTCAGAACCGACTCATAGCGACCCCATGCACAGCAGAACAAAACAATGTCTGATCCTGGGCCAACCTCACTACCACCGCCACACTTGATGCCATCAATGATGCCACCTGGCTGATCTATCTTGTTGGGGGTCTTCCTCTTTTTCTCTGACCCTCCAC
>NW_006408526.1:13018401-13034568 GCF_000296735.1 Chrysochloris asiatica
GGAGAGCAAGTTTCAGAGTCTCTTCTGACATCCATTTGACCTTTTCTTTCTTTCTTGTCTTCTTAATGACTTTTTGCTCTCTTCATGTATGATGTTCTTGATGTCATCCCACAACTCTTCTGGTCTTTGTCTTTAGTGTTTAATGCATCAAATCTGTTCTTCAGATGATCTCTAAATTAAGGTGGGATAAATTCAAGGTCATATTTTGGCTCTCGTAGACTTGTTTTCATTTTCTTCAGTTTCAGTTTGAATTTGCATAATCAGTAATCATTAGAATATGTAACGCAGATTGATTCAATTTCCTTTTGTTCTCTCATATATCAAGATTTTGATTTATTGTCTATTTGAAGAATATCCCATAAGACAATGATATTTATTTTCCATTTCAAAACACAAAAACAGGGACCTTAACAGGTTTTTGGTAAAAAGTATGCCTTTGACCCTTCCTGTAAAAGAGGAGCTAGATCTTCCTTGACCTACAAAATACAAAATTTCTTTTGAAAGATGAAAATAACATAAGATTAGAGAAACATTATGTTAAGTTCTATTGAATTGGTTCTGAGTCATAGTGACCCAGCATAGGATTTCAAAGAAGTAGTTGATGGACCTGAGTGAACCACTGACCTTGTGGTCAGCAGTCCAGGGCTTGTCCTACAGATCCTCACCAGGACCCCTTTATAGAAACTCTAATTTATGAGTCTGAGCAGACACAGGAATCTCTATTTTTGTAGGCACTCCAGGTGTTTCTAGAGCAGGTAAATCAAGATCCATGATTTAAGAAATTCTAGCCTGCATAATGATTTAATTTTTAAAATTCACGTATTAAAATTCCAAACTGCCACTATTTAAGTAATAATGTCAATCAAGGTTTAAACCTTAAAGGTTATAGAATTATGGATAAAAAGCAATGGCAGACTCTTCTCTCAACCTTACCCCTCCATGAAGCTTCAACTAAATTGGGGCAGGAGGTGATGAGGCATTGGAAATTCTCAGGTGGTTTGAGAAAGAGTCAGCTTATTTTAGCTGTTCTTATATTTTCCTGTGTCTCCTGTGGTATATAATCAGCCTTGTGTTCTAAGGACTGAGCTCATTGTTGTTGCTATAAGATACCATCAAGTTGGTATAGATTCATAGCAACCCTACGTACAACAGAACAAAACACTGCCTGGCCCTGGGCCAACCTCACACTTGTTGACACTCTTGAATTCATTGATGCTGCCACTTTTCCAATCCATCTTGCTGGGCGTCTTCCTCTTTTTCTATGACTCTTCACCTTGCTAAACATGATATCCTTCTCCAGCAACTTGTCCCTCCTAACAATATGTTCGAAGTATGAGAGATGAAGTTTGGCCATCCTGGCCTCCAAAGAGCACTCTGGCTGCACTTGTGGCACTGTGAGCTAATGTGTCAGACTGCAGTCGTTTGAACTGCAAGGTCGGTGGTTCAAGCTCACCAGCTGCTCCTTGGAAACCCTATACAGGGTTGCTATGGGTTGGAATAGACTGGACAGCACTTAACAACAACAACTGTGTTTTTTTTAAAAGGAATGCTGTCAGGGCTTTCTTATAGGCAAAAGTTGATTTGCAGACTAGAGACATGTGTGGGGCAAATATCCCATGGACATTCTGCCACTGTCTACTAATACTTGGACAGTGAAATAAATTGTAATGAGTTTGAGCAGTCTAGAGTATGTGGGAAATAGTGTGAGTGGAATTTTTGGTTTTGAGAGATGTTGTTCAATGAGTATTTTATGAAAAGCCTAAAATTCAGACAGAAAGTACTCCTTGATTCGGTAGACAATTGGATACTCTTAAAGTTTCAGTCTCTGAATCTCTCTGGATTCCCATAGGCCTTTCTGAGTAAGGGAATCTATGACTAGAATAAAACTAGACCCAATATTTAGCAATGGTTGGGTGATATATTTTATTTGTGAAATAATTCTTCAGTTTTAGACTAGTAAGAGATGTAAATACAATTTGTTTTAAGCATATATGGTATCATTTTTACATAATTCTAAGAACAAATGATAAAATGTATCTTTAAGAAATGGATGGTGAAAATTTCTATCTCTTCTCTCTTTTGATACTTTTCTTCATATATGAGGTATATAACGGAGGTGAAACAAACATGGTCAAAAAGTCAAATATAAATAAATGACTGAGATTGGAGGGATAATGTCAGAAATTTGAATATCAAAATTGAGTTAAACCTTGAAAAATCATGTAATTTTCTAACACATTTATAAAGTTTGCTATACATATGATATAAACAAATTTGTGTGTTCATAATTTCTTGATAGTATTCTTGTACTAAAATATTGGAAACCAGTGTAAATTGCTACAATTTGATGAACTTGGCCTATACTAAAGGATGTAATTCAAAATACCAACTTCGAGGGAAGGAGTCTTCACATCAATGATCAAGCCTATCCCCTCTGTACACAGGGTTGATAGGGAAGGAGAACTTAGACATTGACTACCTAAAATGGGGGTGTCATAAAGGCACAAAGTGACTGACTGGCTTACAAGATTTCAAGGGGGAGTTTAGTTTCAGAGTGTGTAGGGGAAGGTGGAATCTCCACTGAACAGTTTTCATCTTGTCTAGATGGGTCTGGTGAAAAGAGATGGGATAATATTCTTATGATTCAATTATGAGGAATTTTTATAATGATGAATTGTGATTGTTGTAAAGGTAGACATTTTGTAACATAAAGGGGGTAGTATTTAATCTTACATTCCAGGAACAGAGGACTCTAGGACCATCAAGGAAGAAGAGCACTAGCAGAAGGTGGGACCCTATCCACAAAAGCAGCGACACTAGAGATGGAGGCAGAGATAATGATGTGGAGAGATAGAGCAGCTTAGGACTCTAGACTCATGGAAAGAGAAATGCTGTATGTTGGCGGTCAGGAGGCAGGCTTGTAGAATGTGCCATTGGGTTGTTTAAAAATTATATATTCCTGAGTGTTTTTGTGTACATCAAAAAAAACAAAAAAACACACATACACACAGAGGGAATAGAAGAAATACTACTGAATGACGATACATGGAGGGGATTGTAATCATTGTAATGAAATGAAATATGATAGGATGAGTATAAAAACCAATGTTCTCTCACGTAAACTATTACTCACTTCACAATAAAAACTTAAGAAATTATAAAATTGAATAAAATATTGGAAACTACTAAATAGGTACAGTATCTAGAGTTCAATAAAACATTAATCTCGTAAAGCATTTGTCAGGAGAATTATTAAAAGCCCTGGTGTAGTGCTATAGGATATGCACTGGACCACAAGTGAGTTTGCAATGTAAGATCCATGGTTCAGACTCCTCAGTCACTCCTCAGAAACCCAATACAGGTTCCCTATGAGTCAGAATCTAATCAACAGCATTAACAACAAAAACAATCTTTACATCTTTAAAGGTATCAACCATCAATATTCCTCTGGGAAAAAAACTACTGTTGGTGAACTGTGAGGATTTCATCTCTAATCCCATGCACAAAACTAGGCCATTCTCAAGTGAGGGATATCCCATATGGACTATGCTATCCTGAGAAAAATCCCAAGTTAAGAATTATGTGATTAATTATGTGATGTCCCAGAAGAAACAGAAAGATTAATTCAGTAACCTGAAACAGACTGTCAGTCACAGATGCAAATTAAACCCATTTGGCTTTCCATGTGAAGAGAATGAATATAAATGGAGAAAGAGTAAAGCCTTTATCAGCCAAAAACCTTGGAAGAAGGGAGTAAGATATTTAACAGTGTGGTAATTTTGTTTAGCATTTTATTCAGTGTTGATTGGTTGTCCAGATGTTATTTTAGATATCATTGAACACATTGTCCAGCAACAATAATTTAAAACAATAACAACAACAAAAACAAATCTGCTGCTGTCAAGTCAATTACAACTCATAGTAATCCTACAGAGCAGGGTGTAACTGCCCCATTGTTTCCAAAACTATAAATCTTTATAGAAGGTGGCTGCTGCCTATTTCTTCCTCTGAGCAATTGGTGGGTTTAAACTGCCACCTTTCAGTTGGTGATCAAGTGCTTTAACCGCTGTGCCACCAAGGTTCTTACCAACAGTAAATAACACGGATCAAATCTGAACAGACCTCCCACACTCATTACAGACCCTCTTTAGAACTTTGGGTAGTAGGCCAACCATTGTTAGGATAATTGTAATCCCTTCATAGCATTGGAAATCATTCAGATACTCTGCAAAGTCAAAACAACTTACATTATAACATATACCTAATAATGACATTATTTGTTTTCCTTTTTGCTTTCTTGTGTTGACCTTTTCACTGATAGTGGAAAACAATGGTGGATAAAACTGCTGCAACTTACTACAAATCATGACAGTGGTTCAAACTATTTGTGTTCATTTTCTCACTGTCATACAACACACACATTCACTTAAATTTACTTAAGCATCTGTTTCATAAGGCAATAAAAATTACTACTCTTGTTAAAACTTGTCCCTTGAGTACACATCACTTTAATATTTTATATGACAAAATATGAAAAATATTTAAAGTTCTTCTGTTTCCAGGTAAAATTCTTGTATGATTGTTTGAGTGCTAGCTGAACTAATTCCTTTACTGGAAAATTGTTATTTTACTAGAAATTACAACAGAATAGCAAATTATGATTATTTAAACTTAGATACTTTGCTCATATACTTTTTAAAAATATGAAGTGAGCATATAACTAAGGAAAATAACTGAGAGCATTTTCAACTATTAATACAGTTTTGAGTTTTCAACCAAAGATTTGATTTTTGAGATATTTGCATTTGCCAATATGCTCTACAGAGATTCCCAATAGTTAGAGACATTATTGTTGGGAAATAGGCACAGTGTGGACAGATTCAGAGTAAAAAAAGGCATTCTTTAAAGCAACTCAAGAATCCCACTGTTAGAGGTATACACAGGCGGGGTCAGTCTAGGCTTCTGCCCCACCTGCAGACATAAATTCTATGGACTATGAGATGGCCACCTGATCACTGCTGCTGGTGGCACAAGGTTGCTGCATACCACTTTTTGTTTTGAGTTGTTTTTTTTGTTTGTTTGTTTGTTTGTTCTCTTTTTTCCACGTTTCTTTCTTTGTATTGGTTTATATTCTCTTTCTTATTTTATTTTTAGCCATGATTTCTCATCCCCCTTTTCACCTTCCCTTTTTAACTTTTCTTTGCTAGGAGGTGATATTATTTATTCTACCCTCCCTGATAGGAGGAGGTCATTGTTTCCCACTAATCCATTATACTTACCACACCTACCATCCCAACAGGTGAATGTCACCACTCACTTTTGTATCACTAAGTCAACAACAAATGATTAACCATATCTTCTAATTCCACCTGCGGCTGTTCCTCATGACCAGTAAACAGAGACCTGTGCCCATACACCTATGAGTTACTTCATTCATTCAGAGACAAGAAAGTACTGCCAAACTAGTGACGAAGCTAGCACACCTGCCCCATTTCCTGGATATAGCAAAATAAAGCAAAATAAACAATATATAATCAACAAATAAATATAACTCCAAAATGTCTCAAAGACAACAGGCAACTTAAAATTAAATAAAGAAATATGATATGATTATACACACCAGTGACCAAAATTAAGAAATCTTGCAAGGACAAAAAGGTAATAGAACTACCTGATAAATAATTATATATATATATAATTTTCCAAGAACTCATGGAAATGCAAACAGAATTAAGGAAATCACAGACAATACCCTAAAGGAATTACACAAAACAATATGATAGCAAAATGGTAAAATATATAAACAATTAGAAAAGATATTAAAACAGGAATTATAAATCCAGAAAATCACATTAAAATTTTCAAGATTAATAAGACAGTGGAAGGACAAAAGAGGAGAACTGAATTAAATGAAGAGAAAAACAGTTAACTAGAAGATAAATAACTTGACACCAATTTGTATGAGGAAAAAGCAGAAAAAAAGAAAGAGGAAAAATGAACAAACCCTAATAATTTCCCACCACTCATCTGTCAGTTTGTCGTACTGTGGTGGCTTGTGAGTTGCTGTGATTCTGAGGGCTATGCCACCAGTATTTTAAATACCAGCAGGGTCACCCATGGTGGACAGGTTTCAGATGAGTTTCCAGACAAAGACAGACTTGGAAGAAAGAGTGACGAACTACTTCCGAATATTTAGTCACTGAACACCTTATGAATAACAGAGAAACACTGTCAGATATAGTGCCAGAAAATGAGCCCCTCAGGCTGTAAGGCACTCAAAATGTGACTGGGGAAGAGCTGCCTCCTCAAAACAAAGTTGACTGTGATAACACAAATGGAGTAAAGCCCATGGGAGAAAAGCCCATGGGACCTTCATTTGCTGATGGGGCACAACTCAAAATTAAGAAAAACAGCTGTAAACATCCAAAAATTGAAATATGGAATGTATGAAGTATGAATCTGGGAAAATTGGATAGACTCAAGTGTGGCAACAGTAGTGAGGTTGGTCCAGTGTTTCATTCTGCTGTGCATAAGGTCACTATGAGTCGATACTGACTCGATGTCACCTAACAGCAACAACCATAATTGTTTCAGACCATAACAAAAGGACAAATTTATGAGTAACTAAAATTCCAGAAGTCAAGGCAAAAAACAAAACAAAATAAAATGGAGAAAATTGTTGCAGTTGCTAGTAGACAATTTCTTTAGTATCATGAAAGACAAAATTATATCCACCTAAGAAGTTCACCAATTGTCACACAAGACAGTCACCAATAGAAAGTTGCCAAGACATCCCAAAATCAAGATAAAGAAATATCTGGAGAGCACCAGGGGAAAAACAAATTGTTACCTATAAAAAACACTCAATAAGACAAAACTTTGATTTCTCAGAAGAAACCATGCAAGCAAAAAGACAATGGAATAACATATAAAACTTTGAAAGAGAAAAGATTGCCAACTAAGAATTATATCTATCCAACCAAACTGTCCCTCAAATGCAATGGTGAAATTAAGACATTTACAGATAAACAGAAATGAAGGGAATTTGTAAAAACCAAACCAACCTTACAGGACATGCTAAAGGAAGTCTACAGACAAATAATCAACACCATCAGACCACAACCTGAGATTAAGACACATGATATCACCCCGAAAAAAATGGTCAAAACTAAGTTTACAAGATGGAAAATAGAGAACCATGTGTCATTCTGTAAATAACAACAAATATAAAGCAAAAAGAAGAAAAAAAATACTATAATTACAGACCTTCAAAATGGAGAGGAATTTAGGACAGTATCAAGATAGAACAGACTAATTTAAACTTATTCTTAAGCACCTTTGAGTAAGGTCTGACTCATAGAGAGGGTACCCTGTATAGGGTTTCCGAGGAGCAGCTAGTGGGCTTCAACTGCTGACCTTGGGTTAGCAATCCAGTGCTCATCCTGCAGCGCCACACAAGGACTCCATTTTAAACTTGTTGTTGTTATGTGTCATGGAGTCAGTTCTGACTCATAGCGACCCTGTACAGGGTTTCTGAGGCTGTAAATCTTTATGGGAGCAGAAAGCCTCATCTTTTCTCCCATTGAACAGCTGGTAGTTTCGAACTGCTGACCGTGAGATTAGCAGCCAGATTTGTAACCACTACATTACCAGAGCTCCTTTTAAACTTAGGAAGATAGAAATAAATTGCAAGGCAATCAAAAAGTTAGTTAAAACAAGTCAAAACAAAATTCTAACCCAAAATAAGAAAGAAAGAAAAAATCATAAGTACTTAATAAACACAAAATTAACAATGAAAAAATGAAAAGAAAATCTCATAATAGAATGAACTCAGCACAGAAAAATACACAGAAGTAATCGACAACACCACAGCAATAGAAATGAATTCACGTCATGAATTACATTGAACATAAATGGATTAAAGGAACCAGTCAAAAGAAAGAGAGTGGAAGAATGGATATGTAAATGAGGCCAATTAATATACTTCCTACAAGAGACCCACATTGGTGGTGGCTTCTGTGGAGTCAGTCCTGACTCATAGCGACCCTCAATAGGATTTCTGAGGCTGTAAATTTTTACTGGAGGAGAAAACTTCATCTTTCTCCCACAAATCGGCTGGTAGTTTCAAACTGCAGACCTTGAGATTAGCAGCAAGAATCGTAACCACAACACTACCAAAGCTCTTTAGACCCACATTAGATACAAAAAAAAAAAAAATGAAAATCAAAGGATGATTAAAAATACAAGTGTGTAGCAAAATGTATTGCTACTAAGGTTCCAGTTTAGATAAACATGGGTTTATTACAAAGAAAATGTGTTTAGACATGTTTCTGCTATCAGTGGATAGCTGCAGGCAAGTTCTCTCAATAACACTCTTAGTCTTGCAAAGGTTCCTTCAACCTAAAGATCTAATCAAAACAGTGACTTCCAAGGAGATCTGCTGGGCCAGTTACATTAAAGGCAGAGAGGTCAGCTTAGAAGATAATGGTAAAAATGTTTTTGAGAATTCCAAAAACATGATCATAGATTTTCTCAAAGGGTACAAGACAGTCATGGGGGTTTATCAAAAAGAAGTTTTAAAAAAATTGAAAACTGTGTTGGTGATACAAGGACCTGAAAGATTGTTCCCAGGAATTGTTTTCCATGATGACAATTCACCTATTCATTATTTGATAGTACCAACAGAATTCCTATAAGAAATTCCTTAGGAAATCTTGCTCCATCAAACCTTTAGTCGCGGTCTTACCCATGTTGTTGTTGTTAACTGCCGTCGAGTCGATTCCGACCTATAGCGACCCTGTATAGGGTTTCTGAGAAGCAGGTGGTAAGCTTGAACTGCCAACCTTGCAGTTCAAGCAGCTTTGCAGTCTGGCGCATTAGCCCACAGCGCCACACCAGGACTCCAGTCTTACCCATACAGACTCTTTATATCTCCCAGTCAAAAAACATATAAGAGGAACACAGTTTGAGTCCTTCAAGGTTTCCAAAACTGCTATTTTGACATGTATATTTAAAGCACATTCTTTGGGGATTGGTTAGAAACATGGAAACGCCATCTTCAGTGGTGTATAAGCCTAGATGAAAGATATTTCAGGGAACAATAGCTTCATATTTTTATATTTTTGTTTATTGACAGTTTCTAGGATTTTATAACAATAATCATTGACTTAATTTCATTTATCAAGCAAATGATAACAAAAGAAGAACAAGAGTGTGGACATTAATTTCTGATAAAGTATACTGAGGCAAAACCCAAAATAAGGGACAAGGAGAGGGATTATATAATGATAAAAAGATTAATCCATGAGGAGGACATAATAAACATCTATTTGCACAAAGAAATAGTCCCAAAATAAATAAAGCAAACTTTTACAGAATTGAAAAGAGAAACAGACAACTACACAATAAGATCATTTTTCACAACATTTTCAATTAAGGACAGAACAACTAGAGAGACACTCAACAAAGATACAGATCTCAATATTAATCAATGTGACCTCATAGTTACATACAGAACAAGCCACCCAACAGAAACACAATATACATTCTGTTCCAGTACACATAAAACATTCTCCATAATAGACCGTATGTTAGGCTACCCACAAGATAAGCTCAGTAAATTAATAAAAACATTTCTATAATACAAAGTATCTTCTCAGAACACAATGCTATAAATTTAGGAGAAAATAATACAAAGATCATGCAGGTAATGCATGAAAACTGAATAATGGCTTGCTTCAAAACTACTAGGTAATAGAAGAAATAAGTGTGAAATAAATGAAAAATTCCTATTAGTAAATGAAAATAAAAACACAACACACCAAAACCTTTGGGACAAAGCAAAATCAGTGCTCAGCGGTCAATTTATAGAATAAGCACAAACATCAAAATTAAAGAATGAACCAAAATCAGTACTTTAGCAACTCCAACAATTAGAAAAAGAGCAGCAATAAAGGTCTACAGATTCTAGGATAAAGGAAATAATAGGAACAATGAACAGAACACAGAAAAATAGAAAGAAGTAACAAAGATAGTAATTGGTTCATCAAAATGTTTCATAAAATTGACAAACTCTTGGCAAATTTAACAAAGGAAAAGAAACAGAAAATGCAAAAAGTAATGAAATTGGCAATGCCACAAAAGAACCAACTCCATTAAATAGAATAACAAGAGAATTCTATGAGGAACTGAACTCTAAAAAATGTGAAAATCTAGAAGAAATGTATAAATTTTGAGAACTACATGATACACCTAAATTAACTACCAGTTGTCTGTCAGTTTGCAGTACTGTGGTAGCTTGTGTGTTGCTGTGATGTTGGAAGATATGCAACCAGTACTTAAAGACCACCAGAATCGCTCATGGAGGACAGATTTCAGTGGAGTTGCTGGCCTAAGATAGACTAGTAAGAAGGAGAAGTGGATCACAAATGATTCGTTTTCATCTCTTTAATGACATGGATGAACTTAAGCTTTCAGGATATACACAACTCAAAATGAGAAGAAACAGCTGCAAAAATATACTTCAAACATGGAATGTTTGAAGTCTGAATTCCGGAAATTTGGGAGTTGTCAAAAATGAAATGAAACACATAAAGATTGGTATCCTAGGCATTAGTGAGCTGAAATGGACTGATGCTGACAATTTGGAATCAGACAATCATGTGGTTTACGACACTGGGAAGGACAAATTGAAGAGGAATGGCATCACATTCATTTGTCATAAAGAACATGTCAAGATTTATCTTGAAGCAAAATGCTGTCTGATAGCATAATATTCATACAACTAAAAAGAAGACCAGTTAATGCTACTATTACTCTAATTTACTCACCAACCAGTAAAGCCCGTGATGATGAAATTGAAAAATTCTAACAACTTCTGCAGCCTATAAAAATTGACCAAACATGCAGTCATGATGCATCGATAATGAGTGGTGTTGTAAACAAGCGAAGTTGTAAACAAAGAGGAAGGATCAGTATTTGAAAATTATAGACTTAGTAGAAATGATACATATCGTAATAGAAATTATACTGAAAATCACATGATGGAATTTTGCAAGATCAATGGCTTATTCACTACAAATACAAATACAAAAACAGCAAAAAAGGTGACTAAACACATGGACCTCATCAGATGAAATACACAGGAATAAAATTGACTACATATGTGGGAATAGGCAGTGAAGACGCTCAATATCACCAGTCAATACCACAAGGCCCAGGGTTCGACTGTGGAACAGACCATTAATTACACATGTGCTAACTCAGGCTAAAGTAGAAGACTATTAAAACAACTCCATGAAAGACAAAATATGACCTTAAAAATGGTGTTGTTTCTGTTAGGTGCTGTCAAGTTGGTTCGAACGCACAGTGACCCTATGGAGAACAGAATGAAACTACCTGTACCATCCTCACAATTATTTTTACACTTGAGCCCATTGCTGCTGCCACTCTGCCATTCCCTCTCCTTGGGGATTCTTCTTTTTTGCTGAATCTCCACTCTACCACGCATGATCCCTTCACCAGGAAATGGTTCCTCCTGATAACATGCCCAAAATATAAGAGATTCTGCCATTCTAGCTTTTACGGAACATTCTGATTGCACTTCTTCCAAGACATATTTGTTTGTTCTTTTGACAGTCCATAGGACTGCTAATATTCTTCTCCAACACTAACTCAAATGCATCATTTCTTTTACTATCTTCCTTATTCATGGTCCAACTTTCACTAGCATATGTTGTTGTTGTTGTTAAGTGCCGTCGAGTCGGTTCCGACCCATAGCGACCCTGTACATATAGGGCAGTAGAAAATATCATGGCTTGTGTCAGGGGCACCTCAGCCTTCCAGCTGAACCTTTGTTCTTTTACTTTTCTTTTGTGAAGCAGATTTGCCTAATACAACACAATGTTTAATTTCTTTACTGCTGCTTTCATGAGTGTTGAATGTGGATCCAAACAAAATGAAGTCTTTGACACCTTCAATCTTTTCTTCATGAATCATGATGTTAATTTATTGGTCCAGTTGTGACAATTTTCATGTTCTTTACATGAAGATGCTGTCCATACTGAAGGCTGTGGACTTTGATCTTCATCATTAAGTAGTTTAAGTCCTCCTCACTTCCAGCAAGCAAGGCTGTATCATCTCCATATTGCAGGCTGTGTGTCTTCAAATCTGATACCACTAGTTCTTCATATAATTCGGCTTCTTGGATTATTTACCAAGCATGCAGAAGTACGGTGAAATGATACAATCCTGATGCACACCTTTCCTGATTTTAAACCACTCAGTGTCCCCTTGTTCTCTGTTTGCCTCTTGGTCTATGTAGATATTGCTCATGAGCATAATTAAGTGTTCTGGAATAGCCATTCGTCACAATGTATCCATAGCTTGCCATGATCTACATGAAGTCAGAAGTCTTCATGTAGTCAATAAAACACTAGTAAACATTTCTGGTATTGTTTGCTTTCAAACA
Source organism: Chrysochloris asiatica (assembly GCF_000296735.1). NCBI lineage: Eukaryota > Metazoa > Chordata > Mammalia > Afrosoricida > Chrysochloridae > Chrysochloris > Chrysochloris asiatica. The sequence continues at coordinate 13,030,871 of NW_006408526.1, forward strand.
AGATCCATCTGATGTTAACAATGATATCCCTTGTTTTGCATTCTCTTTTGAATCCAGCTTGAATTTCTGGAAGTTCCCTGTTGATGTACTGTGGCAGCCATTTTAAAATGATCTTCATCAAAATTTTATCATAAAAAAAAATCTGCATGTGATATTAATGATATTGTATGATGACTTCCGCATTTTTTTGAGTCAGGACTCTTTGGAATTGGCACAAATATGTACCTCTTCCAATCGGTTGGCCAGATAGCTTTCTTACAAATTTCATGGCTTAGATGAATAAGCGTCTCCAGTGTTTCATCAGTTTGCTGAAATATTTCAATTTATACTCCTGGGGCCATGTTTTCAATCAATGCCTTCAGTGCAGCTTGGGCTTCTTTCTTCAATTCCATTGATTCTTGATCATATTCTACTTGTTGAAATGTTTGGACATCAACCATTTTTGGTACAGTGACCTTGAATATATCTCACCTAAATTTAGATACCATCTCAAGAACAGATTTAATGCATCAGACATTAAGGATTGATGACCAGAAGATTTGTGGGATGACACCCAGAACTTCATACAGGAAGAAAGCAAGAAGTCTTTTAAAAGACCAAGTAAAAAGAAAAGGTCAAAATGGATATGAAAATATATGCTGAAACTTGTTCTTGAACATAGTGAAGATAAACATAGTGAAGATAAACAGAAAATTTGAAAGTGCAGTACAAGATGACAAAGTCAAATGTTATAATGAAATGTGCAAAGAAATGTACAAAGATGATAGAAAACCAGAAGGGAAGAACATGCTCAACACTTCTCAAGCTGAGAGAACTGAAGAAAAAATTCAAGCCTCAGCTTTTAATACTGAAAGATTGTATAGGCAAACTATTGAATGATGATGGAAACATTAAAAGAAGATAGAAGGAATTCACAGAGTCACTATACCAAAAAAAAAAAAAAAAAAAAGTTGATTGATGGTCTACCATTTCAAGAAATAGCATACGATCAAGAATTTACTATATTGAAAGACGAAGTCTATTGGCGAAAAACAAACAAACAAAAAACAACAACAAAAACCAAGGGTCTAGGAATTGATGGAATACAAATAAAAGTCTTTCAACACTCTGATGCAGCACTGAGGCCCTCACTGGTCTGTGTTAAAAAATTTGGAAGACAGCTTCCTGGCCAACTAACTGATTAAAATGTGTGCCCATTCCAAAGAGAGGTGACACATTGAGATGAAAAAAAACTTTGAACAGTATATTTAATACCAAATGCAAGTAAAGTTTTGCTGAAGATAGTTGAAAAAGGATTGCAGCACTCCATCAATAGGGAGCTGCCATAAATTCAAGCTGGATTCATAAGAGGACATGAAATTAGGAATATCATTGCTAACATCAGATGGATCTTGGCTGAAAGCAGACAATACCAGAAAGGTGTTTAGTAGTGTTTTATTGACTGTGCAAAGACATTTTAATATGTAGATCAAAACACTCCATGGATACCACTGCAAAGAATGGGTGTTCCAGAACACAGAATTGTGCTTATGAGGAACCTGCACATAGACCAAGAAGCAGGTGTTTGAACAGAACAAGGAGAACCTGAATGGTTTAAAATCAAGAGGAATGGTATGCATCAGAGTTGTATTATTTCACCATATGTATTTAATTTGCATGCTGAGTAAGTATTCCTAGAGGCTGGATTATACAAAGAAAAACATGGCATCAGGATGAGAAGAAGACTCATTTACAACCTGTGATATGCAGATAATACAACCTTGGTTGCTGAAAGCAAAGAAACTTTAAATACTTAGCAATGAAAGTCAAAGACTACAACCTTCAATATAGATATCAACTCAATGAAAAGAAAATAAAAATTCTCACTACTAGATCAGTAAATGACATGATAAATGGATAAAAGATAGAAGTTGTCAAAGACTTCAATCTGCTTGGATTCACAATTATTGCTCATGGAAGTATCATTCAAGAAAGCAAACAATATATTGCATTAGGAAAATCTGCTGCAGAAAAACTTTTTAATGTATTCAGGAACAAAGACGTTAGATTGAGGACTAAATTTAGCTTGATCCACACTGTAGTATTTACAATTGCCTCATAACCATGTGAAAGTTGGACCTGGGAGGAATCAATTCATATGAGTTTTAGTGTTGATGAATAATACCCAAAGTACCTTGGGCTGCCAGAAAAACAAATAAATCTGTCTTGGAAGAAGTATAGCTGAATACTCCTTAGAAGCAAGGATGGCAAAACTTTGTCTCTGGTATTTGGACATATTATAAGTAGGGGCCAATCCCTGGAGAATGATGTCAGGATTAGAAAAGTGGAGGTTCAGCAAAAATGAGGGAGGCCCCCCAAAATAGATTGACATGGTAGCAGCAACAATAGGTTCAAACCTAACAATTGTGACTTATGTAGGACCAGGCAGTATTTCATTCTGTTGTATATAGAGTCAGACTTGACTAGACAGCATATAACATCAAAAACAACCTAAATTAACAGAGACTAGGGTAGAAACTGTGAACAGACCAGAAAGAAAAGAAGAAATTGAACATGTCATTAAACAGTAACAGTCTCTCAGCAAATAACAGTTCTGGCCTAGAAGGGTCCACTGAGCAATTCTATAAAACATTTAGAGAAGAGCTGAAAGTAATTCTGAGAATATTCCAACACATAGAAAATGATGGAATTTTTCCAAATTCATAATATGAAGCAAACATAACCCTGATACTAAAGCCCAACCAGGACAGATGATTTAAAAAAGAAAAATGAAGACCAATATTCCAAATGAACATATATGCAAAAACCATCAACAAAATCTTACCCAGTAGTACCCAAAACCATACAAAAAGTATCATATCACAATAAAGTGGGACTCATACAAGTTATGCAAGAGAAGATCCACATTGGAAATACATTCCATCTAATCCACTACCTGATCAGATCAATTAATACATAAAAGACCTTTGATAAAACCCAGTGCTCATTCCTGTTAAACACTCTCATCAAAACAGGAATAGCATAATGAAGTACATATACATTATTCTCATCAGAGAGAGATATAATAGAATTCTCTTTGTGACTGGAACCAGACTAGAATGTTTTGTATCACCACACCTATTCATCATTCCATTGGAAGTCTTAGGGACAACAGGGCAAGCAAGAGAACAAAAAGGCAAACTAATTGATAAGGAAGAAGTATAACTATCTCCATTTGTCGACGACATCATTCCATACATAGAAAATCATACAGACTTAGCAAGAAAACTACTGAAACCATTAGATTTAGCAAAATGACAGTGAATAAGATACACATTAAAAATGAATCAAAAGTATATAGCCACAGAGGACTAGAGTTGAGAGTGAAGCATCCAGCTGATGTGAATGAGGGGAGATGCACAAGAACACCCAAACTTGCAGATAATACCCATTTGACCTAACCTTGATGGCTTGAAAATCAGAACTTGACTAGAGAAAGATAAACAAATGAATTTTTGATAAAGGAAAAGAGGGAAAATTGCCACAATTTGATGAACTTGACCTATACTCATGGATATAGTAGCTTAAAATGCCAACAGAGAGGGAAGAAGTCTTCACATCAAGTATCAATCCTATCTCCTCTGTATACTGTGTAGATAGAGACAGGCAATTTAGACATTGGCTACCTAAAATGACCGGGTAATAAAGGCACATAGTGA
>NW_006408526.1:13034759-13040966 GCF_000296735.1 Chrysochloris asiatica
GGACCCTAGAACCATCAAGGGAGAAGAGCACAAGCAAAATCTGGAACCATATCCAGAGAAGCAGTGACATCAGAGATGGAGGCAGAGATGAAGACATGGAGAGAGGGAGCAGCTGAGGACTCTTGACTAATGGAAAGAGAGGGACTAAGAGCTGGTGGCCAGGAGGCAGGCTTGCAGAATGTGCCATTTGGTTGTTTAAATTATTATATGTTCCTGAGTATTTTTGGCATATCTCCCACCCCCCACCCTAACAACAACAACAAAAGAAAAACAGAGGGAAGGGAAGCAAATACTGTTGAATGATGATGCACAGAGGAGATTGTAATCATTGCCATGAAACGATGGTGTAAAGCTGATGTTCTCCCATGCAAACTATCACTCAGTTCACAATAAACACATGCACACACACACACACACACACAAACACAAATGAGTTAAATTTCTCTACACCAGGGGTGGGCAACCTTTTTCCTGCCAATATTTACAACATCATTTATGGGCCATATGAAATATTCAATTTAAACATTGTTGTTGTTAGGTGACATCGAGTTGGTACTAACTCATAGCGACCCTATGCACAACAGAATGAAACACTGCCTGATCTTAGGCCAACCTCACAATTGTTGCCACACTTGAGTCCCTTGATGCTGCCACTTTGGCAATCCATCTCACTGGGGGTATTTGGTCAAAAATTTAGTTGTTGTTGTTAAGTGCCTTTGAGTCAGTCCCGACTCTTAGTGACCCAGTATAGGGTTTATAAGAAGTGGCTGGTGAGCACATCAACTTTGTGGTTCAAACTGACCTTGCAGTCCAGTGCATTAACCTATAGTGCCACACCAAACATTTAATTAACTCACCCCTAAAATGAGCTGTGGCTTAATGCTCTGGACTGCAAAGTCAGTTCGAACTGCAAGGTCAGTTGTTCAAGCTCACCAGTTGCTCCTCTGAAACCCTACATAGGATTGCTATGGGTTGTAATATACTTGATGGCACACAGCAAAAAGAAAAAATATGGCCCATGAGTCAGATGTTCTCCACCCTTGCTAAAAAGAACTCTGAAAAGGAACTAAGAAAAAACACAATAGCTATCAAAAAGAAATACTTAGGAATTGACCTACCCAGAGATATAAAAATATATACAAAGAAAGTTACAAAATACTACTACAAGAAGTTAAGAGAGATTTACCATTGTGGAAGAACATAACCATGATCTTGGATAGGAAGACAACAATCTGAGAATACCAGTAGTATAGATATAATGCAATCATTGAAGCAGGGTGTTATTCAGTTTTCATGTATTTGACTTTATTTCCTTGGCCTTCTTATTGTTGATTTCTAATTTTATAGCACTGGGGTCTGAGAAGATGCTTTGTAGTATTTAGATGTTTGTAAATTTATGGAGGCTTGTTTTGGTGCCTAAAACACGGTTTATTCTGGAGAATGTTACATGTGCACTGGAAAAGAATGTGTAATATGCTGTTGTTGGGTTGAATGCTCTTTACACATCTGAGTTCAAATTGTTTGATGTTTTGTTTAGTTCTTCTGTGTCTTTTCCAAGTTTCTTTCTATTGTTCTATCCTTTTTCGAAAGTGGTGTTTTAAAATCTCCCACTATTATTGTGTCTATTTCTTTCTTCAAATCTATCAGGGTTTGCTTTATATATTTTGGTGCGCTTTAATTGGGATTGTAGATATTTATTATGGTTATGTCATATTGCAATTGACCTTTTAAGCATGAGATAATGTCCTTCTTTATCTCTTACGTTGGTTTTTTGCATTAAAGTTTATTTAGCAGAACTTAGTATTACCATTCCTGCTTATTTTTTTATAGCAAAAAGAGCGTGGTTGTTTTTTCCCCATCCTTTAACTTTTACTCGGTTTTTGTCTCTGTGTATAAGGTGTGTCTCATATTGAAGGATCTTGTTTTTTTCTCCATTCTGCTACTCTCCATCTCTTAACTGGTGCATTTAATCTGTGTAATTATCAGTGTAATTATCAATAGGTAAGGATTAATTGCTGTCATTATATATGTTTTTGTGTGTGTGTGTTTTGTGGTGCTGCTTTTTTCTTTGTTTTGCATGCCTTCCTGTGTTGAGTTCATGCTTTTTGTGTTCTTTCTTGTCAGTTTCTTCATAATTTTAAAGTTTCCATGTTCTTCTTGGATTTACATTTTCTTGGTATGTTGTGAAGTATTAATTTTCTTTGAGGTTACCCTATATTCTATTAACTTTTTCCACCATTTAAAATGGTGTATTTTATCCTGATATCTACCTGGCCTTCTCATCACCTAGATCTCTGTTCCTATATTTTTACCTCCGTTCGCATTGTAATTGTTTTGATCATAGACTATACCTACCAGATCCTCAGAATTAATACTTATAGTTTTGCTCTGTTCTGGACTCTTCCATCTGTTGATTGATTTCCAGTGGTGTTGCCACATATGTCAATTTCTGGTTGTTGTCTGTTCTTGTTAGTTCTCAGTCCGAAAAACTCCCTTTAAGATGTTTTGAAGCACTGGGTTTGCTTTGACAAAGTCCCTTAACTTCTGTTTACTCTAGAATGTTTTTATTACACTGCTGCGTTTGATTGACAGCTTTGTTGGGTAGACGATTTTTGGTTGTTAGTATTTTTCTTTCAGGGTTTTATATATGTCTTCCCTTGTCTTCTTGTCTGTATGGTTTCTGCTGAAAGATCAGAATTTAATCTTATTTGCCTACCTTTATAAGTAACAATTCTCTTTTTCCTTGCTGATTTCAGGATTTTCTCCTTGTCCTTTGGCATGTCCTCTGCCCCTCTCTGACTATGTTACAAACTTTTAGCACTGCTGATCAATACCCAAAGGGTATTGCTATAAGCCTCAGCTTGAAGGCACTCAGCTCTAGCTCTGTGGGTTAGTAAATCTAGCTCTCCCAATTAAGATTCTGGAGGTACCCCACTCTGCAAGCAAGGCTCCTTTCCAAAGTCCCTCAGCTATCTTGCTCCATGAGCTGGGAAACTGTCTTATGTTCTGGCTCTTGGGTTTGCTACAGCTGTTCCTCTACCACTTTTCTGGTAGTCCTTCAGTGCCACAGCTTTCTGTTCATGGGTTAAGGAGTTTCAATGCACAGGGATCTCAGGGTTCAAAGGACACACTCCACTCCTGACTCTTCCTGCTTGATGGTAATGAGACCTCCCCCAACCTACCTCCTATTTCTAGGGTGGCTCATTTTATACCCATGTTAGAGTTCCAGTTTTTTACAATCACAGTTAGATCTGTTCACAATAACTCACTACAGCATCATACTGTCCATCAGCATTGTTCCCACCTTCTCTTATTCAGATCCATCAGGCAAAAGTCGTTTGGTGAGTGTTTATAAAGACTATGACTAGAAGAATCATTAAATGTTTCACTGCACCTCTATCACTAAAGAAAAAGAAGACAGAGAGAGGTTCACCTGGGTAACAGACAACAAAGATGAATATGATTATATACACAATCCTGCATAATCAGTGGTAACAACAATTAATCTACGAGTGGATATATAGAGAGACAGATGAGATGATCAGACATGAATAAGCAAAAGGGACTACACTCACAACCACATATAAGTTTGGCAAATGATATTCCTACCCATGTTGTAAATATATCTACATATATTAAAAAAGCAAATAGGAGCAAAGGTATATCAACTTTTTAGCCATAACCAAACACATTGAGAGAATCTTTCACTGGACATCAGGGCTAAGGACCATGGTCACTGAGGTATCATCAAGGTCAAATAGCATAACATAATTCACAATGACAATGATTTATTTCCTAGTTTGGTGATTAGTAACTGGGATCTTAAAAACTTGTGAGTTGCCATCTAAGGTGCAACTATTGGTGTTTCCTATTACAGAACAAAGAATAAAAACAGTCAAAGATGTGTGGAAACAATTAATCCAAGGGACTAATGGATAAGTCAAACATCAGTCTTCATAATCTGGATGCCAAAAGAACTAGATGAAAATTGGCTAACAGCTGATTGCTCTGAAAGGGGTCACTAGAGGATACTGGATTGAGTGAGGGAAAAATATGGAAGAAAACCCAAAATCATAAAAAAAAAAAAAAAAAAAAGATCAGGCTTAATGATCTGATAAATACTGATGGAAATCCCAAGGTCATTCTTCAGACCTGGAACTGAATTCATCCCATGGCTCAACTTTCAGACAAATAATAGGCAGGTCTATAAGGTAAACAGCATAACATCAAAGAAATAAACACTCCTTAAAACTATCAGTCATATGACATGAAAAGGCAGCATTTTCCCATGGATAAAGCTCATAAGCAGGAGTGGATACAAAAGAAGTCGGAATAGAAATGGCAAACCCCGGATGGAAATGGAAAGAGGACTGTTACATCGTGAGGACTGCAATCAATGCCATGATGTAAAATGTGTATGAACTGTTTAATTGAAAACCAATATACTCTGTAATCTTGCTCTGAATCACAATAAAATGTCTTTAAAAATAAAAGAAAACCAAGTGCATAATAAAAATAATGAGTATAATAAACACATAATAGATGTGATGCTGAAGGATACACACTCAACCTTAAGGTTGGTTTGAACCACCAGCCTCTTCTCAGAAACCCTACACAGTGTCACTATGGGTTGATGGCTTTTAATAAAAACAACAACATTGTCATATAGGAGTCGTGGTGTGACGCTATAGGATTAGCACTGGACTATTAACCTCAAGAACATAGGTTCAATCCCGATAGTTGCTCCTCAGAAATCTTATACAGGATCTCTATGAGTTGGAACTGACATGATGACACTTAACAACAACACCAATTGTCCCAGTGTGGCACTGTTGGATAAACACTGGACAGCTAACCACAAGGCCAGTGGTTCAAACACACCAGTTGCTTCTAAGAAACTCTATATAGGATCAATATAAGTAGGAACTGACTTGACAGCACTTAATAACAACATTATGTAAAAATAAAATAAACACACATCCATAGTATGGTATGTTATAGGGGAGGAATAGTAAGTTTATGACAACGGCAGAATGACTAGGAAAGGAGTGTGAGAATATGGACAGCAAAAGTGATGTCTTGATATGTCCCTACCCAGTATTTTATGATGTTATGAATGCCTTTATCTGTTGTCTTTCTTTGAATTTGGAAAGCTGATTTCTGATATTAAATCACCTTTGATTTAACTCTAAAAGTAGAAAGCCATTGGACCTGTTCTCAATTCTCCAGCCAGTTGCATGCCTAATCTATTAATTTAAGCAATTTCTAAAGACTTTAGACAAGATAAGTCTGAACACATAATTGTGGAGTACTTCATAAATGAATCACTCTAGGAATCAAGCATAAATTTCTCTCTGAAAAACTCCCAGCAATTTTCTTCACAATTTGTGCTATTCAAATAGAGCCAAAGTAGGCAGTAGTCTTACTTAATAAATAGACCTTAATATCCTGGTGTGGCACTGCAGGTTAATGCAATGGACTGCAAAGTGAGTTTGAGCTGCAAGGTCAGTGGTTCAAGCTCACCAGCAGCGCCTTGGAAACCCTATACAGGGTTGCTATGTGTAGGAACCAACTCAACAACAATAATATACTTGAAGATCGTTAATAAGTCACTCTCAGCCTTTCTGCTTCTTTGTTTTTTGTCTTTTTATAAACAATTCTTACTCTATGGCCTTGTCTTGTTGTTGTTGTTGTTGTTATATGCTGTGGAGTCGGTTCTGACTCATAGGGTTTCCAAGGCTGTAAATCTTTACGGGAGCAGAAAGCCTCATCTTTCTCTTGCGGAACAGCTGGTAGTTTCAAACTGCTGACTGTGAGAAAAGCAGCCTGATTCATAACCACTCCGCTACCAGAGCTCCTTGTCTAACAGGGACTTAATTCTATCAATTTAATCATTTTTGTTTCTTGTTGCTGGCTTCTTTCAAGTTTTGTTATGTTTCCAATAACCATTTTAAAATATGAGACATGGTTTGAACTATAATAAAATTGAGCCTCACCTTTTACAGAAAATAGGTATGAGTCAACACTTCAGCAACAATTCAGTAGCATGTTTCTGCTGTAAAACAGTTACTTTTCACCTGCACTATATAATGTGTGTATGTAGAAAGCATTTAAAATAAGGTAAATCAAATCTAGATATGGTACCTGATAAGTTTCAGTTGGAAAATGAGAATTAGGTAATGAGTCAAATAATTATTATAATATATA
>NW_006408526.1:13041066-13045248 GCF_000296735.1 Chrysochloris asiatica
TGTTGTCTTTGGTAACCTTTTTCAAATTATCACTAAAGATAGATATTATTTAGTAATATCTTTTAGATATATTAATTTTATTTAGATTGATTGCTAACAAAGACTCATTTATTAAATATCTTTCACCATACATATCCAATCTGTATGCTGAGCAAGTAATCTGAGAGATGGATTATATAAAGAAGAATGAAGCATCAGAATTGAAGGAAGACTTACCGAGAACCTGTGATCTGCAGATGATACAACCTTTCTTGCTGGAAACAAATAGGATTTAAAATATTTACTAATGAAGATCAAAGACTACAGTCCTCAATATGGATTACACCTCAATATAAAGAAAGCAAAAATCCTCATAATTGGACTAATGAACAACATCATGATAGATAGAATGAAGTTGTTAAAAACTTCATTTTGCTTGGATCTACAACCAACACTCATTGCATTAGGCAAATCTGCTGCACAAGACCTCTTTCAAGTATGATACATCAAAGACATCAGTTTGTAGATTAAGGTTTTCCTGTCCCAAACCATGGTATTTTCAATCTTCTCATATGTATGTGAAAGTTGGACAATGAATGAGGAAGGCCACAGAAGAATTGATAACATTTGCGTTATTGTGTTGGAAAAGAATATTGAAAGTACCATGAACTGTACTTTCAGAGCAACAAACAAATATGTCTTGGAAGAAGTGCAGAAAGAATTCTTCTTAGAACTGAGAATGACTAGACTGTGTCTCATATATTTTGGACATATTATCAGGAGGGACCAGTTCTTGGAAAAGGATACCATGCTTGGAAAAGCAGAGAGCCAGTAAAAAAATAAAGGAAGATCCCCAACAAGATGGATTGACATAGTGGCAGCAACAATAGGCTCAAACATAAAACAATTGTGAAGATGACACAGGACTTGATAGTTTTGCATATTGTTGCACATGGAATTGCTATGAATCCAAACCCACTGGTGGCATCAAACCACAGTATCAACAAATGAAGCATTCATCTGAAAAGAGTCCGGATGTGGCACTGTGGGTTAATGAGATGAACTGCAAAGTCAGTTTGAACCACAAGGTCAGTAGTTCAAGCTCACCAGCTCCTTCTCAGAAACCCTATACAGGGTCACAATGGGTCAGAACTGACTTGATGGCACTTAACAATAAATACAACATAACCTGAAAAGCTTAGAACTTATTAGCTATGAGATGCCAACTGTAACATGCTACACATATAGAAGAATAAAGAGTACTATGGAAACAATGAACTGGAAATAATTCAATCTATATAAAAAAATTGGAAATGTTCACAGAAGTGACTGGAAATGAGATAGGCCTAGCTTTTATGAACATTCATTCAGCCTTTTCTGTTGTTCCTGATTTCTAGTCCATTAAAGGAAGAAGGTTCCCCAATTTACATCAGGTTAATGAATCAAGAATAAATGATTAAATAATTAAACCACTAAAGTGTCAAGTTTAATTTGTTAGGACAGCATAGCTTAACCTAAGTTGACTAATACTCCTCGTAAAAAGAAGAGAACAAAAAAATGTTTCCATTCATAGGCTCAATTGAATACACAGTGGAAAATCAAATGAGACAGTAGAAAAATGGCATAAAAAAATTCCTTCAAAATGAATGTAGTGGAGAAAAAGGGGATAAAAAGTCAACTACCAATACAAAAAAGGAAAATAATAGTTTAATGTCACTAAAGAGAATAGAAATAGAAAGGAAATTTCTTAAAACAATTAAAAGCATATATACAAATTGATATATTTGTGTTATGGTGTTGGAAAAGAATTTTTAAAGTACCATGGACTGCCAGAATAGCAAATGAATCTGCACTGGGAGAAGGACAGCAAGAATGCTCCTTAGAAGCCAGGATGGCTAGCCTTTGTCTCTCATACTTTGGATACATTATCAGGAGAGACCAATCCCTGGAGAAGGACATTAAGTTTGATAAAGTGGAGGGTCGGCAAAAAAGGAAGACCCCCAGTGCAATGGACTGGTACAGTGGCAGCAGCACTAGGCAGTGTGCATAAAGTCATTCTATTGTGCATAAAGTCACTATGAATCAGAACCGACTCGTTGGCACCTAACAACAGCAACAACACAAAATCATGGAGTCTTGGTGTGGCATTATAGGATAAGCTCTGGATACTAATCACAAGGTCAGTGGTTCAAACCAAACAGTCACTCCGTTGAAACCCTACACAAAGTCTCTATATGTCAAAACTAACTTGACTGCACATAACAACAATATGTAAAACCAACAATAAACATTACACTCAATAGAGAAAAACTGAAGACATTTCCCTTATGAACAGTAGCTAGCTAGATAAGGATGTCCTTTATTACCACCCTACTTAATATACTGCTGGAAGTCTTAGAGCTTAAAGGCAAGAAAGGGAAATTAAAGGCATCCACATTGGCAAAGAAGAAGTTAGACACTACTTTCAGATGATAAGATTCTATATATAAAAATCCCAAAGACTCACCAAGAACCTTATTTTAACTCATTAAATGATTCAGAAAAATGGCAAGATATGAGAAAACTCAGATGGATTATTTAAAACTATTAAAGAGAACTCTGAAAAGGAAATCAGGAAAACAATACTATTTACAATAGCCATCCAAAAGATGAAATCCCTAGGAATAAATCTAACCAGAGAAACAAATGACCTATACAAAGAAAACTACAAAGCACTACTACAGGAGTCCACAAGAGAGCCACAAAGATGGAAGAATATACTATGCTCATGGATAGAAGACTTAAAATTGTGAAAATGTCACTACCCAAAGTTATCTATTATAATGTAATCTCAATCCAGATTCCAACATAATTCTTTAAAAATGTTTAACTTTTTCTTGTGAATTGAGTGAAGGTTTACAGAGAAGATCATCAGTTTTACATTGAACAAATCATACACTTTGCTTTGTTACATGTTTATACTCCTGGGTGAGCAACAGTTAACAGCATTTACCTTTATTCACTTAATTATTGCATTCCTCCTTGTGTCTCTTGCTACTTTTCATCTTTCTTCTACAAACCTCCCTCTTGTTGTATATTGTCTGCCCTGTCACCAATATCAACATGTGTCTGTCCTCTAGCCCATGAATGATTTTTCCCTCCCCACTTCTTCACCCTCATAATCATCATAGATTGTTTGTTGGTGTTTTTTTTTTTTTTTTTTTTTGAACAATTATATAATTCACCATTTCAAAGTAACAGTGGCACATACCCTCCCCACCTCCCATCCCAAATCCTTCACTGGGATTGAGTATCTTGATGCGTGAAGTTTTGAGTGGTGGTGGCAGTGGTGATGGTTATGAGCTGTGGAGTTGGTTCTGACTCACAGCCACCCTGTATAGCGTTTCTGAGGTTGTAAATCTTTACGGGAGCAGAAAACCAAATCTTCCCACTGGTGAATGGCTGGTAGTTTTGAACTGCTGACCTTCAGGTTAGCAGCTCTACTTGTAACTACTATGTTAAAATATGTTTCCATAATCCTTCTTTTGCATGGATATGAACTTCTACCAGGTCATAGTTTACCTGAGTGTGTAGCTCACCCAGGACTGTCTTAGCTCACCAGGGGTTGCAGTTGACCTGGACTGTGTTCCCCTGAGTCATAGCTTACCTAGGGCTGTAGCTCACCCTGTGCAGTAGCTTACCTGGGGCAGTAGCTTCCCCAGACCTTAGCTCACACATGTCTTAGCTCACCCAGGGCCAAAACTCACTCAGGGGAGTAGCTCTCCCAGGCTGTAGCTCACACGGATCAAAGCTCACCTGGGGCCATCATAGTTTACCTGGGATTAGGTCACTGGGGCTATAGTTCACTTGGCGATAGTGCACCCAGGGTCATAATTCACCTAGGTCCACTGTAAGTCACCTGGGTCACAGATCACCTGAGAGCCACAAATCCCCTGGTTTGTAGTTCACCTGGGACCATAGCTCACCCTGAGTTGTAGCTCACTTGGGATGTAGGTCACCAGGGTCACAGTTCACTTGGGCCATAGCTCACTTTGGTCATAGTTGACCTAGGTCTGTAGTTCACCTGGGGCCATTGTAACCAGATCATAGTTCATCTGGGTCATAGCTCACCCAGGACTGCTGTAGCTCACCTAGGGATACAGTACACCCAGGACCGTAGTTCACCCGGAGCTGTTGCTGTCTTACTGGGGTTGTAGTTTACTG
>NW_006408526.1:13045890-13064924 GCF_000296735.1 Chrysochloris asiatica
TAACATAGTTTACAAAGATTTTCATGAGTAGCTACTGGGATATTAAAAGCTCATGAGCATCCATTTCAGCACAACTATTGTTCTCCCCCTGTGTGGAGGAAACAAGAGCGATGAAAAGTGAAGATGTTTGGAATCAAGTAGTCAAGTGGTCTAATGCAACACATGAACATCAGTCTCCATGACCCACAGACCAGAACTAGATGATGGGATGGAAATAAGTATCACAGGGAGAAAATGGGATAATTCATGTTACATGGGGAAGATTTCAATTATTAAAATTAAATGAACTGTATGATTTGTTTGTAAAACAGATGCTTTGCTCTGTAAACAATCAATTCACAATAAAGTTTTAAAATAAATAAATAAATAACTCTATGTACTGAAGTCTTCATCAAGGCTTCAAATTTAAAAGAACCACAAAATGATGAAGCACAAGAAATGAAGCTAGATGGTAGCTTGGATATCAGAATTGAATTGTTGATTTCAATTTGACATTGCAAAAGAAGAGGTTCTGCTAAGAAAGAATCAAAGAATAAAGATACAAACAGAAATATAGCCACAGAAATGAAGAAAGCATCAAGATTATAGTTTGCTTGTTTGACTGTTTAGGACTTCAGGCAACAAATGGCGGTTCAGTGGTAGAATTCTCATCTATTTCAGGAGTCCAGGGTTCCATTTCTGATCTATGTAACACATGTATCACCACCACCCATCTGTTATTAGAAGCTTGCATGTTGCTAGGATGCTGAACAGGTTTCAAAAGAGCTTCCAAATTAAAACTAAGTTGAAAGACTCTGGGAACTCCTGCTATTGAAAATCAACCAATGAAAACTTATGGATCACAACAGTCCCATATGCAATTGATCATGGAGATGATGCAACTGATCATGGAAAACTGGGCAGTGTTTCATTCCATTGTGCATAGGTTTATCATGAAGTTTTGCTGAGTAGATAACAATATTATACCTTCAAATGAAAGCAACGACTAGACCAAATCTACAAAACATTTATCAACTTAATCCCTGCCTATATCCTATAACTGTTAAAAATGTATTCCTCTTAAGATATATATTAATTCTTAATATAGCACTATATTCTTAGAGTATTGTATCTTTTCACACCCGATTGCATATACATGCTGTTTTTTTTTGTTTTTTTGTTTTTTTTTTTCTTCCTGAAATGTCTATTGCTCTTTCTCTACCTGGCAGACTAATATTTGCTCTTTAAGACTTAGCTCAATTATATTCATCCTCTTTGAAACTTTGTGCAATGCCTTGAAGATTTAATTATTCCTTCTTTGAGTCTCATGGTCTTATGTTCACATATCTATAGCCTCGCTGGGAGGCAATTTAATGATTTTATTACATGTCTGCCTTCATTATCACAGTGTGACATTTTAACTGCAGAGTCCAAGCCTTATTCATTGGTGTATACTCAATGCTGCCACAATGTTTGTCATAGAGCACATTCTCCATGAATGAACAACCAAAGAAAGAGTCCTGTTTAAATGAAATAGAAAGATTTCATTTTTAAATTTCAGTTATTTGATTCTATGACACATCAATCGATCATTTAATATTACATAGAACTATTGAAATCATAAGATGAATTTCATTTCATTAATGTATAGTTTTAACCTGGTAATCTAAGCAAAATGAGGAATTTGGAGTTATGAGAGCTGAGAGAATCATTAGTTCAACCACTAACAAGGCATACGACAGTCCTCAGGGCAATTCAAAATCTGCTAGCCTTACCCACTGCTTCTCGAAGAGTCTGCCAAGTAGTAAAACCCTGAAAAAAGCAATTGCCCCCTATATGACTACGACATTTTCAATTTCAGATGGTCTGCTGTGTTTTTTTGTGTCAGACTAGGGACACAGACATTCTTTAACCATTTTGTTGTTGTTGTTGTTTTCGCTGGGTTTTGATTTTTTTTTGGTAGTGTTTGGACAAAAATCACATGCTTTCATTATTAAACTTTTATTTTATTTTTCACATCCAGAATAGGCCTGGTTGTATTGCCTTCATGCAAATAAGTGAAGAGAAAATTATAGATGGTGTATGTATCCACTTTTGAAGGGGCCAATGGCACTGCCTGTTTTTGCTTTTCAAAATAAATTTTGCAAATTTATTCTGCAGTAGAAATATTGTTTCAGTTAGCAACCCATGAAAAGGTAAGCTAATAATACCCCCCACACACACACACACACAAACAAAAAACCTTTATGGCATGAATTTCATATTATCATACTGCAGTGAAAAAAATATTGCAAAAAATTACATGGTAATAACATTTATACAATATCCTTATTTGTCCAAAATATAACAGGCTGATTAAAAAGTATACAGCTGTTATTCCTTTTTTTTTTAAATAATATTTTACCTGGATTATTTTTATAGGATTGCTACAAATTTAACCATATAGATCAAATTGTGTTCCAGAGCAAGGGGAAATATTAGCTTGCTATTTTGAATTGAGCTTTATAAAGAGATTGTCTAGCCATTCACAGCTAAGTTTTAAAGAAACGCGAACAGAATTATGATGAGCATTGTTACATGTTATTTGGTTAAACTCTAAAAAACTTGTTATTGTTACTTGTTATTTGGTTAAACTCTAAAACCAAAATTATTTTGCAATCTTCTCTTCTCACTCATCAATCTCTAGACAACTGCTCCAATTTTAAACAGGAAATGAGATTTTACAGTTTTTTTTTTAAAGGGATGATCATCATACTGTACAATTCCCTGTTTTTTGTACAGTTCTAGGAGCTTGACAAATGCATACATTTAAGTAACCACCCACACAATCAAAATACAAAGTGCTGAGAGCCAGCCCCAGCAAACATTCCAGGGTTTCTGAAGGCGGATGCGGACATTGGCGGGAAAGAATTACACGGAGTCAATGGGTCATGATTCAAAATCTTCTTCTTACATGCTTTATTATTCTTTTTCCTATTCTAACTCTCCCTCTCTCACAACCTTCTTATATACCGTTACAAAAAAACATTGTTTTCATAGTGATCAATGTCTTCAAAATACAATCTATTCTGAGATACATTCTTCATGGTT
Organism: Chrysochloris asiatica; assembly: GCF_000296735.1. Lineage (NCBI taxonomy): Eukaryota > Metazoa > Chordata > Mammalia > Afrosoricida > Chrysochloridae > Chrysochloris > Chrysochloris asiatica. Next base: position 13,048,960 of record NW_006408526.1, read on the forward strand.
TACGACCCTAAGATTTACAACAGAGATGAGAAGTTACAGAAAAGAAACATTACATCAAGGCATGCGAGTCATCCTGGCACCTTGAAACCTTTTAGTTAAACATTTGTTCATAAATAACTTCTATTCTTTTCTCTGAGAAGCAAGTTAACCTTCACATATGTTTCTTAACCTTTGTCTGTTAAGTCTTGTTAATTTTAGTTGTTAGGTGCAATTAACTCTCCATTAACTTCTTCCATACACTATCTGTTTATAGCCTACAAAAACATCACTTATCAGAACATTTAAAAAACTGAGGCTATGAAAAACAACTTCCCTATTTTACTGATCATTAATTTAAGAACGTCTAAGTCAAACTTTTTATTTAGTATCTGTATATACCCATAGCCTTTATTTATGGTCTAATTGCTTTTAAGGATTCTTTACTGTCTTAAACTAAGGTTACAAGGAAGAATGTTTACAATCACTAAACCTAAGCTTGCAGTAATTCAACTGACAAATCCTGTCTCCTAGTAGTCTTAAGAACATTGTTAATATAAGAAAAAACTACCTATGATTACAAGTAGAATAAATGTAGCTAATATATGGCTTCTAACTTTTAATAAAAATATACTATAGTGTGGGAGAGTCAAAATCTAAAGTAAAGGGATATTAATAAAATCATGAATAAATCAGAGAATGATTCAACAAGAGAAAAATTAACCAGGGGCCTGTGCATAGAATATTTCTTTGTGGCTCTGCCATCCAAAGAAAACATTTAATTGTTGCTCTGCTAAAACATGAGTCCTTCACGCACAGGGTCCCCTTCATCTCATTTATTTCAATTCCTCGATTAATATGTCGTTCCTTCATTTTTATTCCTTGATTAATATGGCCCCCGCCAACGAAGTAGTTAGTTTCCTCTCAAAACATTCACCCATGTCCCTTTGCAAACCAACTTTAAGCCAGCACTAAATTTACAGAAAGAACTGATCCATTGTTTTCTTGTTGTTGCTAAGTGCAATTGAGTTGGTTCCTACTCTAGTGACTTGCAATTCAACCCAACCTTGCCTTCCAGTGCATAACTCTGGATCTGTTGTCTAGTATTCCATTATTTGGATAGATGGGTCATACTTTATCCACTGACGACTTAATAGATATTTTTGTGGTTGTGTGGTTTATACTTTTTGGCAAATATGAATGGAACCATTAAATACATTTATTTGCAAGTTTGTTTGTTTGTTTTCCAATTCAACAATTCTCTTCATGTACATATATGTGGCTTGGATGAACATCAGTGTTCATTTTTCTTGGGTAGATAGTTAGGAGTCAACTTGTTCAGTTGTGTTGTAAGTATATATTTAACTTTATACGAAACTACCAAAGTGTCTTTTTAAGACTACACAGCTACTGGAGACGTTCTCCAGCCTCCTGCCCTGGTCTGACTCTTTTGGTGAGTCTCCAGTGGAGATTTGTTGAGAAGACCCTGAGAGTATAAATAAAATACCCATGTTTCTGGACTCATGATCTCAGGCTAGCCTGCACTCAACCATTGGCAATTTGTTAAAATGTGTAGGTGAATTCTTATGTGTGTATGACATTTGGTATCTCTTCTTTCTGGGCTCTATCACAGGTGGTACAAGACTCATGTCCTGCCCCCATTCCCTCCATTCCACCCCTTGCACCCAAAATCCTTTTTTAGATTTCAGGCTATTTGATTGCCATACAGCCTCAGCTTTCTAACTGTTTCAAAAATAGAATGATTTTCTAGTCTGTTTGGTTCCTCTTGATAAAATGGAAGCAATGTTCCTTCCAGTTTCCTCCATCTTAAGTTGGAGTTGAACCAAGCTGAGGTTTTTAATGAGACCAATTTATAATTTTTGATGTTTTTAGCAATATTACTTTAACAATCCTCATGTAGATGAGCTATCCAGTGAAGATAAACCTTGGCAGAAATGACTTAAATATTTTAAAAGCAAAATTGTCTCTTCAGTTCAGTCATCCTGGGAACTTGAGAAGCTATCCTCTGGAGGCAGTTTGAATTTCATAAAACATTATATAGTAAAAGCAAAGAAGAATTGCTACCTTAAGCATTGTACATTCACAGAACCACATATTAAAATGGAGACTTTTTCACATATTTAAACTGCTAGGACTTGTTTCAAAAATTTGAAAAGACCAAATTGGACTGGCTGTCCTCTTAGTATCATGTATGATTACTTCTTTTTTCTTTTCTTTTCAGGTTATTTGCCACATTCAATATCCATGTGCTACTGGTAAACTCCTGCATAATCCTTAAAACTCTAACTTCATGTTGTTTTCTTGACTTGCCCCTTCTCTCAACTGAGGCAGTCATGTCTTTGCTTTTGTATGATACACATATATATTTAAGTATGACAGATATAATTAGTTACCTATGCTTTATCCAAGGAACCCTTGTGGTAATGTGGGCTAAGCATTTGGCAGTGAACTGAAAGGCCAGTTGTGCAAGCCCAGCAGCTGCTCTGTGGGAGAAAGATGAACCTGCCCAAGCCTGTAAAAGTTTACAGTCTCAGAAACTCTAAGGAACAGTTTGACTTTTGACTGTAGAGAGTGGCTATGAGTGAGAATCGACTTGATGGCAGTAGCTGTGCTTTGTCCTCTCTTCCTTTCTTTAGTAATCTCTTTCTTAACCAACCAAATTTTTACTGAGGGTTTAATTTTCATCAGAGGATCCAAGTCGCTCCCTGGATAAAGTCAATTCTCTTTAACTTGCAATACAAGGGGCTTCCCAATTTATTTCAATCTAAATTCTTCAACCTCCTCTCTTGACATTTCCTAACTCTAACACTCTCCATTGACATCTTAGGGCTTGTGGTGCCTTCACACTCCAAGTTCCCTCTTCTTCAAATTTGCCTCATAATGCCCTTTTCCCTTATATCCTATCATGTTTTATATTTTAGATGCAAATGTATATTCTTCCAGAAGCTTTCCCTGATTCTCTATGCTTTGTTATGTTTGACCACAAATATGTTCCATTTAGCATGCCTAGCATAACACACATTTTCAGTCTCATCAACTTTTTGTACTTCTAGCTCTCATTAGTATAGGGACTGTCTTATTAGGCATCATTTCCTTTACACATTCCAATAGATGTTTCTGTTGGATATTTCACTTACAAGACAGTGCTTTTCCTGAAGAACTATTCAGTGCTTAATGCAGTAGGTATATTCTCCTTGAGTACCCTGGAGATAGCCCTGTAAAATGATGTGAAGAAAATATCTAATGTATTTTAGAGAGAGGTTGATGCCTGGGACTGGCTGCAACACTGAAATAGGAAAGTTGGAATCAGTTATGGATCTTGAGAGAAGACAGGATCCTGGTTAAAGTCATGTATGCTACCAGTACACAATCTGACTTTTTGTACAATTGGATTCTTGATTATTATACTCTCGAAAGAACTAACTATTTGGAATCAAATTGACTAGAAAGTAGTAACTAGAAAGAATAAATAAGAAATTTAAGGGGAAGTAAGTTAATGTTACTGATGGAGGAACAATTCAGAAAAGGAATTTGAAAATGGTTGTACAACTTTAAGAATGCAGTCAATTACAAGAAGAAAGAAGGGGGGCGGGGAAGAGTAACCCACTACAATTTGATGAACTTTACCTGTACTTATGGATGTAGTAGCTCAAAAAAGGGAACAAATCTTTACAATAAGAGCACTCACACTCCCTCTGTACATAGGAATCACAGGGATGGGCAACTTAGACATTGGCTTCCCAAAATGGGGTGGGGGGCATAAAGGCAAGAAGTGACTGGCTTACAAGCTTTGAAGAGGGAACTCAGTTCCAGACAGGGCAGGGGTAGGTAGAACCTCCACTGGATGATTTCCAATCTGTTGGGACCAGGCTGACAAAAGGAAATGGGGCTCTTGTGGTACAATAATGAATAACTGCCATCAGGACTGACTGTGAGGGTTGGAAATGTAGAGATAGATTTTTTTTGACAAAAGGAGGGGAGTGATTGATTCTGCAGCCCAGAAGTGGTGGTCACTGGGACCATCAAGTGAGAAGAGTGGAGAGTGTGACCCTACCCAGAGAGGCAGTGATGCCAGGGATGGAGACAGAGAAGATGACCTGGACAGATGGAGTGGCTGGGGACACTGGACTCAGGGAGGGTGAGGGGCCATGTACTGAAGGCCGGATGGGGGTGGGTGGTGGGTGGCAGGCCTGTGGGGTGTACCCTTTTGTTATTTGATGATGCATGGAGGGGACTGTAATCATTGCAATGAAACAAAATACAATAGGATGAATGTAAAGCTCATGTTTTCCCATGTAAACCCACATAATTCACAATAAAAACTTAAAATAAAAAAAATTTAAAAAAAGAATGTAGTCAATGTCATTAAATTGTATTTGAGGAAACTACTGAATTAGTGTATGTTTTCCTGTGTATATTCTCAACAACAGAGTCCTGGTGCAGTATTTCAGGATAATGCACTGAACTCAAGGTCAATTTGAGCTGCAAACCCACCAGCCTCTGGCCTCTCCTCAAAACCCAATTCAGGGTCACATGGAGTCGGAACCGACTCTCAGGCACTTCAACAACAACAAAATTCTCAACAACAGTAGCAGCAACCAACATCCACTATAGGAACAAGAACAAAATTAAACACAATGTTAACACATTGTGGAAATGTAAATAACGTCACTGAACAATTTGTACAGAAATTGTCATAAATGTCCTGTGTAAATGTTCACTGAAAATGAAGTATTACTTAAAAATACAAATGGATTCCTCATACCCATTATAAGAGGACTTTAAATGAGATAGATTATGAAAATAAAAAAATTGTGGATTCATTCATTTCCTTATAACTTCAAAGCATGCAGTCTTTTCTTATTCAATCCCTGATTGAATTCTCAAAAAACCTTGGGATTTATATAGAGTAGATATTATTAATACCATTTTACAGATCAAGACACTGAGGTTCAGAGAAGTTCAGGTAGCAACAGGACTTCAAAGATTATCTAATTAACGCAAAGATTATAAAATTTAAAGAAGATTATCTAATTGCCTTTTCTTTCTGTGAATTCATTTTATTAGGCTTTTTAGGGAACACAGAAAATGCACCTTAGAGCAACATAGACTGTAAACACTTCATAGTGTGACCTTGTGAGTGGTTGGGAATTTGATATAAACATGCTAAAGGGGCACTATCTAACTTTTTAAAGGGTTACTTCTTTGCTATCACCTTTTATGGATGAGGAGATGAAACCATTTCTTATCCTATAGATAGGAAGCACTTTTAGTGCTAAACTACATAGAAATGTAACAACTGAAATTCTTTTCATTATAGTTTATGGTATATGTACTTGTCTCCCATGCGTCATGGTGTCCTGGACATTAAATGACCACTTTTGTTTGGGTAGATTTCCTTTACACATGTCACTTCTTCAGGAAATCTAGAGTATCATTTACATCACCTGTGGGGAAACTTTTCATTTCAGTGTCACAGAAAATGTCCTGGTATTAACTACTACATTGTTTATGCTACATTGTTGTAATTATTAAACATTATTTTTCTTATAATACAAAATAAATTTAAAAACTACAGATATCTTCTAGTCTCTAAGTCTTTCAATAGTATCATTCATGTTGCTATTGCTAGCTGTCATGGAGTTGGTTCTTCACTCATGACGACCTAGTGCACAAAGGGTTAGACAGTTGTGATCCCTAGGATTTTCATTGGCTGATTTATTTGGGGGGAAGTAGACCCCCAGGCTTTCTTCCTAGTTCATCTTAGTCTAGATGCTCTTTTGAAAACTAATCAGTGTCATAGCCATATACAAGCCTCAACTAACAGAAAATAGTGGCTGTGTTTACAGTGCATTGGTTGGGAATAGAACCCAGATCTCTGGGCTAGAAGGTGAGATTTCTTCCAGTGACTCACCATGGCCAAAGTCATTCCTGTCTCATCCATTATCAATAGGATGTAATATATCTAGACCTAGATCTAAATATAGATCTAGATCTAGATATATTTGAAGGAGCTCTGGTAGCGTAGTGGTTACGAATTAGGCAGTGAACCGCAAGGTCAGCAGTTCAAAACTACCAGCTGTTCCGCGGGAGAAAGATAAGGTGTTCTGCTCCCATAAAGATTTACAGCCTCGGAATCCTGTATAGGGTCGCTATGAGTCAGAACTGACTCCACGGCACAGAACAACAACGATATATAGTTGAGGAAAAACAGTTATTTTAAAATAAAGTAGTTGTGAGTTTTTTATAATTTTGCACTGGATGTGGCATCCTAGCTTATATTCCCACCTACATTGTTGTTTCAGGACATTATGGCAGCTCGTTTTCTCATAGTCCTCCTCTTCATTTCCTCTTTCATCTACTTTTCTTGTTATTTTATTATTTTATTGTAACATTAAGGATCACTTTATCTAAACCTTAGATATACTTTTTTTTTTTTTTTTACCAAATCCACTTCAATGTGTATACAAAATTTCATAAACATCTGACTTAATTTTGATAGTGAGTCCAAAGAAGCAATTTACATGGACTCCTTTTAGAGTTGACATAGGACTGTGCCATATAGAGCACAGCAAGCGTTTTGACAAAGGCAGATTTTGTGCCATCATCATAGAGGTATTGAAAGGTTTGGGAGAGAGGCCCAAAACCAAACAAGGGTTAATTGGCTTCAATAAATGCCTTACAAGCATTGCAGAAGTGTTGAAAAATTCATACACAAATGGAGAGTTCTGCTGCCTCAGATATTTTTTGTCCATATGTATTCTCCAGAGAAATTTACAATCAAGCTCATTTGATAAATGTCTCTTTACAAAGCATTTGTAAAGGTAGTGGTTTAAAACTTTAACCACTTATGTATACAAACCATTCATATTTGTACTGCAAGTTTTAATTATAAGTTGAGCTAGACTGTAAGATCTATGCAGGATATAAAATTATACTAATGTGATCACTGCTTTTATGCTGATTATTAAAAAAATTATTTCACACTAGAGATTTGTTACATTTAACAGGAGTGGAATTAGTGTATATCAATTAAGTATATTGCCTAGTAATGAAATGGAACAGATAATTGAATCACTATGTTTATTGCTGTAGGGAAATACTTTGCAAAAACCAAGATAATATGCTACCTTGAAAGTACAGCAGCATGCAGCATGCACCTTTATTGTGCATGGTTTGGAAAATATTTTTCCTTTTACTTGTACTTTTACATACATCCACATTTGTTCATGACGGCTCTTTTGTGTATCCCATTATGAATTAAGTAAACCAGTACACATTTGCACAAGCATCACTGAAAGAATGAATACCTAATGCTTCATCCCACTAATTCTCAAAGCCCTCTACTTATCCTTCTATTGAATCTATGTAACCAGTGATCTCAGTGCAGAGAAAAACAGAATTCTTCAACTGCCAACTTGGATCAACCACTAGCCACACATGACATTTGAGAAATCATAATCCATGGAACTGACATTTCCTCATACTCCATTGTTTTCTTCGCATACTCATTCATTCAGCAAATATATTTCGACCACTGCATGTAAGGCACTGCTACCAGCATTGGGGATAAAACAACAAATAAAATTGAGTCTTTGTCCATATGGAGCCTATATTAAACAAATAAATTAGTGGTTTTGAGGTAATGGGTACTACGACAGAAAATAAATAAGGGTACAAGGGATAAAGATATGGTTGTGTTTACATAGGTTGTAGATGAAGTACAATTTGGTTAAAAAGTTTATGGAGTTTTCTAGAAAGATTACTCCAGGCAGACGGAACATGTGTGCAAAGACCCTAGAAAGGAAGAGTAGACTAAGTGGCAGGTATGATGGTAGAAGATTTTTTTATAAATCCTAGTTGAAACGATTTGATGGCACTTACCAACAACAGGTGAAATGGTAGATCATTAGAACCTTGCCAGTAGATTAAGATGTTGAGAATTGGAGTAAAAATGTGGGGATCCACTTGAGAGTCTTTATTATGCTTGGGAAAATTGTCTTTCTCACTAGCATTAGCTTGTACAAGCCTCCTTGTTTGACTGAGATAAAAGGGCATATGTTTAATACAAACTGAAAATTATACAATGTTTATTGGTGAGGATTCATCCACACAGAATGGGGTTACTATAGGTATACTCAGCTAGAGAAATAATATTCTACTGAAGAAAATGTGAACCAGGAAAGGGAATGGATTAAGGACAGAAAGATAAAGTCAGGATTGAAGCAATCTTTAAGAGCTTGGTAATTGGATGACTTGGAGTAGCAACTGTAACTTAGTTTAGAAAATGGAAGCACAGCTCAAGAATAGGACAATAGAAAATAGGTCAGAGAAAAGCTATTTTATTGATTTATTTTTATGCTTGCTGGAACAGAAAAATGAACCAACCATTCTTCCCACAGCGCTTTCTACTCAGCTAAGTTCAATAATTCACTAAAATGGCCACACAGAACTTAGACACTATACTCACAGTTATAGGGTTTATTAAGGAAGCTAACAGACTACAATTCAGGGTCAAAAAATGCTCACAGCACAGTTATTAGGTCAGGAGAGTGTCTTCTCATTTGTGCCCACAGGCAGGCCTCTCTTTGGCTTCCTGTCCCTTGGCCTAGCCTTTCTCCTCCTTGAACAATAGTTACAAGCTTTTTGAGGGCTGCTAATAAATGGCCAAATGGAGATGTGGTGTGGTGATGTAGCATCAGCTACTCCTTGGAAACACAATACAGCTTTGCTGTGAGTCAGAACTGACTCATCAGCACTTAACAACAGTAAATGTCCAAAGGACACTCTATAGCCCAAAGGCACTCAGTGTTAGTTCTGTGGGTCAGCCAACTTGGATTCCCCAGTTAAGTGCCTGGAGGCACACACTTCACAAATGAGTTTCCTGTCCAAAGATACTCAGTTTCATTGCATCATTGTCCAGGAAGTCCAACATGCTGTCTCATGCTCTGACTCTTGGTTCTGCTACTGCTATTTCTCTGACTCTCCTCTGGCACTCCTTTGATAACTCTTCAGTGTCACAGCACTGTGTTCCTAAGTCAAGGAGGTTCAACGCACAGAAATCAAAGGACACCACTCAATTTCTGGCTCTTCTTTTTGTTGGTAGTGAGATCCCCCTTATGCTTCTGGGATGGATCATTTTATTGACTATGTAAAGGCTTTCGACAGTGTGGATCATGACAAGTTATAGAAAACATTGCAAAGAATGAGTGTTCTGGAGCACATAATTGTACTCTTAAGAAATCTGTACATAGACCAAGAGACAGTCACTTGAACAGAAAAAGGGAACATTGGTGGTGGTGGTTATGTGCTGTGGAGTTGATTCTGACTTATAGTGACCCTGTTTAGGGTTTCTGAGGCTGTAAATCTTTATGGGAGCAGAAAGCCTCATCTTTCACCCACAGAACTGTTGGTAGTTTTGAACTGCTGACCTTGAGCTTAGCAGCCCAACTCATAGCCACTATGCTACCAGAGTTCCATTCAGGAAACACTGAGTGGTTTAAAATTAGGAAAGGTATCACCATGGTTGTATCCTTTCACCATATTTATTTTATTTGTGGAGTCCTGGTGTGGCATTGTGGGTTAATGAGCCAGACTGCAAAGCCGTTTGAACTGCAAGGTCAGCGGTTCAAGCTCACCAGCTGCTCCTCAGAAACCCTACACAGGGTAGCTATGGTCAGAATCAACTCGATGGCACTTAACAACAACAACAATGTTTAATCTGAATGCTGAGCAAATGATCTAAGAAACTTGATTACATGAAGTAGAATGTGGCATCAGGATTGGAGGAAGATTCATTAACAATCTACGATTTGCTGGTGATGCAACTTTGCTTGCTGAAGGTGAGGAGGACTTAAAGTACTTACTGATCTTACTGATGAAGATTATAGATTACAGTCTTTGGCATGGATTGGACCTCAGTGTAAAGAAAACAAAAATCTTCATCACTGGACCAATAAATAACATCATTTTCTTTGGATCCACCATCAACATTCATGTAAGAAACAGTCACAAAATCAAACGATGTATTGCTTTAGGCAAATCTGCAGCATGAGACCTCATAAAAGTGTTGAAGAACAAAGATGTCAATGTGAGGATTAAGGTCTGCCTGACCCAAGTCATGGTATTTTCAGTAGCCTCATCTGCTTGTGAAAGTTGGAAAATGAATAAGGAAGCCCCAAGAAGAATTAATGCATCTGAGTTATGGTATTAGAGAAGAATATTAAAAGTATCATGGATTACCAGAAGAAAAAAATGTGTACAAGAGAAGTACAAGAGGCCAAGATGGTCAGACTTTGTCTCTCATAACTTGGACTTATTATAAGGAGGGACCAATCCTTGGAGAAGGGCAACATGTTTGGTAAAGTGGAGGGTCAGCATAAGAAAGGAAGATCCACAACAAGATGGATTGGCACCACAGCAATGTGCTCAAGTTTAGCAATGATTGTGAAATTGGCTCAGGACCAGGCAGTGTTCTGTTCTGTTGTGCATAATGTTACTATGAGTCAGAATCTTCTTGATGGCACCTAACAACAACAACAACATGGGCAAAATATTGAATGATACAAAAAACATCAAAAAAAGATGGAAAGAATACACAGAGTCACTGTACCAAAAAGAAATGATCAATGCTCAACCATTTCAAGAGATAACATATAATCAAGAGCCAATGATACTGACAGAAGAAATCCAAGGTGCACTGAAGGCCTTGGCAAAGAACAGTGTTCTGGGAACTGATGGAATGCAAATTGAAATGTTCCAACAAACTGATGGCACTGGAGGCACTTACTCATCTATGTCAAGAAATTTGGAAGACAGCTACCTGGCTAACTGATTGGAAGAGATCCCAAATAATAATAGAAATTCTATCTAGTTAAAAGATCTCAGCTTACAGAGTTTGATCGGATCATAAAGCTCATCTGGTCCACTGATTCTAGGCCTTGGAAGTATATTTAATTTACCTATGAAGGTTTTAAAAAAATAGTGATACTCATTCCCTATTCCTTTATTTACTAAATCTGCATCTTTGAAAATAAGGCCTTTATATTAGTACATTTTTTTAGCTTTCCAGGTAAAGCTACTGTCTGGGCAGATTTTAGAACCACTGATATATTTTATATATCTCTCTCCCAAATCCACATTTCAGGGATTCTCATTGAGGTGCCTTTTAGACTTTCCTGACACATTTTAACGTTAAGATCTTAACAGCCACTCCATATTTACTTGGACCCATATTTCTTATTCAGGAAGTAGATTTGTGCATTCTTAAAAAGTTCTCCAGATGATTCTCATATAAACATCTAAAAGTAGCTGCTACCTTACCACTGCAGGATGAAAGATGTCATAGTCTGATTTACCACCTTGGAAAATACATGGGCAGTTCTACGCTATACTGTAAGGTTACAATGAGTTGGACTCAATCTGACAGCAGTGGGCTTGGGTTTTGAACGCTACTCCAATCTGATCACCTGGATCAGGGAGTGTTCAGTCTTTGCTGGGATGTCTTCAATGCTATTGAACTCACTATTTCATAAGGCATACTATTTAATTATTTTTTGTGCCGTATTTTCTCAAGCCAACACTTGAATTATACTTTGGTCCTTTTTTCCCTCCTAAGGAAATATACAGAGTCTTGTTGGCACAGTAGTTAAGGCTCAGCTACAAATCAAAATATAGGCTAACCAGTAGTTCTATGGGAGAAAAGAGTTGATGATCTGCTCCCATAAAGATGGCAGCCATGAAAACCCCTATTAAGCAGTTCTACTCTATTATATAGGGTTGCTATAAGTTGGAATTGACTTAAAGGTAAACAACAACATCATGGAATTACACCAAAGAATCTGTCTGTCTTACTTAGATTGTTTTAGTTGCGGTCGTTGTCAACTGCCATTGAGATAGTTTTGACCCTGTATAGCATTTCCAAGGAGTGGCTGTGAGCTTGAACTGCTGATCTTGCAGTTCAAACCAACTTTGCAGTCCAGCACATTAACCCATAGTGCCACACTTGTCCCCTTACATTTTCATCTTTGTTTTTAGTGATTATAGACTATTTGGTCTTACATAGGTGATTTTTTTTAAAAAGCACAGTATTTAAGGGTGACCTCAGATTACTTTCAGCTCAAGATTTACAGAGTACTGCAGGGCAATAGTCTCAGGGAGTCTTCCAATCAGTTTAGTAGGTCTTTTCATTTGTTTTGTTTAGGAACTTAAAGTTCTATTGCACTTTTTGCTCCCAATAAGCTGTCTTCTTATACAGGCCATCCTGGGTTATGAACAAGACTCAATCCTAAGTGTGTCTTTAAGTAGAATTTGTAGATACGTTAGAACATATGCACATGGTTCTTATTTAGCCTTGTTGTTCTAAAGTGCCATTGAGTTGGTGGCAACTCATAGCAGCCTTATGCATAGCAGAATGAAACTCTGCCTGATCCTGGACCAACCTCATTATTGTTGCCACGCTTGAGTCCATCGATGCTGCCACCTGGCCAATGAAGGAACCCTGGTGACACAACAGGTTAAGCACTGGGCTGCAAATTAAAAGTCAGGCAGTTTGAAATCACTAGATTCTCTACTTCCATAAATATTTATAGCTTCAGAAACTCTATAGAGTTGTCTACTCTGGCCAACATGGTAGCTATGAATAGGAATTGACTCCATGGCAACATTTTTTGTTTTTGGTTAGTGCAAGAAAAGGCTCAGAGACTTTCCAATGATTTAAAAGCTGCATGTGCTACAAGTGAAGGGGATTGTGATGAAGAATGTATTGCAAGTTGGGGTTGAATCAAAAAAGTCAGGACAAATTTACATAACAAACAAGGACAAATATGAGTTGCATATTTGTATTGTATTGAGATGTACTGTAACCTGGGGGAATTGTTAGTTTTTCTTCAAATCAAAATCTAGCTCATTATTTTTCTCATACAAGCTACTGTTAATAAAAAATCATCCCCACCCTATCACATAGAGATTAAGATTCTTCGTTATTTTTATGTTGTTGTTGCTAAGCACTGTCCAGTCAGTTCCAACTTATTGCAGCCCTGTATAAGATTTCTGAGGAATGACTTGTGGGTTTGAACTCCCCATCTTGCTATGAGCAGTCCAGTGCTCATACCACAGCTCCACACCAGTTTAAATCAGAGACCGTTCTGTGAAGTGTTTCAATGCCAAATGAAGATCTATGGAAAAAATATTTCCTAAAAGCCCTTATATGAGTGGTACAAAATGGAGGAGAAAAGATCTTTTTTAATGTTGGCATTATATCAAAAACATCACAATTTACTACTTCGAGGTATAATATCTGGAGACTGGAATTTCTCCTTCTATCTAGGATACAGAAACTTAAAAGCAGTACCACTCTCAATATAACAATGAAAAAACATCTGCTTGCACCACACAATCATAAGGCCAAAGGTAGCCTAGCAGGGAGGTATTGAACTCCTGGAATTCCTGTATAAAATGAAGTTCACTTTCACCTTCAGGCACTTTCCTATATGCACTCTGCATCTGATAAAACTAAAGGCAGAGACTGAGGCCAAGTAGGGCCTATGGAAGATGACAAAGTAGGCACAGAGATTTGGCTAGAATGATTTGAATTTGTCTGAATTACTGTTACTGTATGTTTCAAGTTGGAATGAATAAAAAGAGGTATATTTAGGAGATTTGGAGAACAGCAATTAACATTGCTGTTAATTGAATAATTAAAATTAAATACAAACAGCTATTTTATCTTTTTCTGGATCCTTTTTGGCTTCCATAATTTGTTAAGGTCAAATCCTATAACAAATGCATGTGGTTACTATTGTTATTAAGTGCCAATGAGTCTATTCTGATTCATAGTGACTCTGTATAGAGTTTCTGAGAATGTAAACCTTTATGGGAGTATAACACCTCATCTTTTTCCCACGGAGCAGCGTTGGGCAAAACTCACTGACCTTGTGGTTCAGTCTAGTGCTTATACTGCAGAGCACCATCCTTTCTAAAAATCTGTATGTACAAGTATATTCATGATTTCCTACTGATATCTCCAATTTCAATCCAGTAACAGTGTGTATTCTATTCAGCACTATTTTCATATTCATTCCCTTATCACTCCTGCATCAGTAATAATATTGTCTTTCATTCCTCTCAGTGTATTTAAGCAATTGCTAAAACCTAGATTACATAGAACCTCAATTCAATTTTTATAACCCATATCACTACGCAAAGCAAACTTATTAACTAGAGTAAATAGCTTTTTTATAATTTCTTTTTTGAGTAAAAATTGACATATGAGGTGACAAACCTTTAAAATATAATTTGATGAGTTTTTAAATGCAACTACCTCTATAACCTATATTCCTATTAAGATAGAGTCTAATTTTATCAAACAGTAAGATTCCTTGAATTTTTTGTGTTAGTCAATCCCCCCCTAAAAGCAACCACTAATATGATTTTTTTTATCATAGATTAGATTAGTCTATAATATAATTTTGATATTCTGATCTGACACTTTATGATAAATAGTGCACTTCTTACTGCAAGGTTGGTGGTTCAAACCCATCAGCAGCTCCTTGGAAACCATGAACAGGGTTGCTATGAATCTGAACCAACTTTACAGCATTTAACAACAACAAAAGTATAATATAATTTTATGTGAATGAATCATATAATATGTATTCTTCAATGTTCAGTTTCTTTCATTTAACAGAATGAATGAGACAATCATCGAGAATTGTATATTAGTAACTTAATATCCTTGAATAATATTTGATGAAATGAATATACTACTATTTGTTCATCTTTCACCTGTTGATAGACATTTAGATTTCTTGGTTCTAATGAATATTAATATATAGTTATTATATAGTCACATTTTTATTTACCTTGTGCAAATAATCTAGGAATATAATTGTTGGACCATAGAGCATATGAATATTAAACTTTATGTTAAATTGCCAAACACTTTCTGAAAGTCTTATTTAAACTCCTCCCAGCAGTAACGAGGACTTGAAATAATTACTAATGAAGATCGAAGACTGCACCTCTAAAAAAAAAAACTCCAAAAAAATCTCACAACTGAACCAAAAATAACATCATGATAAATGGAGAAAAGATTGGAGTTTTCAAATACTTCATTTTTCTTGGGTTCACAATTAATGTTTATGGAAGCAGAAGTCAAGAAATCACAGGATGAATTGCATTAGGCGTGTTGTTGTTAAGCATCACTGAGTTGGTTCCAACTCATAGAGACCCTGTATAGAGTTTGTGACGAGCAGTTGGTGAGCTTGAATCACCAATATGGTGGTTCAAACTTACTTTACAGTCCAGCACATTAATCCACAGCACAACACCAGGACTGCATTACACAGATCTGCTCCAAATAACTTCACTGAAGTGTTCAAGAGCTAAGATGTCTCTTTGAGAACTAAGGTGTGCCTGAACCAAGTTGTGATACATTTAATCATTTCATATGTATGTTAAGTTGGACAGCGTATAAAGACGACATAGAAGAATAATTGCATTTGAATTATGGTGTTGGGAAAGAATGTTGAAACTACCATAGACTACCAGAAGAACAAAACAAATCAGTCTTGGAAGAAATATAGCCAGAATGCTACTAAGAAGAGAGGATGGAGACTTTGTCTTTCTTACTTCAAACATGTTTTCAGAAGGGACCAGTTCTTGGAGAAGGGCATGATACTTGGTAAAGAGGAGGGTCATGAAAAACAGGAAGCCCCCATGGGATGGATTGACAGCAACAATGGACTCAAACATAACAACAATTTGATGTTGGAGCCCAATGAGGATTGCGCAGTACCTAGCAGTGTTGTGCATAGGGTATGTGAATGGACTCAACAGCATCTAACAACAACCAGTAATTAATTACAGGAATTCTGACATCAATCATTTTAATTGATTTGCTGAAATTGTAATTTGCTTGGTCCCCAAAATCAATAACCTTAAACACATTTTCATGTGATATTGCTCTT
>NW_006408526.1:13065024-13067634 GCF_000296735.1 Chrysochloris asiatica
CTTTGTCTATTTTTATTGTACTTATTTTCTTTACAAGTTGTAGGTGTACTTTATATTGTGGATTTGAGTCTCTTATGAGATATGATTTTCCAAAATTTTCTTCAAGTATTTGGCTTGGCTGTTTTATAACTTATTGACGTCTTTTGATGAGAAGTTTTTCATTTTGACAGCATCTATTTTATCATTTGTTACAGTTACTGGTTTCTATCTTGGCAAATAACATCTGTTAACTCTAAGTGGAAAAATATTTTCTGTGTTTTCTTTTAGAATCTCTATAGTTTAGACTATTATATTTAAATATTTGATCCATCTCAAATTAATTTTGTGCATGATTACAATTGGTACGAAAGTTTCCTTTTCATTTTTTTAACATATGGATATCTAGTTGTACTAATGCCATTGATTGAAAAAAAATTCTTTTAGTAATTGTGTTGATCGAATGCTTTTGTGAAAAGTCAATTTTTCATAAATATATTAGTCTATTTAGAGTTCTGGTGTGGTGCTGTGGGTTAATGTGTCAGACTGCAAAGCTGTTTGAACTGCAAGGTTGGTGGTTCAAGCTCATCAGTCACTCCTTGGAAATCCTATACAGGGTTACTAGGGGTCAGAACCGACTCAACGGCACTTAACAACAACTACATTTCTGAATAATTATTCTGCTTATATTATCAATTCTACTCTCCCTATGCCAATATAATTTGGTTTCTTTTATATTGTGTTAAATTATCTAGGAAAGTCAATCATGATGAATTGCATTGGGAAGATTTGTTGTAAAACACCTCTCTAAAGTGTTCAAAAACAAAGATGACACTTTGAGGAATAAGGTGTTCACGAAGTAAGCTGTGGTATTTTCAATTGTCTCATATTTATGTGAAAGCTAGACAATAATTAGAGAAAACAGAAGAACAATGGATGCATTTGAATTATGATATTGGCAAAGAATATTGACTATAGTGCTGGAAGAATGAACAAGTCTGTCTTAGAAGAAATACAGCCAAAATGTTCTTTAGAAGTGAGACTTTGTCTCATTTACTTTGGACATTTTATTAGGAAGAACCAATTTCCGGCAAAGGGCATTGTGCTTGTAAAGTGGAGAGTCAATGAAACAGAAGAAGTCAACCAGATGATTGACACAGTGGCTGCAACAATGGGTTCAAACATGGCAATGGTTGTGAGCATGGAGCAGGAGCAAGAAATCTTTTGTTCTATTATACACAGAGTCTTTATGAGTCAGAACCAACTGGATGACATTCAACAACAACAAAGTCAGACATTATGAGTCCTCCAACTGAATTTTTTTGGAGGTTTTCTTTTTTTGACTGCTCTATCCGTTTTGGAAGAAGTGTAGCCAGAGTGCTCCTTGGAGGCCAACATGGCCAAACTTCATCTCTCATACTTTGAATATATTGTCAGGAGAGACCAGTCACTGGAGAAGGATGTTTGGTAAGGTGGAAGATCAAAGAAAAAAAGGAAGACCCCAATGAGATGGATTGGCCAAGTGGCAGCATCGATGGACTCAAGCATGGCAACAGTAGTGAGGTTGGCCCAGGATCGGGCAGTGTTTCGTTCTGCTGTGCATAAGGTCACTATGGGTTCATACTGACTTGATGGCACCTAACAACAACAAGAACAAGTTCTTTTCATTTGTACATCACTTTTTATACCACCTTGTTGATTTCTGTTAGAAAGTCCTTTTATGATCATGATTTATTGCTGCTGTTACTGTCGAGTGGGTTCTGACTCATAGCAACCATGTAAACAACAGAATGAAATACTACTCGGTCCTGCACCATCCTCAGAAATGTATGCTTGAGCCCATTGCTGCTGCCACTGTACCAGTACATCTCATTGGGAATCTTTCTCTTTTTTGCTAACTCTCCACTTTACTAAGCATGATGTCTTTCTCCAGGGACTGGTTCCTCATAACATGTCTGAAGTATAAGAGCTGGTGTCTCACTATCCTGACTTTGAAGGAGCACTCGGCTATATACTTCCACACAGAACTGTTTGTTCTGGTAGTTCATGGTACCTTCAACATTCTTCTCTAACACCACAACTCAAATGCATCAATATTTCTACAATTTTCTTACTCATTGTCCAACTTTCACATGCATATGAGGCTATTGAAAATATCATGACTTGGTTCAGGCTCACCTTAGTCCTCAAACTAAAATAATTTATTTGCTCTTGAACATTTTAAAAAGGTTTTGTGTAGCAGATTTGCCTAGTGCAAATTTTGATTTCTAGATGCTGTTTGCATGAGTGTTGATTGTGGATCCAGGTAATTGGATTATGATTTAGAATAAATAAAATCTATAGATCAACTAGGAGCAAATGACATATTAACAATATTAGTATTTTAAACCCAAAACATAGTGTATCTCTGCATTAATTTATTTCTTATTTTCATTTTGATAATTATATATATTTTGTAGTCTAAAGGTTTTGAAACTCTCACATTTATATGTATTTTAAAATTATTATGAAGGGAATTGCTATTAGTTTAATTATTCAATATTTGCTGCTAGCAATTAGAAATGCAACTCATTTTTTCATGATGAGCTTACTACAATAACTTATTGATTCAAGTAGTTATATATATATAATATA
>NW_006408526.1:13067941-13083645 GCF_000296735.1 Chrysochloris asiatica
ATTTTTAAATAATTTTTAAATAATTTATCTTGTCTAATTGTATTAACTAGTACCTACAGTACAAGTTTGAAATAAAATTGCTGAAAGTAGATTTCATTACATTGTTTCAGGTATTTGTGAGCATGTGTTCAATATTTCATCAATATTCTTGTTTTTTTTTTGCTGTAATTTCCATTGATTCCCTGCACTGGGCCATTTTCTTTCCAGTTCTTTAATAGATTCCCACACCTTTTATCCCTCTTTTTGTTTGTTTAGTCCTGAGTAGGAATTGTATTTTGTCACGTGCTACCTGTCCTTAATCTGGATTTATGGAAATGATAACATATTTTATTTTATTTTCTCTTTTATACTAAAATATCAACAGTATTTATATCTGTTCAATGATAAAATATTCTTCCCTTTGCTTTTGTATATTTTTGGAAGCATGATTATTACAGAAACAAAAATAGAAAGTTACAAAATCCTCAGAATGTGAACCCCAGGAAGCCAAAGGAGGAACTCAGCAGTCAATGTCTGAAATCCGGAACAGGTCAGACAGGGTCAGCAGCCAGGCCCAAATGTACAACAGTGTTTTCTATATTTATCAGTCTACTTTCTCGATATTTGATGCTCTTATCAATGTAAAAGTTTAACAAGACCCTACAGAAATATTTATTGGCACACAGAAAAACAATGCCAGCAATTTTGGTTTTGAATTGGTATAACACATAACTATTTTATAGTTAATATTTAGGGGGCAAATATTTAAAATTACTTTATCATCACAACAAAGACCAAAAATATTCCTTTGTTTTGCCCTTGAGCAACCTAGAAACATTGAACTATTACCCTCCTAGCCCCCAATAAGAAAATATTTGCTAGAACAGTCCTCAGTCCTTGTGAGTCCAAGTTTACTGTTGTTGTTGTCAGGTGCCATCGAGTTGGAACCGACTCATAGTGACCCCATGCACAGCAGAACGAAACACGGTCCGATCCTGGGCCAACCTCACTACCACTGCCACACTTGAGTCCATCAGTGATGCCACCTGGCTGATCCATCTCGTTGGGGGTCTTCCTCTTTTTCTCTGACCCTCCACCTTACCCAGCATGACATCCTTCTCCAGCGACTGTTCTCTCTGGACAATGTGTCCAAAGTAGGAGAGATGAAGTTTAGCCATCTTGGCCTCCAAGGAGCACTCTGGTTGTACTTCTTCCAAAACAGATCTATTGGTTCTTTTCGCAGTCCATGGCACTTTCAGTATTCTCCTCCAACACCACAACTCAAAGGCATTAATTCTTCTATGATCTTCCTTATTCACTGTCCAGCTTTCACATCCATATGAGGTTATTGAAAATACCATGGCTTGGGTCAGGCACACCTTAATCCTCAAGCTGACATCTCTGCTCTTCAATACTTTAAAAAGTTCCTGTGCAGCAGATTTGTCCAATGCAATACGTCGTCTGATCTCTTGACTGCTGCTTCCATGAATGTTGACAGTTGATCCAAGAAGAATGAATAAATAAGTCCAAATCCTAAAGGTTCTAACATTTCCCTGTTAGAACAGGGAAGAAAATCCATTTGGAGACAGTTATTTAAAGTGAAGGAAGGTGTGTCTTCAGTGTGAGGATTGCCTGCCATCAGGGGTTTTATGTTTTGTTAATATTTTTAAAGATCTTGGACTTTTCAACATTTTTGGCTTTCTGGTAGATGAATCCACCACCTCCTCCTCGCTTTTTATGTTTGCCTTCATTGCTGTTCATTTTCAGATCAACACAAGGAGGCACCTTGAAATCAAATGACTTGAGATAAATTTAAATGATTAACATTAAAGATTTATTTCAGAGAATGAGAATCATACATTCGAATATAATAAAGCCAATGCAACAGTGGATTTATATGCTTCCAGGGCTGACTGGAATCCAAAAAGCTGGGTTAGATGAAGAAAAATGTGGCATTAGGATTGGAGGAAGACTCATTAACAAACTGTGATATGCAGATGATACAACCTTGCTTGCTGAAAGTGAAGAAGACTTAAAATACTTACTGATGAAGATCAAAGAGCACAGTCTTCCATATGGCTTTCATCTCAATGTAAAGAAAACAAAAATTTTCACCAATACACAACATTCTTATCAATGGAGAAAAGATTGAAATTGTTAAAAACTTCATTTTTCTTAGATCAACTATCAACACTCATGGAAGCAACAGTGAAGAAATCAAATGACGTATTGTATTAGGCAAATCTGCTGCACAAGACCTTTTGAAAGTTTTGAAGAGCAAAATGTCAGCTTGAGGACTAAGGTGCACCTGACCCAATCCATGGTATTTTCGATGACCTCATATGCATGTGAAAGCTGGACAGTAAATAAGGAAGACCATGGAAGAATTGATGCTTTTGAGTTATGGTGTTGGAGGACAATATTGAAAGTGCCATGGGCTGCCAAAAGAACCAACAGATCTGTGTTGAAATAAGTGTAGCCAGAGTGCTCCTTGGAGGGCAGGATGGCCAAACGTCATCTCTCATACTTTGGACATATTGTCAGGAGGGACCAGTTACTGGAAAAGGATATCCTGTTTGGTAGAGTGGAGGGTCAGAGAATAGAGGAAGACCCCCAGTGAGACAGATTGACCACATGGCAGCATCGATGGACTCAAGCGTGGCAACAGTAGTTGGCCCAGTGAGGTTGGCCCAGGATCAGGCAGTGTTTCCTTCTGCTGTGCATAGGGTCACTATGAGTCAGTACTGACTCAATGGCACCTAACAACAACAATAAGGGCTGACATACGAAGGAAGTAATTCTTTTCAATCAGTTTTTCAAGTTGAGACTGGACATCAGAAATTTTGGACCACAAAAACTCAAATTCATTTACTGGAACCTTGGATTTCTTCAAGCAACTAAGGAAACCTGATTCTTCTGGGAGCAAAAGGAGCAAGGCATGCTCTTTTCCATTTAGGCCTCTGGCTGTTCTACCCATACAATGAATATTCTCCTTAAGGTAACACAGAGGGTCATACTGAAAAATCCAGTTTCCTTCAGGAATATCCAGCCCTTGAGATGCCACATCTGCACACAACAATATGCCAGAATCTGCATTGCAGAATTGAAAGAATGTAATTGTCCGCTTATTTTAGTTCTGTCATCCATGAATGGCCAAGACAGGTAAATCAATATAGTTTAGCAGCTCATAGTGGAATATAACAGACTTGCAGGATGAAGAGAACATTAGTTTCTTCTTTCAGTTTTTCTTAAGGAATGTAAAGAGCAGAAGGAATCTTTTTTTAGTGGCACAAACAATGTATCCCTGCTCAAGACCATCCACTGTTGCATAGGTTTTATCATCATCAACACCAACATACAAGGGCTCTGTTTTTAGTGAAATCCTTGCCAGGTCTTCAACTTTTAGAGTTTGTGTGGCAGAAAAAAAAGCATGGTCAGTCTTCGTACTGGCAGAATTTAAAAATGTGCTTTAATTCCTCTTCAAAGCTAACATACAAGATTCAATCAGCCTGAGATCTGGTAGCACAGTGGTTACGAATTGGGCTGCGAACCTCAGGGTCAGCAGTTCAAAACTACCAGCTCTTCTGCGGAAGAAAGATGAGGCTTTCTGCTCCTGTAAAGATTTACAGCCTCAGAAACCCTGTACAGAGTCACTGTGAGTCAGAACAGACTCCACGCACATAACAACATCAATAATCACACTATAGCTTTTTATACAAGAATCCTGGCATATTCTGTACATGGTCTAGGAGGTGGCCTGGTATGGGTATGATAATGTTGATGCCATAAGCAAATTTCTGTGAACAACCCATATATGTGAACATGGTGAATCATTAGCTGATTAAGTACACCAAATGTCTGCATGGCCAGTTCCCTAGTTCCCTAGAATAAGGACCCCTGTTTCATTCCTGGGCATAAATTTTAATTTAACAATAAGTTCAACTGCAGGGACGAGAAATACCAGAGTTTTACCACTGCCTGTTATGTTTGTAAAGCCCATTTCTTTTATTGCCTTCAGAGAGATTACTTAAAGAAGTAAATGAAGAATTTCCTATACTCTCATCAATCCCATGGGCAGGCTGGGCACTTCGCTGTCATCTTTCTCATCATCTGGCTTCTCCACACTCATTTCTGCTTCTGCGTAGACTCCTGATACAGCCCTCTTCAAGTTTCATTTTGTCTTCAGTTTTTGCTTTTTTTCTGACAGGGCTAGCAGCATCCCACATTTTTCTCTTTTTCTACTTCATTTTCATTTTTGGTTCTGAATGGGGAAGTTGTGTTATTGCTTCCCCATTGGCTAAATTTGCAGATTTTTTTTTTTTTTTTTTACATTTCTCAATGCTTCTTTAGACATATCTCTGTTTTGGGCTCCTAGCAATCTCATATTCATAGACTGTTTTAGGGATTTTTAAAACCTTTTCCACCTCCTACTGTTTCTTCAGGCAGATTTCCATTTTGGGCTTCTGACAGGCACACACCCAATGACCTCTGTAGCTTTTGCTTTTGAAGCCTTATTTTCAGCTTCTGCTTCTTGATCTTCCTGCACAGGAGTTTCATTGGTAGTTGAGACCTGATGTTGAAGGAATGAGTTCATATTAACACTGGAGTCTGGCCCCTTCACTCTCTTGTTGTTGTTGTTAGTGCCATCGAGTCTATTCCTACCCATAGTGATCCTGTATAGGGTTTCCAAGGAGCAGCTGGTGAGCTTGAACCACCTACCTTGCAGTTCAAACGGCTTTGCTGTCTGGCGCATTAACCCACAGCGCCACACCAGGACTCCACTCTCTTGGCTGACGCTTTTTCTTCACGGCCACATGTGTGCACCACACCGACTCATATTTTCTTTTCTTTATACTAATAGTGTTTTGATACATATTGACTGGTTTCAACAAATTTTGCATTTTTTTGCAAAATCTGTAGTGATAAACTATCTGTTTGCAAATTATTTTCTAATATTTTTAAGACTATTTGCATGAATGATTTTTAGGGATTTTGGCCCCAAATTTTCTTTTACGGGTTTGTCAAGTTTTGGTATCAGAGTTAGTCAGCTTTCTAAGGCCAGTTAGCAAGTATTTCTTTCTTCTGAAAACTTGAAAATTTGTGTGACATTGATAATATTTTTTTCTTTAAACATTAGAATTTGACAGTGAAGCCATCTGGTCTTGGTGCTTTCTCTTTGGTAAGGTTTTTAAATAATTAATTAAACAATTTATTATAAATAAAGCTATTAAAATGTTCTACTTCAACTTCTTGTTAAGTTTGTTTTAAAGAAAAATAATCCATTTTGCAAAGTATAAAACTCATTGACATCAAGTTGTTTATAATGTTCCTTTTTCCATAGGAAGTTTAGTAATATATACTTCATTCATTATAGTTTTAATTTGTTTTTGTATATATTTTTTCTTATTTTACCTTATATAAATATAAATTTATTACTTTTACTACTTTTCTCAAAATTTGTAAATTTGACTTTGAGGTTTTTTTTCATTGATTACTCTTTGTTTCAATGATATCTGCTCTTATAACTTTATTTATGTCTACTTAATTTGATAGTCATCAAGTTGATTTTCACTTTAAAACAACACCATGTTACAGAATAGAACTGCCCAGTAACTTTTATATACATACTTTACCTTTCCACCACTTGTCTGTCAGTTTGTAGTATTGTGGTAACTTGCATATTGGTGTGATAATGTAAATTATGCCATTGGAATTTTAAATACCCTCAGGGTAACCCATGATGGACTGGTTTCAGCTGAATTTCCTGACTAAGACAGATTAGGGAAAAGGAGAGATGAACTACTTCTGAATGTTTAGACACTGAAAACCTTATGAATAGCAGGGGAACATTGTCAGATATCATGCCAGAAGATGAAAATAGTATGAATGACTCCAGAATATTGTCAGATATACAGTCAGAAGATGTGCTCCTCAGGTTGGAAGGCACTCAAAATACGACTGGGGTAGAGTTGTCTCCTCAAAGTAGAGTTGATCATGATGACACAAATGGAGTAAAGCTATTGAGATCTTCATTTGCTGATGGAGCACAACTCAAAAGGAAGTGAAAAAGCTGTAAACATCCATTAATAATCAGAACATGGAAATGTACGAAGTATCAATCTAGGAAAATTAAAAGTTGTCAGAAATGTAATGGAATGTATAAAAATCAATGCCCTAACTACAACAACAGATATTAGCACGCTGAAATGAACTAGTATTGGTCGTTTTGAATCTGGCAATCATCTGGTATACTGTGCCATAGAAGACAAAATCAAGAGGAATGGCATCACATTCTATGAGAGGATAATATCCATATGCTTAAAAGAAATGCCAGTCAATACCACAATTATTCAAATTTACGCACCAACTGCTAAAGCCAGTAATGATGAAATTAAAGAATTCTTCTAACTTTTTCAGTCTTAAATTGATCAAACATGTAATCAAGGTATATTGGTAATTACTTTTTTATTGAAATGCACAGGTTGGAAACAAAGATGAAGCATTCATAGATGGAAAATACAACCTTGGAGATGGAAACAATGCTGGCAGTTAAATGAGAGAATTTTGCAGGACCAATGACTTATTCATTACAAATACTTTTTTTTAAGCAATGTAAAAGGCAACTATACACCTGGACCTCACCAGATGAAATACACAGGAATCAAAGTGATTGTGTCTGCGGATAGAGACCCCAAAAGAAGGCCAGTGGATAACTGTGGAACAGAGCATTCAATTGCTCATATTCAAGCTCAGGCTGAAGCCGAAGATTAAAACAGTCTATGAGAGCCAAATATGACCTAGAACATATCCCACCTGAATTTAAAGACCATCTCAAGAATAGATTTGTGCATTAGACTCTAATGATTGAAGATCAGAAGAGTTGTGGGATGACATCAAGAACATCATACAGGAAGAAAGTGAAATGTTATTAAAAAGGCAGGAAAGAATGAATAGACCAAAGTGGATGTCAGAAGAGGCTCTGAAACTTGTTCTTCAGCATAGAGATGCTAAGCTGATGGAAGAAATGAGTAAGAGTAATAGCTGAACAGAATATTTCAAATGCAGTTTTGAGAAGACATGGTAAAATACTATAATCAAATGTACAAAGACCCAGAGTTATAAATGCTCAGCATTTTTCAAGCTGAAAGAACTGAAGAAAAGAAATTCAAACCTCAGGTTGTAATATTAAAGCATTCTATAGACAAAATTGGTGTTGGGGGTCAATGCGCTAGACTGTACAGTCAGTTTGAACCACAAGGTCAGTGGTTCAAGCTCATCAGTTGTTCCTCAGAGATCCTATTCAGGGTCACTAAGAGTTGCAATGAACTTAAAGGCATTTAATAACAACATAGATAAAAGATTGAATGATACAGAAAGCATCAAAAGTAGATGAGAAGAATACACAGTCATTTTACCAAAAAGAGATGGTTGATATTCAAACATTTCAAGGATTAGCATAGAATCAACCAATGGTACTTACGGAAGAAGTCCAAGCTGCACTGAGGATCCAGGAATTGATGGAATACAAATTAAAACATTTTAACACACTGATGCAGCACTTTAGCGCTGTGCCAAGGAATGTGGAAGATAACTACCTAGTCAACAGATTGGAAGAGATCCATATTTTTATCCATTCCAAAGAGAGATGACCCAATAGAATGTGGGAAATTTCAAATATCATTAATATTATATGCAGGCAAAATTTTGTTGAAGAAAATTTAAAAATGGCTGTAACAGTACATGGAAAGGAAACTGCCAAAAATACAAGCTAGATTCAAAAGAGCACATGGAATGAGAAATATCATTGCTGACATCAGATGGATTTTGTCTGAAATTAGAGAATGCCAGAAAGATGTTTACTTGTGCTTTATTGACTATGCAAAGACTTTTGACTGTGTGAATATTGACAAGCTATGGACAATATTGCAAATAATGGGTATTCCTCAACACTTAATTATGGTCATGAGGATCCTGTACATAGACCAACAGACAGTCTTTCAAACAGAACAAGGGGATACTAAATGGTTTAAAATCATGTGTACGCCAGTGTTGTAACCTTCCACAATACTTATTCAGTCTGTATGCTGAGAAGCTGGATTATATGAAGAACTACATGTCAACAGAATTGGAGGAAGACTCATTAACAACCTGAGATATGCAGATGATACAGCCTTGCTTGCTGGAAGCAAGATTGAGGTTATGAAAGACTTCTTTTTCTTTGGATCCATAATCAACAGTTATGTAAGCAATAGTCTAGAAACCAAATGATGTATTTCATTAGTTGAGTATGCTTCACATGGCCTCATTAAAGTGTTCAGGAGAAAAGATATCAGTCTGAAGAGTAAGGTAGATCTGATCCAAGCCACAGTATTTTTAATCACCTCATATGCATGTGAAAATTGGGAAATGAATAAGGAAGATCTTTGAAGAATTGGTGTTGGATTGATTTGGAGAAGATGTTGGAGAAGAATATTAAAAGTACCAGAAGAACAAACAAATCTGTGCTGGAAGAAGACCAGTCAGAATGCTCCTTATAAGCCAGGATGGTGAAAGTTATTTCCTTCATACTTTGGACATGTTATTAGAATGGGACCAGTTACAGGAATTGGCCATCATGCTTGGAAAAGCAGAGGGTCAGTGAAACAGAGGAGGAACCTCCAAAGAGATAGACTGACACAGTGGCAGCAGCAATGGCTCAAGCATCGTGAGGATGACATAGGACTGGGTAGTGTTTCTTTCTGTTGTGTGGAGGATCACTGAGAGTTAAAAGTGACTCAATGGCACCTAATAACAACTCACTTTTACTTTAATTTGCTCATCTTTTATAAAAATCTTTTGATAATCTTTGATGATTGATTTTAAATCTCTTGTTTTCAAAGACAACTTTTCAAAGGCATGAATTCCTTTACAGGCACTGTTTTAATGAATTCCACACAATTTGATGGATTCATTGTTCATTACAATTAATTATAAATATTTTCACATTTTATTATGATGTATTTGCTGATCTATCATGGGTCATGTGAATTATTTTAAAAAATCTTTTGGGGTTTTCTAGATAGCTTATTTTTGGTGCATTCTAAATACATTTTGCTTACTGAAAAAGAAGAGGACTTGAAATACTTATGACAATCAAAGACCACAGCCTTCAGTATGGGCTAAACCTCAATTTAAAGAAAACAAAATTCCTCATCACTGGACCAATAAATAACATCAGGGTAAATGGAGAAAAGATTAAAGTGTCAAAGACTTTATTTTGCTTTGATCAATCATTAACACTCATGGAAGCAGCAGTCAAGAAATCAAGCAACATATTGAATTAGGCAAATCGGTAGCACAAGACCTCTTTAAAGTGATTCAAGAGTAAAGATGTCAGTTTGAGGACTAAGGTGTTCATGGTATTTTCAATCGCCTCATATGCATGTGAAAATTGATGAATAAAAAAGACCATAGAAGAATTGACATATCTGAGTTAAGTTATTGGATAAGAATAAAAAATACCATGGACTGCCAAAAAAAAAAAAAGACAAATCTGTGTTGAAAGTAGTACAGCCAGAATACTCCTTAGAAGCCAGGATGGCCAGACTTCGTCTCTCGTACTTCGGGCATATTATCAGGAGGGACCAATTCCTGGAGAAGGACATTATGCTTGGTAAAGTAGAATGTCAGAGAAAAAGAGGAAGACCCACAATGATATGGGTTGGCACAGTGGCAGCAGCAATGGGTGTAAGCATATCAATGATTATGAGGTTGGCAGGAATGGGCAATGTTTTGTTCTGTTGTACATAAGGTTTCTATGTGTTGGTACTGACCCAATGATACTAACAGCAACAACAAACTTAAATTCTATGGATTCCCTGGCTGGTGACTAATGCCTCTAGCCAAATGGTTGGCAGTTTGAGTTCACCCAAAGGCACCATGGAGGACAAGGTTGGTGATTTACTTCCTGAAAAAACAGCCATTAAAAACATAATGGAGCACAGTTATATTTGGGACACATAGGGTTATCGTGAGTGATAATCGACTTGGCAGAAACTGTTTTATATTTTATTTTTTTATTTCTGTTATCATAAGAGAACATACTCTTGTGAGCAATCCATATGTCCTTTAAAAGAATGTGGATTCTGCAATTGTAAAGGTAGTACTTTATAAACATCAGATCAAAACTTTTACTTGATAATTTTGTTCAGGTAGTATCTATATTTACTCATTTTTATTCAGTTCTTTTTATCAGATTCTAGAAGAAGGATGTTAAATTTCTCAACCATGATTTTGGATTTGTCTCTTTTTTCCCCTTATTTCAGTCAGTTTAACTTTTTATGTTTGTGTTTATTTTAACAAAATAAACATTTTATTTTGCTTTCATCGGAAGTTTATATAGCACATTAGTTTTTCAATCAATAATTCATACACAGACTGTTCTGTGACACTGACTGCCATTCCCACAAAGAGTCAGTACTTTCCCATGTCTTCCCTGTTGGTATCTTGTCTCCTTTCATCTGGTTTACCTGTCTTTACCTGCCTTTTCATCTTTGGTTTAGGGTAAATGTTGTCCTTGTGGTAGCATATAGTTGGTCATTCTAAGGAATACATTCTTAACTGATGCTGTTGTTTATTTTATACATCTGTCTATTATTTGGCTGAGTTTCAAATTAGAATGTTGTCTTGCTTTCCTGTGTATTTTAAAATATGTTTATTTTAGGTGCTGTTGAATCAGTTCTGATTCATAGTGATCCTATGTACAACATCTGGCTGTACTTATTTCAAGGCAGATTTGTTTATTTTTCTAGCAGCCTGAGTAACATTTAATATCCTTCTCCAGTACAATAATTCAAGTGCATCAATTCTCTCTCTGTCTACTTTTTTTTATTGGGTCCATGCACACAATCCTGAAAGTTATATCTTTGCATTTTTGCAACAGTTGCAGCAGATTGTGCAGTGCTATATATTATTTGATTTCTTGACTGTTGCATCCATGGGTGTTATTTGCAGATGCAAATAAAAATGAAATAAATGATAACTTCAATCACTTCTCCGTTTATCATGATGCTACTTAATTGATCCAGTTTTGAGGGTTGTTGTTTTCTTTACGCAGGGGTGCAACCCATACTGAAGGCTGTAGTCTTTGATCTTCATCAGCCAGTAAGTGCTTCAAGTCCTCTTCACTTTAATCAGCAAGGTTGTGCCATCTGCAAATGGCTACTTATATGTCACACATCTGCTATGGACTTACATGAGGAAGTTCAGTTTTCTATTCTATATACTTGGGATATCAGAATTACAGGAATTGCTGTATTCATGCTAAAGAGTTCCTTTCTGGATACACTTATATGCTGAGTATATGTGCCTCAAGTTTTTGAAAGAGGTACTTAATGATAGCTGCTTGCTGAGTTTGCTGACTCACTCATTTTACCTCACTTAGCAAGTGTTTCTTTTTCTTCTACTTAGTACTTTGAATATAAGGGTTTTGCTCCACTAAAAACTCTCTGAGACATATTGAACTGAAATATTCCCAGGATTATGTTTCCACAGGATGCTGATGTTAGTGTTACTTTTCTCTAGTACCCAATAACCAGTGTACGTCAAAGAGGACATACGAGAATGTTCTTCTGAGAAGAAAATGTATATCTGACTTCCATTCTATGAGATAGTCATCAAATATCTTTTTAATATATCATGCTCTTGGCAGGTATTACTGCTGCTTACTTTTCACATTTAATTTTCTTCACAACATTCAGTTATTGGAAATCCAAACTCAAAATCTATACAAGTATCGCATCAAAGTACTAATAATCTACATGACTGTGGTGAAGTTTTATGCTGAACCTTATTTTCAATATATTATTACAAGATTTCTTCTATTTGGCATGAGACTATAAGTATTTAAATGTTGATTTGGTTTGTTATTTTGCTGAGCACACATATAGACCCTCAATATATGCCTGATTCTGACTAATTAAATAATAAGGAAAGATGTTAGAAGATCCAGTTTAATTTTAATAAAGCACAAGAAATAAAATACATTTTCTAAGTAAATTTGTTAATGGCTCAGAATGTTCAGCACTAGGCAACATCTGATCAGAACTCTCCTGACTGAGAATAATATTCTCATTCATTTAATATCAAGTTAAGCTATGGGATGAGATTTCCCCACCCCATACATACTAACTTTACATGATTATGAAAACATCACTAATAAATTGTACTTCAGAGACTTAAATTTTAAGAGAACTAGAAAAACTTTAAGAAATCACCTAATCTAACTCATTAATTCATGTTTATTTGTATTTTATTTTGACGATGGACCAGACACCCTGAAGAGAGCGAAGGTCACAGAGCAAGTTAATACAGAGCCAAGAAAGGAAATCATATTCCTTGAGCCATAAGCAGGGTAATTCTGGACTTCCCATCCTGCTTTTGTTTTGCATAATGCCATATGCATTATCATTTGCTAGTTCTTTCTGAATATGGTTTAATTTCTTTCTGGTGACATTTGTCCATACAATTATTTCAATGTATTTTGAGTGTTCTTTTACTTTGAATTGTAGTTCTAGATTTTTTATTTTCCTCTTCTTCATTTTCTTAGAAGTGAGGTTTATTACACTGTGGGCATCTCCAAAGAATATGTCTTTAAAGACAGAACAATGAAATTCCATTAAGCTGAAAACAATCATTCTTGTGGTTTGAATTATAAACATGCAAACTCATCATTACATTCATATGTTGGTTTAAAAACTTTGCTTTTAATTGCGATAAAGATTAAAACATAATAAAAATATTGAAGTTGCTAAATTCACACTAAAGAGTTGCGTATCTGTGCCATTAGATTGCCTTTTAGAGTATACATATATGATGATGCAAAGATGGGAAAAGATCCATATAAATGAATAACTTTTCATTTTCTCCACAATAATCAATTATTGGAAACCCAGATTAAAGATCTATACAAGTATCGCATCAAAGTACTAATAATCTACATGACTATGCTGAAGCTTTATGTTGAACCTTATATTACATTGTTATCCTGTATAGGGTTTCCAAGGAGCTGCTGGTAAGTTTGAACTACTGACCTTGTGATTAAAACTGACTTTTCAGTCTAGTGTTTCATTCCACAGCACCACACCAGGATTCCATAAATAGTTTGTTGTTGTTGTTTATGAGACATAAGAAATTACTAAGTGACAAAATAAATAAATAAATAAATAAATAGTTTGAGTCATTTGAGGAATAAATTGAACCAGCCTTTTCTATGTTTTATGCAATTATTTATGAATCAGATGAAAACAACAACAACAACAAAATAAAAAAAAGCCCTCAATTCCTAGAAAGAACACAACACTTGAGAGAGAGCTGTGCATTTTGCATGTAAACATTTCCTGTGTAAAGTTGCAGGCAGGGTTAGTAGAACAGGAAGATTAGATAGATGATTAGCATCTCTGTAAGCACATAGAATTTGTTGTTGTTAAGTGCCATGGAGTCAGTTCCAACTCATAATGACCTTCTACAGGGTTTCCGAGGAGCAGCTAGTGGGTTTGAATCTCCAACCTTGTAGTTAGAAGTCCAGTGCTTATTCTATAGTGCCACACCAGGATTCCAAGAATGTAGAATAGTGGTTGGCAAACGTTTTTCTGTAAATAGCCAGATAGTAGATATGTTAAGGAATCCTGGCTAGGTGCTGTGGACTAATGCGCTGTACTGCAAAGTCATTTGAACCACAAACTCAGTGGTTCAAGGTCACCAGCTGCTCTTTGGAATCCCTAAACAGGGTCGCTATGAGTTGGAACTGACTCAACGGCACTTAACAACTACAACAGCAAGATACGTTAAACCTTGTGATTTTCATGGAAACTATTCAGCTTAGCCATTGGAGTGAAGAAATAGTCACAGTACAATGGAGACAACTGTTTTCAAATGCAATTTTATGTAGAGAAAGCATGTAGTGGGTCAGATTTGGCCTATGGACTACAATTTGCTGACCTGCCCCTCATATTAACTATAGTAGGAGTCAGAGCACTAGAAATCAGTGATTTCAAATTGTTGTTGGGAGTTAATGACCTTTCCCACATGTATTATTTTTCTGATCCTCCTTTTTAGACTTATTACAATATAAGCAATAATAGACAGGGTTGGTGTAAAAATAAAGAAATGGAATGCAACATTTTGGTAAACAAGGGCCATAAGAAATTTAATTATAACTAAATCCTCCCTGTCATATATCTGACTGATATGACAATAAAAGGAGTGAAACATAAATTCACAAGGACAAAAATGATAAATAAAGATAGAGATATAACGTGATAATTATTTTTTAGGCAGAGTTGAGAAAATGGAAATTTAAGTATCTGAAAGAGCAAAACTAAAAAGGAAGTGGACTTTCAGTTTTAAAACTTTAAAAAGATTCAAGAATTGATGAACAATAGTACCTCTGAACTCTGGAAGCATAGGGGTTACGAATTGGGCTAAGAACATTAAGGTCAGCAGTTCAAAACTACCAGTTGTTCCATGGGAGAAAGGCGTTCTGCTCCCATAAAGATTAACAGCCTTGGAAACCCTGTGCAGGGTCGCTATGGGTAGGAACCGACTCGACGGCACATAACAACAACAAGTACCTCTGAAGATGGGGATGCAGCTGGCTAACCACAAGAAAACGGGTATACGGGGACATTTAGCTGTCCAAGTCCAATGCCAACCATTAGTAGAAAGTCTACTCCTTTTCTATGCCAGCAGACAGGAGATTTACTCTCTAAAGATGTTGACACAGGAGACTTTGAGCTCAAAGTTACTAGGTATTTTGTATAGGTCTTTGGTCTTACTAAATGCTAGCAGGTTTAAATATAATCTATACTCTGTGTGGTCACTGTCCCTCAGAGATATTCCCCAAAGTCTATAGGATGCTGAAAACAGGTTTGTAAGTGAACAATCTAAGAAAAAAGGTCTTCACATGCTGATACAATTAGACCAGGTACTCACTTTATCTTCATTTCAGTACACTCAAGTTACACATAAAAATCCACTCCGCTCATTAGTGTTTTTAAAAACAAACAGATACATGAAAAACAATCCGAATGTTAATGACAGAGACTACAACAAATGAACATAGCAACAAAATTTAGAGAAACAGAAAGCAGAAAAAACACATCCTAAAAAACATATCATTATACCATCAGCGAAATAAAAGAAGGAATTGCATTACTAAAACAAAAAGAGAATGCTATTGTGAAAAGGGAATCATTTAAAAAAAAAAAAAATCACAGAGTAATAAAAAATATGACAGTGGTTAAGTGCTGCCAGGTCAGTTCTCACTCATAGTGACCCTGTATAGGATTTCCAAGGAGCAGCTGGTGGATTTGAACCACCAACTTGGCAGTTAGCAGTCCAGTGCTTATCCTACAGTACTACAAAAACTTCAATATATTGATTAAAGCATAAATTCACAGTAATCCAGAGCATTATTGTTGTTAGCTACTTCCAAGTTGATTTTTGACTCAGAGTTACTCCAGGTAACAGAGTAGAACTGTCCTATAAGGGTTTTCAGTTCCGCGGGAGAAAGATTCGGCGTTCTGCTCCCGTAAAGATTTACAGCCTCGGAAACCCTGTCCAGGGTGACTATGAGTCAGTACCAATTCACGGCACATAACAACAACAACATTTTAAGGATAGATGAGAGAACATCAGTGATAAAAATGCTAAAGAACGCATAATAACTACTGAAAATGAGACATTTT
>NW_006408526.1:13085900-13095126 GCF_000296735.1 Chrysochloris asiatica
GACCCTATACAGGGTTTCCGGGCAGCAGCTGGGGAGTTTGAACCACCAACCTTGCAGTTCAAACCGACCTTGCAGTCCAAGTGCTTATCCTACAGCACCACAACAGGACTGGAATTTTATTTTCTATAACCAGCAATGTTGATGCAAGTTAAAATTTAATAACTCAAAATTACACTCTGCCACTGAATCAACTACAACTCATTGCGGCCCTGTAGAACCGAGTATAATTGCTCCGTAGGATGTCCGAGGCTGTAAATCTTTATGGAAGCAGACAGTTACACCTTTCTCCCATGGAATGCCTGGTGGGTTTGAAGCAATGACCTTTTGGTTAGCAACCGAGCACTTAACCTATAGTAGAGCTCTTTAGTTACAATATTGTTGTTACTAAGTGCGGTCAAGTCAGTTCAGTCTCATAGCGAAACTGTATGGGGTTTCCAAGGAGCAGTTTGAGGGTTTGTCCTCGTGGTTCCACTGCAGCACTGATCCTAAAGTGCCACACTGTTACAATATGTTGTTGTTAAGTGCTGTCGAGTCGGTTCCAACTCATAGCGACCCTGCATAGCGTTTCCAAGGAGCAGCTGGTGAGCTTGAACCACAAACCTTGGGGTTCAAATACACTTTGCATTCCAGAGCATTAACCCACAGTGCTACACCAGGACTCCTTCTCCCTGAGATATTCTCCTAGATAATGCTTTATTCTCAGATAACATTGGGGAAAAAAATGTGTTTCCTATATTTTTAATTATTTTCAGGGTTTAAATAATTTTTGACATTTCTAACCCTCACAATACGGAGGCTTTCTGAGGATGATGGTGTATATCCTCACTGACTGCCATAGTACCTGGTCATTCAGAGAATCAATAAACATTAAATGGGCAGCTATACACTATCTCAGTATGCCTGCTATTTTTTAAAAAAGGGGAAATTCTTAATTTTAATTACAGAGTTCCTGGGCAGTGCAAATGATTCATGACATCAGCTCTTAACCAAAAGAAGGTTTGGCCAAGAGGTGCTGCAGAAAAAACACTGTGAAATACACTTCTCCAAAACTAGACATTGAAAACCCAGTGGTACAGTTCAACTAACACACAGAGGAAGGACCATCATGAGTTAAAATCCACTCAAAGACAATTGTGGGAGTTTTGATTGCAGCATTTTTCTGGAACACATTACTGGTAGTTCATTTTTCTGAAAAAGCAGCTCTGATTCTTATGCAAATTCTAAAATTGTCAGGAATCTTTGTTGTTGTTGTTGTTGTTAAGTGCCACTGAGTCTTTGTAACCCATAGCAATCACATATAGGGTTTCTGAGTAGCGACTAATGGGTTTGAACCACTAACCTTGCCATTCAAACAGACCTTATGGTCCAGCGCATTATCCTGCAGCTCCAGATCAGGAATCTTTATGTTACCTCTCAAACAGTCAAAATTCCTTAGCTTGGCAAGATCCAGCCAGTCTCCAGCTGCCTCCTCAGCCTTAGCATCTTCTGTTCACCTCCATCTTTTCTGTACTGTAAACAAAGTGACAGTGATTTCTTCCTTGTTGTTCAGCATACCCATGCTTCTTAGTACCTATAGTTCAGCTATTCCCTTTCATCACTTACTTCCCATCTCTGACAGTTACTATCCTAATGTCCCTACAGGCAAAGTCTAAATGTGTTTTACTCTTCTTAACTTTCCATAAAACTTCACTGTAAATGGTTTTTCAGGGTCTAACCTTATGTAAATATAATCCACTCAGTGGCAGTTGATTGTTTTGATTGTTGTCAATGGCAAAGCCTAGTATGAGGCAAAATTACCATAGGTTATTTATTCATATATGTGCAGCAAGAAAATCTATCTGTCCTCAATTTAGTTTCTGCAGGGCCTTAAGGATGTTATAAAGAAGATTAAGTTTAATAAGGTAAAAAATTCAAAATACTAAAATATTCTCTGATTGACAAGCAATCAGTTGTTGTTAGGTGTTGTCTAGCATCCTAGCAAGATAAAATATGGAATCCAGTGAAAACAATTCAATTATATCTGCATTCTTTGTTTGGGATTAATAGGGACAAGTGAGTAGATTGGGGATACTCCAAAAGAAGAGGGACTAGTTAAGGGATGAGGTAATAGGTGTTCTGCAATAATCCATTTCTAGGAACAAGTGGCATTAATGAGATGCTTTTCTTTTATATTTTTTAAATGCCAAATTGTCATAATGGCCTTTAGTAGAGTTGATGTATACTGTCAGGGTCAGAAGCTGTTCATCACCAAATATTAAAAATTTAAATTTTATAGACAGAAAGCCCAATTTGCAGAAGAGATAAATTTGAATAAAATTGCAAAAGTAGCCACTCTTAAAACATCTAAAGATGAGAAATATGTTTTTATCTTTAGAAATTTCTGTGTTGTATGTGTAGATTTATGTGTGTATGTGTAGATTTATGTGTGTATGTGTACTATTTTGTAAGAACACAGCTAATAATAAAGTTTATTTTCATTATGGTGGTGAGTCCTTAAAAGACTGAAATTTTCTGCTATCAGGAAAATATGATAAATTCCAATTAGCCACAGTACCAATGTTATTTCCTTACACCAATATGTTTAGCATACCCATGTTACAAATTCATATGGGAAGACTTTGGAGTTGAAGATTCACCTGGATGTGTCTTTCACATACAAAGGAATAAATAGGCTTAAGAAGAAATTCTAAAAGTAGTGTTACTTAACAATGGCAATTATTGGCTTTTTTTTTTTTTTTTTCCTGTGATTATAAGACTTCAGCTTCTTAGAATCACTTGGAAAGCTTTTCCCAATGCAGATGCATTGTGGAGTATGTTCCAACTCATAGCAACCTTATTTAGGGTTTCCAATGAGCGACTGGTGAGTTTGAACCACCAACCTTGTGGTTCAAATGGACTATATCTTCATTCTTATATAACTCTTTATTGTGAGGCAAATTCTCCAAGATCATTCTGAGAATCATCCATGGGCACTTGCAGTGTTATAATTACCTTGCTTAATGGCCCTTGGAGTCCTGGTGTTAATGAATTGGAGTACAAAGTCGGTTTGAACCACAAGGTCAGTGGTTCAAGCTTACCTACTCCTCATAAACCCTAAACAGGGTTGCTATGGGTCTGAACTGACTCACTGGCATTTAACAACAACAACGGTCCTTGGATTACCCTTAGGCTACTAATTTCTCTTGTATAATTAATAGTTTGTAATTATCCCTTGGAACCACCTCTTTCATTGTGAGAAACAAGAGGTATAGCTTATTTTATAAGCAATGAATGTCATGGCATTAGTAATTCAGAGCATCTCCAATGAGTACAAGACCCATAAAAAAAAATATGTTTTCAGTCTCATTAATTTTAAAAAGAAACAGATCAGCATTATTACATTTAATTAACAAATCATAAAGAAGACTAAAACTAATGAAAGATGATTATCAAATTTAAAATATATTTGTGGCATACTGGTATGTTCAATAAAAAAGCTAGCTTTTGTCTATTCTCCTTTCTCTAGTAATTAGCTTATATGTTAATTATCTCTTTATAGCATTAGACTAGCCCCCTAAGACATGGATAACTCTTTTCAACTTCAGTGCTTCAGGCAATAGGTAGCAAAATTACTAATACAATTATAAAGATGAAAGTATTTATTTAAAAATAGTAAAACCTACTTATCAGCAAATGTGACAATAGCTGATTTAATAATTTAAATTGTACAGTAGTATCATTAGAAATACCATAACTTGCATCAAGTAATTTGTTGAAATATTTAATAAGATGAGTTAAAATACAGTGATAAATATTTAAGAAAATATGATCCTTTAAATCATTTTTCAGAAAAAAAACCCCAATGATTTATATTTTCTTCTCCAGTAAATATGTTCTCCACTTCTTCATATATCATTAAAAAATTTAGGAAGAGTCTGTCAATTATTTACCTTTTTGTGTGTATTCTTCATGGTTTTATACTTCAGCTCTTTATACAATAGGAAAATGAAAATTATTACTGATTTTAATAGAGTTAAATGTAAAGTTAAGTGAAAACTTAATACCATCCCTGCAGGTTATGAATTTATTTGACCAGCCAAGATCATTGCTTCTCTTTTCTCTTCCCAATGTCAGCTCCCTGTTCCCACTGACTCAGAATCACAAAGAAAAAGAAACAGCATACAATTTTACTTCATTTGTGCCTATCCTTCTTTAAACTCTAACCAGGGAATAGATTGTCCTGGAAAACAAGATAAATCTATAGTTGACTGTTATAACCCTTTCCCCCATTTCTTTTTATTCGCTCAAATCAAGACAATTCTATACTCTGTATACAAAGCATCCTTTTCTTTACCTGTCACTTCATATTTGGTTTAGATTTTATTGACCTTTCTTCCTGGAGGCCCCCATGCATTCTTCATTTAGCTTCTTCTCTTGCTATAAAAACGATAACATATTCCCAAGACTTAGACAGATACTCATCTTCCCATGATGCCTAAACTCCTCAGACAAAAAAAAAAAAAAAAAAAGGTCTTCTAAACTCTCATTTTACAGGAAGTTTATATTATATTTTTATATATCTGTTCAAAATGTTATTGGTGTTGTTAGGTGCCGTTGAGTTAGTACTGACTCATAGAGATGCTATGCACAACAGGACAAACATAACATTGCCTGATCTTACACCAATCTCACAATCGTTGCTACACTTGAACCCATTGCTGCTGCCACTGTGTCAATCCATCTCACTAGGGATCTTCCTCTTCATCAACAACCTTTCATTTACCAAGCATGATGTTTTTCTCCAGGAACTAGTCCCTCTTGTAATCTGTCCATAGTATGAGAGACAAAGTCTGGCCATCCTGGCTTCTAAAGAGCATTCTGGCTGTATTTCTTCAAACCCAGACTTGTTTGTTCTTTTATTGGTCCATGGTACTTTCAATATTCTCCTCCAACAATATAACTCAAATGCATTAATTCTTCTATGGTCTTCCTTATTCATTGTCCAACTTTCACATGCATATGAGGTTATTGAAAATACGATGGCTTGGGTCAGGAAACCTTAGTCCTCAAACTGACATCTTTGTTCTTGAACACTTTAAGGAGGTCTTATGTAGCAGATGTGCCTAATTCAAATTATTTCTGGTGTGATTGTGAGTGGAACTATTTGTATAATTTCAATTTTGCATTTTTCATTACAAGAGTATGAAAATATAATTGAGTCTGTATACTGATCTTGTACATTGATTCTGCATATTGGACCATGCTAATTGAAGTCCTCTATGCTCCTTAGATACCTTATATAAGGTTTATGAGTCAGAACTGAATTGATGGAACTTAAAAACAATAACATTTTAGTGGTATTTCACCTAGACATTTGTATTCTTTATTTGCTGGACAATTTCTCTAGTGCTTTTGACAATGACCTAGGCATAAATGAGTCCCTAGTGTGATCCAATTAAATTAGGACCCCTTTGCAAGAATGGAATGGGTTGTGGCTTATATGCCACAACAAAGATTTAGTATATATATTTTCAAATAAATGTTTGCTTGCTTATGGTTGGATTTATGCATGCATGAGTCCTGGTGTGGTGCTGTGGGCTAACGCATCAGACTACAAAGTCATTTGAACTGCAAGGTAGGTGGTTCAAGCTCACGAGCTACTCCTTGGAAACCCTATACAGGGTTGCTATGGGTCGGAATCAACTAAATGGCACTTAACAAGAACAACATATATATTTAACTGCATTCCAGTGGAACAGTTTGATAAAGGTTTAATTGTGTTTTTGTCTATTTGTTTTTAAACTTTTCATCAGTAATGGTTGTTTTTGTTCCAATAATTTTTGAACTATCCATCTCATTGGGGGGTCTTCCTCTTTTTCACTGACCATCCACTTTACCTAGCCTGATGTCCTGTTTTCTGTGAGATCAGGATACCTAAACTACTTAATGAGACTGATATACTGACACTTTACTGTTTTTGCTTATCCGGTGATTCTAAACAAAACTTTCAAAAAGTTTGTTTCATTTGAGTCTATCTCATTATCAATATCATATAATTGATATTTGATTGTTGTATGAATCAACAATCCCTGGAAAACTAGTATTTTCTTCATAGTCTGGAAAAAAGTCTTCACTTTCAAGTAGCTCTTGATATTTCTCTTGGTAATCCAGGTCATATTCAGTGAAATGAGCACCATTAGAAGTATTAAACATTGGTTCATTCATAAAAGAACTACAAATCATTCTCTGGTGTTGCTTCCCTATATGTGAAGGTTGCATGGACTCAACTGGAGTTCTGCAAGCTTCAAAAATATCTGTTTTGCATTGGTCATGCAATATGCATTTAGGACAACATTTTCAATTATCTAAATAATTTAATCCATAACAGTCTTCTGCTTTTCCTTACAGGAATCTCTCAAAACTGACACTCTCAATTTCAGTAATTTTACCTCACAAAGTAAGTGGTCATCCACTGGGCTAAAAAAAGGGAGGCATTTAGCAACTCCTGAAGACTATCTGTTCTTGTAACCTGTTCCCTTGATCTCCAGCTTATCAAATTGACAAAG
Organism: Chrysochloris asiatica; assembly: GCF_000296735.1. Classification (NCBI taxonomy): domain Eukaryota; kingdom Metazoa; phylum Chordata; class Mammalia; order Afrosoricida; family Chrysochloridae; genus Chrysochloris; species Chrysochloris asiatica. The sequence goes on from NW_006408526.1 coordinate 13,092,446, forward strand.
AAGAAGTAAAACTCTCTCTGTTTGCATACAAGGAAACTACTAGAACTAATAGAAGGACTCAGGAAAGTGTCAGGATACAAGATCTCTATACAAAAATCAGCTGGATTACATTAGCAATAAATTAGTAATAAATTACATTAGTAATAAATTAGTAATAAATTGTATATAGGTTACATCTATATACAAAAATCTACATTAGCAAAAGGACTCTGAAAATGATATTAGGAAAACAATACTATTTATAATAACCACACAAAATATGAAGTACTTAGGAATAAATCTAACCGGGGGTGGGGGGAACTATTCAAATAAAACTAAAAACACTACCATAGGAAACCAAAAGTGAACTAAATAAATGGAAGAAAATTGGACTTATTGTGATAATATCAATACTACATTAAATGTTCCTAGATATTCATATAACACAATCATTATCCAGATCCATCATCATTCTTTAAATAGACGGACAAACTAATCACCAACATTATGTTGAAATTAAAGAGACCCCATATACATACAGCCCCAATAAAAAATAAGAAAAATAGTGGGAGGCCTCAACTTGCTAATTTCAAAACCTGCCTACAGTCATAACAGTTAGTATTGGCAAAATGATAGACACATGGACCAGTTGAACACAGTTGAGAACCCAGAAGTAAATCCATTCACTTATTGCCAGTTGATCTTTGGCAAATAGGGGAAACCCCATTAAATGTGGAAGAGATAGTCTATTTAACAGATGGTGCTGACAAATTGAAAATGCATTTGCAGAAACATTCAGCAGGATCCATGTCTCTAACCACATACAAAAACTAACTCTAGATGGCTCAAAGATTTAAATGCAAAATCTAAAACTATAAAGATTAACAAAGAAAAATTTCAAGGACCATGAGGGGCCTTAATATATGATATAAATAAATTATTAAGCATATATAACAATGTAAAAACAGGATGCACTAGATAACCTTAACCTCTTAAAAATCAAACATCCATGTGCACCAAAGACTGTGGAAAACATTTGGGAAAGACAAATCAGAGAAAGAACTAATCTTTAAAATTTATAGAAAATTTCAACACTTCAATAACAAAAAGAAATAATTCAGTTATAAAATGGGCAAAGAAATAGATACTTCACAAAAGAAGCTATTCAGGCAGTTAACACATATGAAGAAATTCTCATGATCATTAGCCATTATTGTTGCTGCTGCTGTGACTGCTGTATGCCATGGAGCTGGTTCCAAGTCATAGCAGTCCTGTATAGGGTTTCTGAGGCTGTAAATCCTTACAGGATCAGAAAGTCTCATGTTTCTGTCACAAAGTGGCTGGAAGATTTCAACCACTGACCTTACAGTTAACAGCCCAATGTGTAACCCGCTATGCTTCATTAGCCATTGTTGTAACTGCTGAGTCCATTGAGCGCCATTGAGTCAGTTCAGTTGGTTGGTTGGTTGGTTGGTACATTGCATTATCCTGCAGTGCCACACCACGACTCCATTTGTAGGCTATTACTGATATAAGATTACAATGAAATCTGTGGAGCATCTTTGAGAAAAATGTATATAAACTGCACAATAGTTTCACTGTAGAAACAATTTTTCTGAAACCTGTGTATAGATCCCAGACATTGTGTCCAGATGATCATTGTAACTTCAGATTCACAATAAAGAGATGACTCGGTTCCTTAATAGATGGACCAATAATAATTATTTCATAAAACACTTGTATTTCAGATTAACTAAACTGAGTCAGTGATTGCAAGTGCTGATTTTATTACTAATTTCTAAAATTTGAACTGAATGCATTTTACCAAACCATCAAGAAACAATTAGGTTGAATACATACAGAAATGTGTTGTTTTCAATATGAAACCAAAATCTTAATTTCATATTTTATATATACTTAAAAAGAAATAGTATGAATATATAACATTAAAAAAATCAAGAAGAAAATGTTGTAATATAATATGAAAATATGCCAGTATTCATGATATATTATCAAAAAAGGGGATGATTAAAAATTATAAAAAGGCTAGAAAAATTTATGACTAGTATATTTTTGGAGTCCTGGTGTGGCAATGTGGTTTAATGTGCTGGACTGCAAAGTTGGTTTGAATCGCAAAGTCGGCAGTCCAAGCTCACCACCAACTCTTTGGAAACCCTATAAAGTGTCACTATGTGTCAGAACCAACTTGACAGAACTTAACAACAACAGCAGCAATATAAAATTAAAGTCATAAAGAGAGCTGGGCAGGAGAGTGTTATAACAGTATGCCTGGGTTATTCAAGTTCTGCAAATTTCAATGACAAGTCTATTGTTATGACTGGCCCTTGGCAGACTCCTGGGAGAAAACCTCTGATACCTTAGAATATTTTTTATATTAAGAGTGGGTTTTACACCAACAATAACAGCAAAGATGAAAAATGGAGAAGACAATAAATGCTGGCGGGGATGTGGAGAGACTGGGACACTCTTGCATTGCTGGTGGGATTGTAAAATGGCCCAACCTCTTTGGAAAACAATATGGCGTTTCCTCAGAAGGTTGAAAATAGAAATACCTTACGATCCAGCAATCCCTTTACTCGGTATTTACCCACAAGAAAAAGATATACGCACACCAATGTTGATAACAGCAGAAGACGTATGCACACCAATGTTTATAGCAGCACTATTTACCATAGCAAAAA
>NW_006408526.1:13097134-13105527 GCF_000296735.1 Chrysochloris asiatica
TTGGTCCATTCTGTGCTAGTTTGACCAAATAAATTTATCCTGACAATATGGTTAGTAGGGATGGGCTAGAATCTGAATAACTGAAGTCTGTTATGCTGATGTTGTATACCTACCTAACTGGCTTCTAATAAAAACACTGGACACCAAGGCTAAGGTGAGCATCCCTGGTTGACCACACTTGACACATATTGTCACATATCATTGTTGGGAGAATCTAGCACAAACTCATGTGGCTTTACCAGAAGGGGACACCTGGAAGCTTGCTCTTGGTTACTCCTAGATCTGCCCATATGTCTTTTCCTTTTGCTAGTTTAGTCCATATCCTTTTAGTGTGATAACCATAACTATGCATTATCATTGCTTTTCTGAGTTCTGTAAGTCCTTCTAGAAAATTATGAAGCCTGAAAGCAATAATGATGACTCCTAGCATAGAATAAGAGGTATTAAAAATGCATTTAGAGATCCAGCTTTAGATGAATTATACTCTAAGGTACTGCTATACCTAATAATTATATCATCAATACCATTTTTGATACTTGTTAAAGGCATCATTGGAAGTAATTACCATAATACCTGTGATTATCAAATGTGATTTCAATTTTCTATAGATCAATGCTTTATCACTGAGCTTGGTACAAGATACATGACATCTTTTTTTTTTTTTTTAACTTTTTATTATGAATCGAGTGAACATTTACAGAGCATATCATCAGTTTAATATTCAACAAATCATATACTTTGCTTCATTATATGGTTGCAATGCCCTCCATAGTTAACAGCATTTATTTCTATTAACTCCAACCATTGCATTCCTCCCTGTGTCTTCTGCCACTTCCATACTTCCTCTGCCAACCTCACTCTGGTTGTATATTGCCCTATTGCCTGCCCCATCACCCATGTTAGCACTCTAGCACATGTATATAAAACATGTCTACCCTCTAGCACATGTATATAAAACAAACAAACAAACATGAAGGGATATATAATTATTTAAACAACCAAAAGGCATATTCTGGAAGCCAGTTTCCTGGCTACCAGCACACAGCCTTTCTCTTTCCATGAGTCTAGAGTACTCAGCAGGTCTCTCTCTCCATGTCCTCATCTCTGTCTCCATCTCTGGTGTTGCTGCTTCTCTAGATAGGGTCCCACATTCCACTTGTGCTCTTCTCCCTTGATGGTCCTCGGGTCCTCTGTTCCTGTACTGTAAAATTAACTACTCGCCCATTTTTGTTACAAAAATCCTAACTTTACACTTGTGACAGTCACAATTAGTCATGATAACAATTACTCATTATTGAATCATAAGAATTTTATCCCCATCTTGTTTCACCAGACCCGTCTAGAAAAAATAAAAGATATTTAGTGGGCATTCTACCTTTCCCCGCACACTCTGAAACTAAACTCCCTCTTGAAAACTTGTAAGCCCGTTACTTTGTGCCTTTATCGCCCCCAAATTTAGGTAGCCAATGTCTAAATTGCCTATCCCTATCAACCCTGTATATAGAGGAGATAGAATTGATACTTGATGTGAAGACTCCTTCCCTCTCAATTGGTATCTTGAGTTACATGTGGCGCTGTGAGTTAATGCGTCAGACTGCAAAGCCATTTGAACAGCAAGGTCAGTTCAGGCTCACCAGCTGCTCCTCAGAAACCCTATAACGGGTCACTATGGGTTGGCATTGACCCAATGGCACTTGACAACAACAAAACAACAACTTCCATAAGTATAGGTCAAGTTCATCAAATTGTAGGAATTTACACTTGCTTCCTTTATCAGATTTATTTGTCTTCCTCTAGTAGAATTCTGCTCATCAAGCCATTGAAGTTAGGTCAAAAGGGTACTATCTGCAAGATTGGGCATCCTTATGCATCTCTCCTCACTTTACATCAGCTGGATGCTTCACTTTCAGTCCTAACCCTATGTGGCTAGGTTTTTGTCCATGGGCTCAGGAGTCTCCACATCTTACTACACTTCAGCCCTTCCTTTTCTCTATCTCAACATTGATAGGAGTCTATGGAATGTGGTCAAACTCAGCTCATATCTTCATTGCTGTCTTTCTCCCATTTTTGCTCACAAATAGACCAACATAGTTCCCAGCAAGTTTGTGGGCCTGCTTGTGTGTTCCTTTTGAGTTTCAGCTTGGAGAGGGGTTTGTCCTGAAGGGAGATACATGACATCTTATGGAGCAGACCATGAGCCTACTGTAAACAGAAATAATAAAGTTGTTGTTGCTGTTAGGTGCCATCCAGTCTGTACTGACTCATAGTTGACCTTATGCACAGCATGTTGACCTTATGCACAACAGAATGAAACACTGCCCGATCCTGGGCCAACCTCACTATTGCTGCCACTCTTGAGCCCATTGTTGCTGCCACTTTGCCAATCCATCTCTCTGGGTATCTTCCTCTTTTTCTCTGACCCTCCACCTTACCAAACATGATATTCTTCTCCAGTGACTGGTCACTCCTGACAATATGTCTGAAGTATGAGAGACGAAGTGTAGCCATCCTGGTTTCCAAGGAGCATTCTGGATGCATTTCTTCCTAACCTAACTAGCATATTTCATAGAATGTGCTCAGAAATTATTTGTTGACATGAATAGTTCCCAAGAAGATGAAAAGAGAAGTAATCCTAAGAAAGAAAGCAATCAATATGGAAAGAAAATAAAATATATCTTTTAAGGTGATCTCTAATAATACTGGCCAAGCAGTGAAAGGTCATAGATAAAGCTTATTATATAGATCTCAACAAGACATTAAGTTCTCTCAAGATTTATTCCAGTGGAGAAATGTAGGCCATATGACAGAAGAAGAAAATAATATCAGAGTTGGATGATAGCACATTTAGATGATTCCCAAAGAGTGATCACACAGGACATAGTCCTAAACTCTGTCCTGTCTAACATTTCTATCAATGATTTGGATAAAGACAAAAAATATGTTCTTATAAAATTTTCAGAAGACAAAAGGCAGAGCAACATAGCTAATGTGCTACCTATCAGTATTTGAAAAGATTTTGACAGCAATTTGTGTGAAAAAAGACTTCAAGGTTTTACTTGACTATCAACTCAAAATGAATCAACAGTAGCTGCCAAGAAAGTTAAATGTGTATTATATGTAAAGGCAGTAGATTCTTTTTTTCCCCCCTTAAGTATGCATTTCACTCATTGCTATAGAGCTTGGTGGTGGTGGTGGTGGTTATGTGCCGTGGATTCGGTTCCAACTCATACCGACCCTGTACATGGTTTCCAAGTTTGTAAACCTTTACAAGAGCAGAAAGCCTCCTCTTTCTCCTGCAGAACAGCTGGTAGTTTTGAACTGCTGACCTTGCAGTTCGTAGCCTGATTCGTAACCACTTCACTACCACTTATGAAATCAGTGGAGATGAAAAAGAATTCACCCAAGGGGTCTGTCCTAACTCAAGATCCTTGGCTTTTCTCTCAATGTCAGCTATGTTTATGCTGGAACATCAAGCTACAAAATCACAATCTTTCAGATTTAGCAAATCATAAAAGCCCTCCTGGGACGAAGAAAGCAGCCATACTAAAAGGCTTTATTAAATCAGTAAAATAAATGGTCTCGATTGATAAGGGATCACCTCCACAAATATATGTTAAATGTCTTAAGTGATCCACTGACCCACTTTAGCTAGAATTATGTGTTAGTGATTGCTCTAAAAACAAAGAGTGGGTTTCCATAGGATCTTCTGTAAGAGGAGGTGAGAACTGAAACTAAGAATAAAGGAAGAAATGCAGAAGGCATTATTTAAAATGTCTGCCAAAAATCTAACAAACAAATAAACTGTAGGAATAGAAGAATAAAACAACTTGTGTACCTCCTTAGGGTGCACACAATTAGTAACAAATAAGTTTAAGATGAATATGAAAGAGATATTTTAAAAATTGTTGGGGCAACAAAAGCAATTCTAGCACAGGAGGGTAGTAGTTTCTCTGGAATGCTCACCACTGCTCTGTGATGATCTTCACTGTGAGGATGCTGGCAGTCTGTTTCCTGCTCACCTTCTCAGTTACATTGCTCCTGGAGCTATGCTATCTGATAGGCAGGATGCCCTTCAGTAAATCAAAGGTATCACAGTCTCAAAGCTAGACTCTTGCTGCAAGGGAACCTACAAGGCAAGCATGTGAGAATATAATTACCTTTGCTGATAAGGACCTGGGAAAGGGACCTCAGGTGAATACCACGATAAGCAACTGAAGTAGTCTGGGAGTAAAGCTGGCTGTGACTACTTGAGCAAAAGCAGGAATGATTATTTCTTACTCAATTAAATGTCAACAGAATGTTTACTGTTGCTGTTTGTCTCTACAGAGAATAAGTATATAAACACAATATTCACAACTTGACCAGGGATTAGCATGGTTGAACGTGAGCAATCAAATATCACTATTCTAAAATGTGACAGAAAAGTTGGGAATCTAAATACAGCTTGGAAGGAAGAGTCAGATTTACAGAATATACTAATGTAATAATAAACATGTTGTTGTTTGGCGCTGTTCAGTCAGTTTTGACTCATAGAAAGCCACTACACAACAGAAGGAAACACTGCCTGGGCCTACATCATCCCCACAATTGTTGTTTGAGCTCATTGTTGTTGCTACTGTATTAATCCATCTCCTGGATTTTTTTTTTTTTTTTACCCTCCACTTTACCACATATGATGTGCTTCTCCAGGGATTGGTTCCTCCTGATAAAATGTCCAAAGTATGAGAGACAAGTCTTGCCATCCTGGCTTCTACTGCACTTCTTCCAATACAAAATTGTTTATTTTTCAAGCAGCCCATGGTACTTTTTAATAACAATTATATACGGTGTTGGAGGGGAATATTGAAAGTACCGTGGGCTGCCAAAAAGAACCAATAGATCCATTTTGGAAGAAGTGCAGCCAGAGTGCTCCTTCAAGGTCAAGATGGTCAAACTTCGTCTCTCATACTTCAGACATATTGTCAGGAGGGACCATTCACTGGACAAGGATATCATGTTTGGTAAGGTGGGGGTCAGAGAAAAAGAGGAAGTCCCCCAACGAGAAGGATTGGCCAAGTGGCAGCATCAATGGACTCAAGCGTAGCAATAGTAGTGAGGTTGGCCAAGGATCGGGCAGTGTTTCAGTCTGCTGTGCATAAGGTTGTTATGAGTCTGTATTGACTCTATGGCACCTAATATATATGTATATATTTGTTGTTATTGTTAGAGCCATCGAGTCAGTTCTGACTCATAGAGACCCTTTATACAGTTTCTGAGGGGTGGTTGATGAGTTTGAATCACCAACATAACAGCAGTCCATTGCTTATCCAACAGTGCAACATCTATTAATATTTAAATATAAATAATAAACAAATAATAATATATAATTAGATATATTATAATAAATATATAATAATTTATATCATATAAATTGTAATTGTTAATTACTGCTGAGTCTGTTCAGAGTCATAGAGGCCCTGAATAGGATTTCTGAGAAGCAGCTGGTGTGTTTGAAATTCCGACCTTGTGATTACAGTCCAGTGCTGATCCTACAACACCATACCAGAATTATGAATACAGACACGCTAAATGAAAATTAGACATTTTAGAATCATTTATTTATTCGTATCAAATGTCTCTACTACCCATTATCATCAAGTTGGTTCTAACTCATAGTGATCCTAGCAGACAGAGCAGAAGTATCACACAGGCCATCAGAGGCTGTAGTCTTTACGGAAGCCAACTGCCACGTCTTTCTTCTGCCTAGGGTCTACGATATACTAGGAAGTAGGATATTACATTTACATCTTTGGAAGGAAAAAGAAAGCGTACCCTCAGTTAAGAGATACTCATTATATTGTACTTTAACTAGCAACAAATCCCCTATTTTCCTTAGTGCCATGGATTCTGAAATAAAAAATATATAGAGAGAAATGGAAGAGAGGGAAGAGATTGACTTTGCAATTCCTTTTTCCAATTGAATTTGCTTGGAATAGTATCAAACTACCACTAAACAAGGTAGCTCCAATAAGCAGAATTCCCTGTACTTCATTGTGGCTGTTTTGCCTTTTAGATGGTAGGGGAAATGGGATTTGGAAGAAGGCAATTTGTTTGAATAGCTTAGTTGAAAACAACAACAACAACAAACAAACAAAAAAAACAAACACAAAAATACCAGTGAAGTTTTATAGAATGTGTACACTGCATTATTTCAACATTGTATTAAGGTAGTTTCCACAAAACTAATGGTTTTCAGGCTGGAGGTTTATTTAGGAGTAAACTCAGGAATTGTTATGTGCCGTGAAGTCGGTTCCGACTCATAGTGACCCTGCACAGGGTTTCTGAGGCTGTAAATCTTTACGGGTGCAGAAAGTCTCATCTTTCTCCGTGGAACAGCTGGTAGTTTTGAACTGCTGACCTTGAGGTCCGCAGCCCGATTCATAACCACTATGCTACCAGAGGAATGGCACCTATAAAAATCTGAAGGAAGAGGTGTTGAGTGAACAGAGAAACTGAATTTCAGTGCAATTACAGCAGAAGCCCCAGCTGCTTGCGCATGGAGTTTTGATGTTGAAATGGCTCTTTAGAGCTGTACACAATAGATGAAAGGGTCACAGACATTGATCATGTGCCATTAACCAATTGTTAGACCAGAGTTGCCCATAGAAAAGGGACATATGTTTGGGCTAAAGAGCTTCCTTCAAATAAGACCAATTTCAGGCAAATAACTCTCTTATGAGCAGACAACTGCCAGCAGTTGTGGAAATAAATATTGGGGTGCAAAAGGGGGAATTAGGGTTGGGCTAGGCAGAACAGTATCTGTTACAAACATCAGGATGAATCCCATTCACCATATTATCATTCAACTACCTCAAGAACTTTACTTGTTCAAATCAAGTTCTCACCAGCTTAAAAAAGGTGTATCTCCTCACAGCCTCTCAAAATTCAGCTGGGGAACTCAAGTATAGAGTTGATAATTGAAAAGCATTTGGAGGCAGTTTAGAAGATGAATTGCAAGGGAAAAGTGGTAGAGATTCTCAAAAGAAGAATATTGGTCACAGAAAACAGAATAGTGAAGCCAACATCCGTAAAGTTAGTGTGCCAGAGGGGATTAGAGGAAGAAACCTGCTTGCTTTTTTTTTTTTTTCCTAGACCAACTTTCAGAGCAGCCTCAGAAAAATTACAGAAGATAGAATTAAAATTGATTCAGCCCATGGGGTCTGCCTGTATAGTTAGTGTGCCAGAGGGGATTAGAGGAAGAAACCTGCTTGCTTTTTTTTTTTTCCTAGACCAACTTTCAGAGCTGCCTCAGAAAAATTACAGAAGATAGAATTAAAATTGATTCAGCCCATGGGGTCTGCCTGTATTCCACCTAAATAATACTGAAGAGCCAGAAGCAGGGATAATGAGAATTCATAATTTCACAGCTTAAATGAAAGCTTTGAAAGTCATCAGAATGATAAACTTGCAAGAGAGAAAAAATGTGTTTTCAAAACTCCATGGCACAACTGTAACAGAAAGCAAAAATGTCTTAGAGGCCAAAGAATGGAGGAGCAAAGAGGCCTGTGGGAAAGGTAGCATGTCTCAGAAAAATGACATTCATGTCTTAAGAACCAGATATCAGCAAAAAAAAAAATGTTTCCTTGGAAAGAATTAAGCTCAGGCAAAACCTAACTAAATTCTTCTGATATTGAGAAGTGATTTCCATTTTTAATCTGTAAATACAGATGTTGTTGTTGTTGTTCTAACTCATAGCTACCCTGTATAGGGTTTCTGAGAATTTGAACTGTTGACATTGTGGTTCATAGTTATGGCAATTAAATATATTTGGCTTTCTTTCAATTGTGTAATTATTGCAGATTGCTCTATATGTGTTGTATGATTGCAGAATCAGGCACATCAGAATTTATACTCAAGTAACACAAAGACTTAAGTCTTCTTGCAAATGGAGTTGTGTGTGAGTAATTTCTTGTTACAAACTTGTAGGAGCAGAGAAAATTCGAGTGATTGTTTTTTGTTGTTATGTGCCATTGAGTTAATTCCAACTCATAGTGAGCCTGTGCACCACAAAACAAAATACTGCCGAGTTCAGTGCCACCCTCACAATTGTCAAGTTTGAGGTCGTTGTTGCTGTCAGTGTGTCAGTGGGGGCCTTCTTCATTTGTGATGATGTTTCCTTTTACCAAAAATTATGTCCTTCTCCAGGTACCAGTCCCTCCTTATAATATGTACGAATATGAGAGACAAAGTCAGGCCAGCTTGGCTACAAAGGAGCATTCTGGGTATACTTCTTCTGAGAGATTCGTTTGTTCTTCTGGCAGTTCATGGTAATTTTAAAATTCATTTCCAATACCATAATTCAAATGCGCTTATTATTTGTTCTTATTGTGTCAGATGTTGTCAAATCAGTGCTG
>NW_006408526.1:13105637-13106795 GCF_000296735.1 Chrysochloris asiatica
GGACACCATACATGGATAGAGTAGAGCTGATCCACAGGGAATTCTTGGCTATAATCTCTCTCTCTCTCTTTTTTTAATGAAGTTTTATTGTGAATTATGTGATAGTTTACATGGGTATATGGGAGAACATTAGTTTTACATTCATCCTATTGTATATTGTTTCATTGCCATGGTTACAATTTCCTCCATGCATTACCAATCAACGAAAGGGTACATTCTACAAGCCTGCTCACCCCCCCAACCCCTGGTCGTCAGCACACAGGCCCTGTCCCTCCCTGGGTCCTATGTGCCCAGCTTTCTATCTCTTCACAGCATCATCTCTGCCTCCATCTCAGGGATTGCTGCTTCTCTGGGTAGGATCCTGCTCTCAGCTCTTCTCCCTTCATGGTTCCAGGGATCTCTGCTCCTAGCCTGCAAAGTTAATCATTCCCCTCCTTGCTACTTTTACATTTACAACCTTCACAATCAGTCCTGGTAACAATTATTCACCCTTGTATCACAAGAGACCTATCCGCATTTCCTTTCATCAGTCCTGCCTAGAGAGATTGGATACTACTCAGAGGAGATTCTACCTTTCTCCACAAAGATTGGCTATAATCTTAACAAAGGCAGATTGCCAGTCTATTTCTCCAGCAGTACCCCAGGATGGGTTCAAACCATCAACCTAGAGAAGAGCAATCAAGTGCAAACCATTTGCTCCACCTAGGACAACCCCACCTCTTTCACTTACTAGGTGTAGTCAAGTTGTTAACTAAAACTTTAGACTCAGTTTCCTAATCTTTACAATAGGGATCTTATTTGTAATTACCTAACAGGGCTGTTAATGAGCATTCCTTATTAGTCCCATATGTTTGTTGTTGTTGTTGTTGTTAAGTGCCGTCGAGTCGGTTCCGACCCATAGTGACCCTGTACACAGGGTTTCCGAGGCTGTAAATCTTTACGGGAGCAGAAAGTCTCATCTTTCTCCCATGGAACAGCTAGTAGTTTAACTGCTGACCTTAAGGTTTGCAGCCCAATTTGTAACCACTACGCTACCAGAGGTCCTTCCTTATGTTTAGCTATCATAATTCATAGAACATTGTAATCATTCAGTAAATGGTATATCCATATTCCTCCAATGAAGACCACTCAATACCACTAAAGCAAGTGATGATGAAA
>NW_006408526.1:13108640-13109257 GCF_000296735.1 Chrysochloris asiatica
TGGAAACAGCAATGGGCATCATAGAAGTTTGCAAGAACAAATAAAGATTTCCTTGTGTTGTGAATAGGGTGAATAGGATGCGGAACTTACTCAATGGTACCTAACAAGAACAACAATGCTTGTCATTAATATTGATTATTATGGTGAGCAAAAATGTAACTGAATTCTTTAGGTAAGGAATGATTTAGAACAATAATAAATACAGCCATAAATGGAATTTTGAGAGTTAAGTGAGTAAAGGCAAGGAGGCTTTGTAAAATAGGTTTTTGAAGTGTAAGAAAGCTTTTTTCTCTTGAATTAGTATGTAACAGGCTTATCTACTGATGTCACCTAACAGGTCTCCACAGTACACATACACAAAACTGTTCTTTTTAAGGTGTCAGGATTTTGAGCCTTCTTGGATTATATCTTGGCACCACAATTTATTAATCTGCAAGATACTGAAACTCTCTGATCATATTTTTCTTTAAAAATCTTAATAATTTTTAGGAAGATTAATTGGGTCAGCACATACAAAGTACTTAAAACAGTACCAGTTACAAGTGGACAATTAATAAATATTTGCTATTAATATCATCTTCAAACATAAAGAGCTGTTGTTTGTTGTTAAGTGCCGT
>NW_006408526.1:13117431-13118871 GCF_000296735.1 Chrysochloris asiatica
TTACAGCTGTTTCTCTTAATTTTTAGTTGTTCCCCATCAGCAAATGAAGGTCCCATGGGCTTTACTCTCATGGGCTTTACTCCATTCATGTCATCACAGTCTACTGTACTTTGAGAAGGCAGCTCTTCCCCAATCGCATTTTGAGTTCCTTGCAACCTGAGGGGCTCATTTTCTGGCACTGTATCTGAGAGTGTTTCTCTGCTCTTCATAATGTTTTCAGTGACTAAATATTTGGAAGCAGTTTGTCATTCCTTCTTCCTAGTTTGCCTTCATCTTGACGCTCATCTGAAACCTGTCCACCATGGGTGACCCTGCTGGTATTTAAAATACCCATGGTATAGCTTCCAGAATCACAGTAATTCACAAACCACCACATTATGACAAACTGACAGAGGAGAGGTGGTTAAATCACTAAAGGTCATTAAATGGCACAAGCCTCCTTCTTTTCCATCCCCAAAGAACAAAAGGTTACATGGGGAGGAAAGTGAACCCCTTTGCACAGCTACTCATTACTAGATTGTTAAGCTAAGTTTAAAATTCCCTCTTCTAAATTCAAAGCAAAATATTATAGATGTAATATGCATATTTTGGTGAAAGTAGAATAATAATTATTATTACGTGGTAGAGAAGAAAAAAAATTACTGTTTGATGTTAGAGAAAAAAGTCTGATATTTGAAAATAGGATTTTAATGACCTCAAATTACTTAAGGTCATTAAGATCCTGTTTTCAAACATCAGACTTTTTTCTCTAACATCAAACAGTAATTTTTTTTTCTCCTCTACCACATTTGAATAATTATTATTCTACTTTCACCAAAATATTCTTATTACTTCTATAATATTTTGCTTTGAATTTAAAAGAGGTAATTTTAAGCTTAGCTCAACAATCTAGCAATGAGCAGCTGTGCAAAGAGAGGTTCAGTTCCCTCCCCATGTAACCTCTTGTTCTTTGATTGGGGATGGCAAAGAAGGAGGCTTATGCCAAAATCAGACTGCATTCTGCAAACCTATTTGAATCTGAGAAAACCATGCACTGTGTAAACAGATGGATAGGACATCTGATATTGCTGTGGTCTTTATTAAAATGTACTAAATAATTTACTTTTCATCTCATCATGGCCATGGTTACATTTATCAATTTCTGAAATGTATTCGCCAGAGTTGTTATGGGCCTAAATAGTCCTGATTTTAGCAATTTAGACTACAATTTAGATACTAAACTTTTGATAGATTGTTTTTATTGTTTTCAGTTGCTATTGAGTAAATTCTGAGCCCTGGCCACCTCACATGTTTCAGAGTAGAACTGTGCTCCATTAGGTTTTCAGACCTGAATTTTTCAGAAACAGAATGCCAAGCTTTTCTTTCCAGCCACCCATGGCTGGACCTGAACCACCAACCTTGCAGTTAGTAGCCGAGAGTATTACTGTTGCATTACCCAGT
>NW_006408526.1:13119147-13122594 GCF_000296735.1 Chrysochloris asiatica
GAACTTGAAATGTAGTTTCAGTTCTTTCAATTTCTTGTTAAATTATATAATTATGAATAAACATTGAGTCTTCATGAATCTCAAATGTTGATCTCTGATACTTTGACACAATACTACTTTTCTTTTGCCCCCAAATATTACTGGACATGAAAGAACAAATGAAATAATTTCCATTCTTTCCTATAACAGTTATGAGAATATTATATAAATGATATGTTCAGGAATAAGTTTTCGTCTAAATTAGAGCTCTACTGTATCCAATGGAAATTTTGATAGCCTTAGGAAAGACATTTTCAATCTCATTTTTAAATAGAGATCCTCATCATTATACAAAAGAAGAGAGGTTAGTATCATGATCTCTCATAGATTCCTAACTTAATATCAATAGTCATTAAATCATGAGAATTTTTTTTTGTGTGTGGTTGCTATTCTATAATGCCATATACATCACTTGATCCCTGATTCTTTTGAAGTAAATATGAGGTATTATAAAATTTTGGAAACAGATGCTTGAGCATTTATCTCTAAAAGATAACGATTCTTCTAAAATCTAGTGAAAAAAAAAATACTAACCCAAAAGTAAAAGCAATACTTTCCTAATAACATATTCAGTCACTTTACATTTCCCAGATTTCTATATGTATATTTGGAAATCCAACTAAAATCTATATATGGTGTTACAGATTGAATTGATCTCTCAAAGAAATATGTTGAAGTTTTAACCCTATCTTCTGTCTTTGTGAATGTGAGCTCTCTTTTTTTATTATGTATTTTGGAAAAAGAGTTTCTTTTGCTTGTTTTTTGTATATTAATGAGGTCATACCAGAGTGGTAGTTGTATATGTACTCCTTTCTGTGTTGTTGTTATTGTTGTTGTTAAATACTATGGAGTCAGTTCTGACTCATAGTGACCCTAGAGTTTCCTAGGAGTAGCTGGTTGGCTTGAACCACTGAGTATTTTATAAAAGTGACTACAGACACAGAGGTACAAATACACAGGAAGAAGACACCATGTAAGAATCCCTCTACAAGCTAACAGGAAACACCCAGTGCTACAGAAACAGAAAGTGACATGGATTTTCTACTGGTAGACAGAGAAAGAGGCTTCTAGTCCTATCAAAGCTCTAAACTCAATCTTCTAGTCTATAGAAGAACAAACAAATCTGTCTTGGAACAAGTACAGCCAGAATGTTCCTTAGAAAAAAGGATGGCAAGACTTCACCTCTCATACTTTGGACATGTTATGAGGAAGGATCGGTCAAGAGGAAGACGTCTAATGAGATGGATGACATAGTGGTAACAACAATGAGCTCAAACATAACAAGAATTGTGAGGAAGGCCCAGGTCTAAGCAGCATTTTGTTCTGTTGTGCATAGGCTCGTTATGGGCAGGAATGACTCCACAGCACCTAACAACAAAAAACAGCAACTAGTATCCAGAACTTTAAGAAAATAAATTTCTTTTCTTTAAAGCCACCCATTTATGGTATTTTGAAGACAACACCAGGTAACTAAAACATACAGAAATTGATGGATTTTTTTCTTGTTCTTTTTCTTTTTTGGGGATAAGGAATAGAAGTAAGGAATTATGATTAGGGTTAAGACTATGGCTATATCTAGGCTAGGCCTAGGTTTTTATGTAGTGTTAGGGTTAAGGTTAGAGCTAGGATTAGTGGTAGTGGTCATGGTAAGGGTAGAAAGTGGTTTGGGGCTGGGAATAGGGCTTGGTCTAGTTTAATGCTACAGTTAGGTTTATTTTTATATATCTATCTGGAGTCCTGGTGTGATGCTGCTGGTTAATGTGCTGGACTACAATATCAGTTTGAACTGCAGAGCAGGCAGTTCAAGCTCACCAGATGCTCCTCTGAAACCCTATACAGGGTCGTTATGGGTCAGAACCAATTCGATGGCACTAAACAACAACAACAATCTATCTTCTATCTACCTATCTATCTATCTATCAATCTATTTCCTTGAAATCTACTTTATTTCCTTTTCATTTGAAAGGTCTATAACACCACTATTCCTCTTTTTAATTTTGTGGTTGTGTTGTTGCTAACTAATAACTCTAGTTCCCATTTTCAGTCTTGTAGATTTGTTTTACTTTTGTTGATTAGCATTGTTTTTACTTTTGTTGATTAGCATTCTTGTGGTATATTTCTATATCTGGGTTGAGTTCTGGCTAATATTTTCATGCATGTTAATTTCAGGTTGCTGTCTGCTGTTTGTTCTCTAACCAAAGAATTCTCTTAGTATTTCTATAATGTTGGTCAAGTTCTTAAAAATTCCTTTAAATTTCTGTTTATCAGGAGATGTCCTAGTTTCAATTTCACAGTCATATTTGAGGGACAATTTTGCTGGGTATATGATCTCTAGTTGGTCATTTCCTTTATCACATTAACCCACATCGCTATACCAGGACTCCCAAATATATACATTATTATATGTATGTAAAACTACTCTATTCTTTCCTGCATGGTTTCTAAGAAATTGACTCATTTTTACTACAGTTAACCTCCTTAAACTAATCTTTTTATTATATTTTATTTTTGATATGAATTACACCTTACCTCCTTTTCTATCTTTTCTTCACCTGTCATTTTCTCTTTTTAGAAAGAAACTAAGCCATTTGTTGTATAGTACGAAAATTGCATTTTGCTGATTAGCATTCTTGTGGACTCTTTAACAAGTTCCTATGTCCCTTGCATTTCTTGTAATTAGGTCATTTTATCTAGAAATTTGATCAAATTTAAGTTTTTCAGGGAAAACTTCTTAGGATATGGTAGCTTTAACATGTGTTTGCATATTTTTCCACACTCCACTGATTCAAAAAAAAAAAAAAGAAAGAAACTTTCTCTTTCCTAATTATAGGTTGACTTTTCAAGCTACCTTGACAAACAGAATGCAAATGAACTAAAAAATACTGGTTTTTTGAGGCTGGGTTCATAGAAGGTATGGTTCCCCCTGACTTTCTTTCCAGCATGGAGACGTACTGAGATTCCCAGCTTTTTGCCAATGTCAACCACTTGACATCATAGTTAAACTACTGAAAACAAGAGATTCAAAAAAAAAGTTCTAAAAGTGACCAGAGATTAGGGCCACAGTACTGCGGGACATCTTGGTCAATTGTCATAAGATAGTCCACAAAGGTACTGTTCTACATTATACTAGGATAAGTAGTAACTGGGGTCCTACGAACTTGCAAATGGCCATATAATGTGCAACGGTTGGTCTATTTCCACTCAGAGCAAAGAAGAGTAAAGAAAATCAAAGGTACAAAGAAAAAATTAGTCCGCAAGGCTAATGGACCAGATTCATTACTGCTTCCAGTAGCCAAAGACCAGAAGAACTAGATGGTGCCCAGCTATCATTTCTGAGTTATCTAAAGGAATCACAGTAAGAGGTTATAGACGCAGTGGGATAAAATGCAGAATAAAGCTAAAGTAATT
>NW_006408526.1:13123537-13176225 GCF_000296735.1 Chrysochloris asiatica
CACATGGAGTGACTGGTGGACTAGAACTACAGAATTTGTGATTAGAAGTCCAGTGTGGTGGCTACAGAGCCACCATGCTCCTAGAGTGAACAATAACACCCTTGAAAAACATACACTCACAATAATCAACCATACAAAATCCTAAGGGCAGCATTTGCCCAAAAACAAATCACAGAAGGCAGGAAGGGGAAGGAAAGAAAGAAGAACATAAATGGAAAAAATAGGAAGGAAGTCAGAAGAGTGCTGTTATAGTGAGAGGATTGCAACTAATGTCATGAAACAAAATGTGTGTAAATTGTTAAATGGACAACGAATGTGTCCTATAAAGTTCAAACAAACTCGAATAAACATTAAAAAAGTCTTTATGAATAAAAATAAAAGCATCTAAAGAAGAAAGTCACATTAACTATATTGTAGTTAGATGCAGTTTAGTTAGTTCTGAGTCATAGCAACTCGATGTACAACAGAATGACTCATTGTTCAGTCCTGCACTAGCCTCAGAATTGTTGCAAAGCTGGAGTCCATTGTTGAGACCACTTTATCAAGCCACTCTTTAAGGGTCTCCTTATTTTTCACTGATCCTCCACTTAGATAAACATGATGTCCTTCTCCAATAGTTGGATCCTATTTAAACAGGTTCAAAATATTTGAGATAAAGTCTTCCCATCCTCACTATTATCGCCTATAGCAAACTACCATTGAGTCAATTCCAACTCATAGGGTTTCCAAGATGATAAATCTTTATAGGAGAAGGCAGCCTCAACTTTCTGCTACAGAGCAACTGGTATGTTTGAACTGAAGACCTTGTGGTTAGCAGCCCAACCTATAGTGCCAACACTTTTTAGCATCTTTAGGAGCCCTGGTATCATAGTAGGTCAAGTATTAACAGCTAACTGCAAAGTCGACAGTTTAAACTTACCAGCCATTCTCTCGGAGAAAGATGAGGCTTTCTGATTCCATGTAGATTACAGCCTCAGAAACCCTATAATGGGTCATTATGAGTCAGAACCAACTCCATGGCAGCAGGGTGGGAAGGCGATAGAAATCAAAATGACAGTTGATGTCTCAACAAATTTACAAAATAAGTTACATTCAAAAAAGAATCCAGTGGACATGTTAAATGATATTACAGGCTTGTGTGGAATACTAAAAGGAATAGCTTGCAGCCAAGAAGCAAGAAAACAGAAAAGAAATAATATAATGTAGATCTTTGATTATGAGTCAATAGGCCTAGGATCAAATTTCATTGTCACAATTTTCTTCCTGTGTAATAGATTTTGAAAGCTATACTGATTGATGTTGATGTTCCCTTATTTTAAAGATAGATATAATAACATAATGTTGACCCCATAGAGATGTTATTAAGATACAAAGGGATAAGTCAACAAGAGACAATAGAAATAAGGTGAATAAAAATCCTAGCTTATATTTTAGAAGAAGTTCACTTAGAATGCTCCTTAGATGCCAGGAAGGTGAGATTTTGCCTTTGGTACTTTGGGCATATTATTGGGAGAGACCAGTCCCTGGCAAAGTCCCTGGAAAAATTTTGGGGTCTTACTGTAGTTTGATTGGAAGTTTACAGGGGATCATAACAAGTTGGACTGACACAGTGGCAGCAACAATGGGCTCAAACATAACGACAATTGTAAGGATGGCACAGGATCTGGGAAATGTTTCATACTGTTGTGCATAAAGGTCACTCTGAATCAGAACTGATGCAATGACCCCTAACAACAACAAACAGAAAAAATGTCAAGGAGAAGAAGCTAGGTTTGAAAAGTATAAATATTTCAGTGAATTTATATCAACATGTATATAGGTGCTAGTTTGGAGTAATTGTTTCTATTTACATTAAATCCAATTTTTATAATAATTCATTTAAATTATCCAAGAATATTTCCATCACAAATATTTTATAGGTACATGAGTTATAGGTTTATTTTGTTGTTTTTGTGTTTTTAATTGAAGAGTAGTAAAGAAACAATCAGAAAGGAATACACAGGCACTCAAACGCTATAGGTGGCAGTCTATTTCCTAGCTTGGTTGGAGATATGAGAACTTTTGGAATATTCTCCATGACTGCTTCTATGTATAAAACACTTTATAATATTTTAAAACTGTTATTCAATTGTAATTAGTGCATACTTTTATATGACAAGTCAAAATATGGAATCATTTAGGATTGTTTCAGTTAATGACATATGAAGGTAAGCAGAATGTGTTAAAGATACAGAATATTTTAAGACTGTTGATTATAAAAAATTTACTTCCTGTTTTACTGAATTTTATCTGTTCAATATCCTCTCTTTTCTGTTTACCTGAACATGTCTCTCACTTTAAGGATATTAAATCCATTTTTTAGATATCAAAGTTTATTGGTTACAATAAGTTACAGGGAGTCTGACAAAATATAGACTAGATATTGTGCATTCTTGACTGCAGAAATATTTGTCTAGAGTAAACCAAGGAGATTTCTTAGATCATTGGAGAGTGGACTTTTTTTTGTTTTGTTTTCATTAAATTCCAAATACATCATACTCTGATAAGAATGTAATGAAAAGAAAAATCCTCCATGATTTTAATAAATAGTTTTGCAACACACAACCTATAATTTTAATGAATGATAGCAGAAAATGTTGAAAATATACCTACCTTGCCTCATCCATCACTCATCTGTCAGTTCATTATATATGATGGCTTGCATGCTGCTATATGTTAGAAGCTGTGCCACTGGTATATCAAATACGAGCAGGGGAACTCATGGTTGAAAAGTTTCAATGGAGCTTTCAGGCTAAAGCAATAAGACAGTAAGACTGGCAATTTACTTTTTTAAAAAAAGATGGTAAAAATTTATGAATAGCTGAAGAATAATGTCTTATAAAAAAAAGCCTGGGTAGCATGGTGGTTATGAGTCAGGCAGCTAACACCAAGGTCAGCAATTGAAACCACCAGCTGTTCCACAGGAGAAAGAAGAGGCTTCCTGTGCCCATAAAGATTTACAGCCTCGGAAACCCTATGCAGGGTCGTTATGAGTCAGAACAGACGCTAAGGCACACTACCTCCACCCCCACTGTCTTATATATTGCTAGAAGATGAGTTTCTCAGGTTGGAAGTCACTCAAACTACAAGTGCAGAAGATCTGTGACCTTAATGGTGTGGATAAACTTTTGGGGTTTTTATTTAATGATGCAGTGCATCTCAAAATGTGAAGAAATGGGTGCAAACATCCATTATTCATTGGAATGTGGAATGTTAAAAATCTAGAAAAATTGAAAAGCATCAGAAATGAAATCAAACACATGCAGATTAATATCCTAGGCATTATTGAGCTGAAGTGGGCAGGTAGTGACCATTTTGAAATGGGTAACTATGTGGCCTGAAGTTCTGGTATTGCACTGTTCAAACCCAGCTGGCATACCTCGGAAACCCTATAAAAAAGGGTTTCTATGAGTCAGAACTGACTCAGTGACACTTAACAACCACAACCATGTGGTCTGCTAAGCCAGAATGATTAATTGAAGAGTAATGGTGTCATATTATTTATTTAAAAAAACACAATATTTCAAGATCTATCCTGAAGTACAGCACTACCAATGATACAATAATAATCATATGCCTATAAGGGGTCCTAGTGAGACATTGTAGGATAAGCACTGACTGCTAACCAAATGATCAGTGCCTCAAACCTACCAGTTACTCCTCAGAAAACTTTTGCAGGGTAACTATGAGTTAGATCACTTAACAACAACATAAGAAAGACAAGCTAGTACTACTCTTATTCAAATTTATCAAATACTATTTTCAAAGATGAAAAATTGAAGCCTGAAACAGATCAGACATGCAATCAAAATACATCGATGATTACTGGGGAATGGCATGTAGATGTTAGAAACCAACGAGAAGAATAAGCAGTCCTTCTGATAGAATGATGCTGGATATTACATAGCTTAATCATTGCAAATACCTTTCATCAACAGCATAATGACTTTCTACATGGGACTTACTGGATGCAGTACACAGGAGTCAAATAGACCACATCTGTGGAAGGAGATGGTGGAGAAGCTATTCTCACTATTCAATCAGAGCAATGTCAGGGGCTGACTGTAGAATAGACTATCAATTGTTCATATGCAAATTCAATCTGAACCTAAAGAAAATTAAAATAAGTCCATAGAGGCAAAGTATGACCTTCAGTATATTCCATCTGAATTTCGAGATCATCACAAGAATAATTTTTATGCATTGGACACTAATGGCGGAAAACCAAATGAGTTGTGGGATGACAAGGACATCATTCATGAAGAAAGCAAAAAAGTCATTGAAAGACAGGAAAGACCAAATCGATGTCAGAATAGACTCTGAAATATGCTCTTGAATGTTGTTAAGTGCTGTCGAGTAAGTTCTGACCCATAGCAACCCTGTACAGGGTTTCCTAGGAATGGCAAGTAAACGTGAACCATTGACCTTAAAGTTCAAACTGACTTTGCAGTCTGGCACATTAACCCACAGCACCACATCAGGACTCTAGGAGGTAGAGTGTTTAAAAGAAGTGGAAGAAATGATGATGTAAAAAAACTGAGCAGATTTCAAACAACAGCCTTAGAAGACAGAGAAAAGTATTATAATGAAATGTGCAAAGACCTGGAGTTAGAAAACCAAAAGGGAAGAACACACTCAGCAATTCTCAAGCTTAAAGAACTGAAGAAAAATGTCTAACCTCAGATTGCCATATTGAAGGACTCTGTCACTAAAATATTTAATAGTGCAGAAAGCATCAAAAGAAGACAGAAGAAAAATTATGAAATATGTACATCAAGGTTGTATCCTTTCACCAGACTTAATCAATCTCAGTGCTGATCTAGACTGTATAAAGAAGAATGAGGCATCAAGGTTTAAGTCTCATTAACAACCTGTGATATGCAGATGACACAATCTTGCTTGCTGGAAGTGAAGAGGACTTAAAACACTCATCTATGAAGACAAAAGACTACAGCCTTCAGTATGGATTGAATATCAATGTAAAGAAAACAAAAATCCTCACAGCTGGACAAATAAATAACATCATGATAAATGGAGAAAATATTGATGTTATCAAGGATATTATTGCATGGGGCTAATTTACTGCAAAAGATCACTTTAAGGTGTTCAAAAGCAAAGATGTCACTTTAAGGAATAAAGTACACATAGCCCAAGCCATATTATGCATGCAAAAGCTGGACAATGAATAAGGAATACTGAAGACGAATTGATGTATTTGAATTATAGTATTGGAGAAGAATATTAAATATACTATGGACTGCCAAAATAATTAACAAGTCCATCTACTAAGAAGTACATCCTGCATGCTCCTTAGAATCAAGGATGGGCAGATGGTCATTTCACCTACTTTGAAAATGTTGTCAGTATAGACTAGTCCCTGGAGAAGCACTATATATTTGGTAAAGTAGAAAGTCAATAAAAAATAAGACTCCAAATAAGATGATTGACATAGTTGTTCAACAATGACTCCTAACACAGGAATGATTGATAGCATGTCTTAGCACCAGACAGTATTTTGTTCTATTGTAATAAGTTAAGTATGAGTTGAAACTGACTCAGTGGCAGTTAATAACTACAACACTTTTTCATTCATTTATTTTTCATAGTACTATTTTTCATAGGAAGACCTGAAGTGAATTGTTAAGCTTCAGTGTACTGGTTTCAGAAGATGGTAGGAATGTTTCTGAGGTGTCACATTCATGATATTTTTAGAGATCATAGTTAAAGCATATTTTCACTGAGAGTGTTTCTTCTAGGTATGTATTTATTCATATGGAGAAATTGTTGTGTTGTATAATGTTTTAGAGGGAACTTTTTATAATAAAAACAGAATCTTCCTGAGATCAAATAATTTGATATTTTTTCGAATTTTTTTTTTGGTCACTCTAAGTCCACTTCAAGTTCTTATGGCAACAGAACTCCATTTTTGCTTTGACTTACACTCATTCAGTTTACTTCCATTGAATTATTCTGATTGTTACGTTAACCTCAGAGGTGGATACAGAGGACAAAGCCAATCTGTACGTTACATTCTTCTGTCTGAATCGATTATTTCAACCATGGGCACATGACCTATGCTGAGCCAATAAGAACCATTAAATTGGAGTTGTGAGAATATAAATTCTGGAGGAGCAAAAATTCACGAGCAACAAATTGAAGACAGCCTCTTTGATAATGAAATAATCAAATGAGGAAAGACAATGAGAGAGATGGGAAAACTGAATTCTTTTGACGTTGCAACTGTGTCTGAAGCTAGTATATGCCTGTTGCCCTAGAATTAAGTTTGGTTTGAATTGGCTATAGCTTGTCAACAAATACATCCTCACTAATATTATCTCAGTGGGAAATTAAATTAAACTTGGAGGTTTAAATTGAAGGTCTTCTGCTAAGATGTTGTGTTATATCTATTTGAGGCTAACTTACTGGAACTATATATCTTTTGAACCCAACTTTTCAGTTTTTATTTGATGTTTGATGCAGCACAAAGACCAGGGTCTATACTGTTGACACCATATATTCCCAAGGTGCCATAAAAATATTTAAATTTCTGCCCAGTTAATTACTGCCTTAGTTTGCTAAAGCTGCAATAACAAATTAACCACACATTTGGAAAATTAAAATAACAGAAATTGATTCTTTCATAGTTCTAGACGTCAGAAGTTCAAAGTCAAATGTTCTGTATAAAGACTCTTAGATAGAATCTTTCCTTCCCTTTCCAGCTTCTTGTGGCTCCTGGTGTTCATTGGCTTAGGGCAGCATAGATCAATTCTGCCTCCACCTTCATTTACATGGCCTTTTTCCTCTGTGTGTCTCTGTGTCCTCTCCTTTTCTGTCTTTTATTAGGACATCCGTAACTGAATTCAGGGCCCACTCTAAATTCAAAATGATCTAATCTTAAGATCTTTAACTTAATTACATATTCAATTTCCAAATAATGTCACATTCACAGGTATTGTGTATTAAAACTTGAAAATATATTTTTTGAGCCCTACAATTCAGCACTCTATACCTCCTTACTATCTATCCAGTTTTAATCTTTGTTCCTTCCCCAGTGAGTATAGTCCATGAAATTATTTAATCTTATGGACTCATTAATTATTTAGATGGATAGATCACTTCAATATTCTGCTCTACATTTTATAAATCACCAGAGTTTAGAAAGGCCAGTTTTAGGCATATACTGAAGAATCTTTCAGGTTATAGAAAATGTTCTTCCTTAATCCTCAGGTCATTAGGGTCAGCATCAAGTATGCTGATTCTCACAGAGACTTTGGTACAAAAACAAATTCAGGGGTGACTGTTTTTTCTGTCTCTGACTTCTATAAGTCTGCATTTCTGATGAATGGCACCCTAGGCAACCAAATTTGACATCTTTACTTGTTTAAAATCACTTAAGAAAAAATAAAAAAAAAAGCACTTTCGGAATGTAGGTGGTTTTCACTTAGATTTATTGCTCAAAAATGTATTTATTTTCTAATAAATAATTCACTTCCAGAATTGGATTTTAGGCAGGGAGATCCATTTGTGTTTCAAGAAGTATGAGCAAGAGTGATGATTGAAAGCTTAATACAGACATAATCTCCAGCCCACACTGATTAGTTTTCTATGGATTTTTGCCATGGATTAATGCACAGCTGCAGAATCTGTGTGGTAATCCCCAGCCCTGAAATTTGGTGGTAGGTTTTATCAGAGACATTGTCTCTTCAAATAATAAGGATACAACATGTGTAAACTACTGGCTTATAGCTTCATATTGATTGATCAGCAAAGGGAAAGCAATAGCCTCAATTTACAAGGACACCATCATAGAGATAAAATCTGACAGTAATAAGATGTACTATGTGTAAGTAAATTGGGTTAGAGTCCAACAACTGCTTTGGAAGTCAGGTGGGGGAACAGAGTAGTATGAGCAATATCTGCAAGATATATTTGGGAATGGTAGATAAAGCCTTGTGGAACAAAATAATCATGCTTGGAAGAAGTGAGTGGTAAGGTTTGAAATTAAAATAAAGCACAATTATGTACAGAATAATGCCAGTTAAATGATTTTAGAATTTTTCATGTAAACAGTAACTAGTCCTTATCAGCTTTAGTCCTTGGCATATAGAAAATGGAGGGGGATAATTGGCATGCATTGTTTTTGCTTCTGAAAACCTAAATTAATGACTATTTGGAACAGCTCTTTACATCAGTATAACTAATTATGAACAGAAAATATGGAATAGACAGTGGATGATGTGCCACTCACTTTGACAGTGTGGAAATGATAGGATTAAATTCAATTTTTTCTTCTGCCACAACTAGAGGCAGGCAAGCACTATTCATATCTTCTCTACTCCTCTGGATTGATTGTACGATGGATAGCAATGTTATATCAATGCTATACATACATGTTCTTGTTAGGTGTCATCAAGTCAGTACCGACTCATAGTGACCCTATGCGCAACAGAAGGAAACACTGCCCAGTCCTCGGCCAGCCTCACGATTATTGCCACGGTTCAGCCCATTGATGCTGCCACTTTTCCAATCCATCTCGCTGGGGGTCTTCCTCTTTTTCTCTGACCCTCCACCTTACCAAACATGATGTCCTTCTCCAGCGACTGGTCCCTCCTGACAATATGTCCGAAGTATGAGAGACGGAGTTTGGCCATCCTGGCCTTCAACAAGCACTCTGGCTGCACTTCTTCCAACACAGATCTGTTTGTTCTTTTAGCAACCCATGGCACTTTCAATATTCTCCTCCAACACCATAACTCAAAAGCATCAATTCATCTACGGTCTTTCTTATCCATTGTCCAGCTTTCAGATGCATATGAGGATATTGAAAATACCATGGCTTGTGTCAGGCACACCTTAGTCCTCAAGCTGAAATCTTTGCTCTTCAACACTTTCAAAAGGTCTTGTGTAGCAGATTTGCCTAGTGTAATACATCATCGGATTTCTTGACTGCTGTTTCCATGAGTGTTGATAGTTGATCCAAGAAGAATGAAGTCCTTGAAAACGCCAATCTTTTCTCTGTTGATAATAGAATGTTGTTTACTGGTCCAGTGGTAAGGTTTTTTGTTTTCTTCACATTGAGATGCAATCCATAGCATACGCTGTGCTCTTTGATCTTCATCAGTAAATATTTTATGTCTTCTTCACTTTCAGCAAGCAAGGTTGTATCATCTGCATATTGCAGGTTGTTAATAAGTCTTCCTCCAATCCTGATGCCATATTTTTCTTCATATAACTCAGCTTCTCAGATTATTTGCTCAGCATACAGGTTGAGTAAGTATGGTGAAAGAATATAACCCTGTCACACATCTTTCTTAATTTTAAGCCATTCAGTGTTCCCATGTTCTGTTCAAACAACTGCCTCTTAGTCCAGGTACAGATTCCTCATGAGCACAATTAAGTGTTCTGGAATACTCATATTTTGCAAAGGTGTCCATAGCTTGTCATGATCTACCACTCATTTGTCAGTTTTTCGTACTGTGGTGGCTTGTAATGTAATACCTACATAGCTTTGCGGAAAAGACGCATAACAGATAAGATAAAAATTATACAATATTTTGAGGATGCCTGAAATTTATAACAATTTATAAAAGTAAATAGTAAACAGTACAAATATGCCAGAAAATCATTATGATAAGCAAATGAATACACCATGCAGAAGACAGGATTAAAAGAATGAAGCAAAGTCCGCTTAAGACAAGCAAGGATAAAGGTTTACAAATGTTAAATTTAGCATAGAATTATCACATAGACCTAAGGCTACTGTGGATGTGAGGAATGAAGATTATTTGCCCAGCAAAGGACATTAAGGTTAGGAGGAGAGAGGTAAGGTTTCAAAACTGAAGTATCTACAGGAGAAAATGTCACAAATTACATTTTTGACAGAAACTGAAAAGCATGCTTAATGTCTAGACGGAATTAGAAGAGAAATAAATCTAGAGAATTAAACAAGTGTCAAAGCTTGAAAGACAATTATCTGGCCAACTGATTGGAAGAGATTCATATTTGTGCCCATTCCAAAGAGAGGTGACCCAATGGAATGCGGAAATCTTCGGACAATCTCTTTGATATCCCATGCAAGTAAAGTTTTGCTAAAGATAATACAGAAACGGTTACAATCATACACTGATAAAAGAACTTCCAGAGGTTCAAGCCAGATTCAGAAGAGGCCATGGAATGAGGGATATCATTGCTGATGTCTGATGGATCTTGGCTGAAAGCAGAGAATATCAGAAAGATGTTTACCTGTGCTTTATTGACTATGCAAAGGCTTTTGATTGTGTGGATCATGACAAGCTATGGATAACATCTGAGAAGCTGGGTTATTTGAAGAAAAACGTAGCATCAGGATTGGAGGAAGACTCATTAACAACCTGCAATACGCAGATAATACAACCTTGCTTGCTGAGAGTGAAGAGGATTTAAAACATTTATTGATGAAGATCAAAGAGCATAGCCTTTGGTATGGATTACATCTCAGTGTAAAAAAAAAAAACAGAAATCCTCACCACTGGACCAATAAACAACATTCTTATCAATGGAGAAAAGATGGAAGTTGTTGAGGACTTCATTCTTCTTGGATCTACTATCAACACTCACGGAAGCAACATTCCAGAAATCAAACGATGTATTGCATTAGGCAGATCTGCTGCACAAGACCTTTTGAAAGTGTTGAAGAGCAAAGATTTCAGCTTGAGAACTAAGGTGCGCCTGACACAAGCCATAGTATTTTCAATATCCTCATATGCATGTGAAAGCTGGACAGTGAACACGGAAGACCATAGAAGAATTGATGCTTTTGAGTTATGGCGCTGGAGGAGAATATTGAAAGTGCCATGGGCTGCCAAAAGAACCAATAAATCCATTTTGGAAGAAGTGCAGCCAGAGTGCTCCTTGGAGGCCAAGATGGCCAAACTTCGTTTCTCATATTTTGGACATATTGTCAGGAAAGACCAGTCACTGCAGAAGGACATCATGTTTGGTAAGGTGGAGTGACATAGAAAACGAGGAAGACCCCCAATGAGATGGATTGGCCAAGTGGACTCAAGCATGGCAGCAGTAGTGAGGTTGGCCCAGGATCAGGCAGTGTTTGGTTCTCCTGTGTATAAGATCACTATGGGTTGGTACCAACTCGATGTCACCTAATAACAAAAGCTTGAAAGGCTTTACTATCCGCCATAAACTGTACCCATGTAAAAGAACAATACTATAAATGCTAATCACAAGAAAATTGTCTTTCCAAATATTTACACCTGTACAAAGATAATTTTATTATTTCATTAGGCAATTTTCACTGTTCAATAAAATGTTATAATTGTTTTGCTATAGTCAACCTAAAACTTAAACCAATATGATTCAGTTTACCCAAAGAAACATTTTGATTCAGGAAGAAATATATATAAAATTTCTAAACACATCTTAAATGAGACACAGATTAAAGAAAAAAAAAAAAGCCAAATAAGTTGCAAAATCTTGAAAGTGAGATCAATTCATAAATAAATTTTCTAAAGCAGCAACTAAGTTAGTGAAGGGTGGCAGGGAAAAAAGAACATATCCACCAAGGTTAGTGTTTGGGGTTCAGTTTATACACAGTGGTATAATTGTAAGAAAGGGTCATTCTTAAATTTTGACTTGGTAAAACGTTTGAAGAAAAATCCTATGCAAGCACTGAGAATTAAATTGTTAGCTAGAAAAAAGTGAAAAGAAACAGGAATTAATTTTAGAATATTAATTCATGGAAAAAGCATGGACACAGAGGTCAGTCTGAATTAAGTTGAACTATTTAGATATAATGAAAACAAATCCCTTCATTTTTGGATCTTATATTTTATTGGGGATTGAGGCAATAAGCAGTTAATTACAGTATAAGGTAGCGATAAATTTCATGAAATAACAAAAAAGAAAGTAAAATAGCGTTAAAGAGTAGAGAATTTTGATAGCATATCAGGGAAGAGTTCTCAGAGGAGGCAACATTTGAACAGGAAGCCACAGATATCTGGTAGAGGAGTTATCTTGTCAAGGAGTTGAACCAATGCATTGTTACTGAAGGGAATAGGGATTTCAACGTACAACAAGAAGACCAGGACTCCGTGTTAGATAGTTTACAAAGTTAAGGGGAAATAACCTCAAACATTAGTATATTTATATATTTAAACAACTGTTTGCATCCTAGAGCAAAAAAGTTCAAAAGAATAAGACATTAGACATTAAAGCCTAAATATATCATAGAGAGGATTGAATACAACATCAATTTGCAGGTGTAAAACTAGGTACAAAGAAGCAAAATTATTGGCAAAATGAGATTTGGACTAGAAATTAGGTCTCTTCAACCTGGGGTGGTTTATCTTTTACTCATTGTCCTTGCTGAGACTTAAGAGAGAAAAGGTCTTAGGAGTTGTTCTGATGAAAACCCTAACTTAGCATTGAATGTAATAAGCTATAAAATTCATGTGCCATGTTCAAATTACATGACAATTTGGAGACTTCCTGTTATTTCTTTCCATGAGATACCACATATATTTTATTGAGAGCAGAGAAGGCAATTTTTACGTAGTAAAACTGCTATATGCTTAGACTTCCAATGTGAGTAGAATAAAAGCATTTTTTAAACTCCAGGGAAAATTGGATCTCATTTTTGGAAAAAGCTTTGGTAACTTTCAAAAAGCACTGTTCAATAGGCTCCTGTTAACTCTCCAGGAACATTCAAGATGATGACTAAGGTTGACCTTTTTCTTCTTTTTGAGGTTTTTGAAGCAAGAATCATTTTTTATTTTCTATCCCATTAGAATTTATTTAAAAGTTGTGAATGTGCTACAAGACATCTTTTCTTAGCAAAGCCCTTTGAATCATTTGTCTCTGGTGAAAAAAAACAAAACAAAACAAAACTCAGTTGAAAGTGGAATCAATTCCAACCAATAGTGGCCCCACATGTGTCGAAGGAGAATTTGGTCAGAGTTTCATAGGGTTGTCAATTACTGAGTTTTTGGAAGTAGAGGGCCAGGTGCATCTTCTAGGGCACATCTGTGTAGACTCAAGCCTTCAACCTGTGGTTAGGAGTAATCCATTAAGCAAAACTTCTTGAGTTGTGTAAAGGTCCATTATTAACTCATTCTTCAAGTGCTACACCTGAGCTGGGATGTTGTGTTGTGGTTGTGACTCATGTAAAATGCCTGGCCTGTCCATCAAGCCCTACTGCTTGAGAAAGAGTTAATGTATGCCTTTGTGGAAACATCAACAACAACAAAAACTTTAACATAAGTGATCTTGCCACTGGTAATAATTATTTATCTCGAATTAATTGATAAATTTTTACTGATGACATTTTATCTCCTTCTTACCCACATATTTTTTTCCCCCAAATTTCACATACTGTATACACACTTCAATGGTCACATATGAGTTCCAAGGGCTATGTGGTCAGCTCAGCTGTCTGGGACCAGAGAGACTCAGTACAGCCTCCAACTCTTAAGGTAAGCACTCTGTCCTTGTGCACAAGGCCTTTCACGTTGCAGATGATGGAGCAGCTCATGCCCAGGATCCCAGGCACACCTGGACACATTGTTCCTACGAGCTTCCTGTCAGTACTTTAGTGACTCTGACTAGCTTGAAGGCTGCACTTGACTCATGTCCATAATGGTGTCTTGGAAGTGCTAGGGTGAAGAGGAAAAATCAGGTTTTGCATAAAAATTTGCAAATGTTCTTAGTAGAAAAATAAAAAAAGAGAGAGAGAGAGAGAAAAACAAGTGATAAATGATGGTAGTCACCATAGCTATCCTACACAAAAGTCAATTTCACTGAAATGGAGTTTCACTGTAAGATTAGTTATTGTTGTTGTTAAGTGCCATCTAGTTGGTACTGGGTCACAGTGACCCTGTATAGGGTTTCTGAGTTTGAACTGCTGACTATGAGGTTCAAACTGGCCTTGCAGTCCAGTGCTTTATCCTACAGTGCCACACCAGGACTCCATATTACTATTAGTACCATCCTAAAATTTCAAACCAGAAGCACTGTGAGTTAAAAGAAAATTTGTTAAATGTTGTCTAGTGCATTCTGACTCACAGAGACTCTGTATAGGTTTTCCAAAGAGCAGCTTGTGAGCTTGAACTGCTGATAAATTGGTTAAAACCAACCTTGCAGTCCAGCACATTAACCCGGAGTGCCACACCAGGACGTTAGAAAAATGAGGAGACATTGGAGAGAGTGAATTTTCTTTTCCATTCTTAGCTTTAGAGACAGCAGTAAAATTTTCAAAGCAGTGAAGTTTTTCATTTTCATGTTATTTTTCCTCTTGTATTTCCTAGGAGCCCTTAGGCCAGGGATCAAAGTTTCAATGCCTTTAATATATTAAAAATAGTTGCAAATTATTTTGCACTCCTCCTGGCAATGTTAAATTTCATCCGATGCTTTTATTTTTAGAAAACAGAAATGGTTAAGTCAACCCATCTTTCTGTGTTCTGGTAACCAGCTTATTGCAAATAGAACTATTCTTTCCCATATGACTTAGATAAGATGCAAAGATACTCCCCTTGTTGCACTATGATGAAGTCAGACACAAATTCTCCAAATTCCTATGCTTGTCTCATAATTCATTAACTGAGCTTTGTGTACCCACTCATCAACACAAAATAATGTTTGTTAACCAAAATTTGGTTAAGATTTTGTTTTCTCCCCTAGGTTTCTGAACTATGGCTCACCCTTAGCTGAGTCAATATATAACCTCTCCTTAACAGTTTATTAAAACTCTATTGAGATATCATTTATAAACTATCAGTTAGGCAAGCACTGAATAATTTAATGTTGCATTGTCATTGAGAATATGTGAAAATAGGCACTTGTCTATATTGTCAGAGGGAAAGTAAATTGGTTCAGTCACTATAGAGGAAATTTGGGCATTGTTGTCTAAATTATGCATACACATACGCTTTGGCCTGGCACTCCTAGTTTTAGGAATTCCTAAAGTTATGCTGGGAAATATGTGAAAATATTATGCAGTGCTATGATATTGGAACATCTTATTCAAAACCTTTGAACAAAAGTGTTAGTGAATACATATTTTATTTCAATTTCAGGGAGATATCACATCCAGGTTGTTGTTGTTGTTGTTAAGTGCCATCGAGTCGGGTCCGACCCATAGCGACCCTGTGCAGGGTTTCCGAGGGTGTAAATCTTTACGGGAGTAGAAAGCCTCATCTTTCTCCCGCGGAGCGGCTGGTAGTTTCAAACCGCTGACCTTAAGGTTCGCAGCCCGATTCGTAACCACTACGCTATTAAATAACACTCACAGTAGGCTCTGGGGTAATAGCCCGTATCTAAAGTAGCACTTCTTCTACAGTGAAATATTTGTATATTCACACTAAGTGCTACAAACAAAAACCATACGTATAGTTATGGCTTACGTATAGTTATTTTTTATGGTAGTCACTAGTGCTTGAAATAATGAAATAAACTCTCAAATTAGAATGCATCAGAATCACGGAGAGTCTTCTGAAAACACAAATTCTAAATCCCATCCTGTGTGCTTGATTTAGTAACTCTTGAAAGGGCCTGAAATTTTGCATTTTTATCCAGTTACCAGGTGATGCTGATGTCGCTGGTTCAAATGAATCGCATTTTAAAAACATTGATATAACCCAAAACTCGATAGCTCTTATTTTTCGTGAATAATATTTGACACCAATTCAAACTAAATTTGGTGCCTGTACCTATATACATACTGAATATTTGCTATATCAAAAAGCTTGAATGCTTCAGAAAGGAGACATGACATTGTGGTTGCTGTGGTAATCACGTTAGATGTCTGAGGAGTGAGTCAAGAGCAAGTTTCTTAAGTGACTGCACCACACTACGGCCTTCTTAAACCTCATTACGAATGACTTTATTAATGATTTCTTCTGGTGTCCCCTGTCTCATTATCAGGAGTTTCTGCCTAAGAAATCTGTTTAATTATGTAACCACTGTAATCTTTGTTCACTGATAAATGAATGTTGTTCAAGGACAGAAATTAACTGATTACACATTTTCTCCCCATGTTCTATGAAAGTTTTAACATTGACTAAATTCCTCCATCATCCAGACAATGCACAAGTGATTTATTTTACATCTAAACTTTTTATAATCTTGGCTGATAAAACTTTGATCTAATTAATGAGGTTTGATATCATCTCTTACCATTATTCTAAAAGATCATTTGAAGTCTTCATCAGCAGGGCATTGCAAATATCATTGCTAGTCTGATGGCTGTGACAAGGAGATTGTTAATGTTGATTTATCAGCATAATCTCAAGCATTATCTGCTGTATTAATTGATACCTACCCTATAAACTGAATGTTTTTAGGAAATCTTAGATTTAGGAAATCAGCCTCCGTTAATTACAGCAGACTTATACTTTAAAAATGTGTTTATACTTGCTCTTCATGAAGTTTTAGGGCAAATTTAGGGATGTCATCTTGAACATCACCTGGTAACTTGTTAAAAATGCAAATTTTCAGGCCCCTTGAAGATTTACTGAATCAAGCACTAAAGTTGGGACTTGCAATTTGTGTGTTCCGAAAACTCAGTGACTCTGATGCATACTGCTAATATAAGAGTATATTTCACCTTTTGTTGTTGTTAAGTGCTGTCGAGTCGATTTTGACCCATAGCAACCCTGTATAGGATTTCTGAGGAGCAGCTGATTAGCTTGAACCACTAACCTTGCAGTTCAAACAGCTTTGCAGTCTGGTACATTAACCCACAGGATAATATATTTATCCATGAATAATAAAGTTTTTAAAGTTTTCTTCTGGTCAAACTTATCTGAAATTAGTTCATATTTTTTTCTTTTGGATTAGAAATAAAATATACCTCCAGTTATCCTTGCTGTTATTTTGGATAATAATGGACAATTTGAACATCACAGATGCTAAATTTTCCAGTCACTGTGTATTCACTTTGGTATGTTTGCACCATTGTGACTTTCAGGGACAATCAAAATATTTTTTTAATTTTTATTGTAGGTTAGTGATCTCTTCTCAATCATCATGAAGATTTTCTCCAGGAATTAGTAGTTTTATGCTTTTTGGGATCTCCTGGGTGGCTAATAGTTGAAAGGTTAGGAGTTTAAATCACCTAGATGTGCCTTGGAAGATAGGCCCAGTGATGAAAAGGGCTACACACAAGATTAATTGAGTCACAATTGAATCCAGAGTAACTAGCAACAACAGCCACAATTTTTATCACAAATTTGTTCGACGCTACATTTTCATTAAATGTGAAATGGGATCAAATGGTGCATCTTATTGGTAAAGATTAGATTTTTGCAACAAAATGAGTTTTGATATAAAAAGTATTTAAGAATATTGTTTTAATAGATTATCAAATTTTAAAACTTTAAATAAAAGGAAATGAACCTACATGAACAAAGTGATTAAAGAACATTTAAATATTCATCATTATGGTCTTGTTTAATGCAACTGTAGAACAGATTCTACAGTATAATATAACACACTAAAGGAATGTGTCAAGTTTTTATTTGTTGATGACCCCTCATCTGTCAGTTTGTCTTACTGTGGTAGCTTGAGTGTTAGTGTGATTCTGCAAGCTGACATATTATTAGGAGGGATCAGTCCCTGGACAAAGACATTGAGTATGGCAAAATCAATTATCAGTTAAAAAGAGGAAGACTCCCAATGAGCTGGATTGGCACAGTGGCAGCAGCTAGGGGCTCAAGCACAGCAAGAGCACTAAGATTGTTTGCAGGACTGGGTAATGTTTGTTTTGTTGTGCATAGGGTCACTATGGGTCAGTACTGACTTGATGGCACCTAACAAGAACACCATCTATAGAAAATGTTTCAAGATTTAGCCAAGGAAGGCGCTGAACAATGTTTCCAGTTTTCATCTATACTTCTAGAAAAAGATGAGATATGTGGTGTGTGTGTGTATGTGGAGAGAGAGACAGAGAGAGAGAGAGAGAGAGAGAGAGTGTAGGTGATCAAGTGAAGTACGCTATCATTAAACTGCTAACCAAAGGCCAAAGGTTGATGATTCTAACCCAATCAGCCACTCTGCAGCAGAAAGACCTGGTAATCTGAGGATATAAAGATTTCAGGCTAGACAGTCCTATTGTTGTTACTGTTGTTAAGTCTTATTTTGTCGATTCTGACTCCTAGTAACCCTGTATGGGAGTTCCAAGGCTGTACATTTTTATGAGAGCAGAAAGCTTCATTTTCCTCCCATGGAATTACTGGTGGGCTCAAAACATGAATCTTGTTTATCCTACAGAGACACCATGCTCCCAGAAAACCTTTGAGCACTTCTCTTCTGTTCCATGTAGTCTCTATGAGTTGAAAAGACTCTACAGAACCTAAGAAAAACAACAATCTTGTGTCAGAAATTGTATATGAGAGGATGGATGAAAGGGTTTTCAACTATAGTCTCCCCACCCCCGGTAATTCATAATAGTTAAATTCTATAGAATTTACTATGCATTTCTACTAACATATGTTCAAAATTTAAATACTTTTAAAAACTCAAAACAAATTATCTTTTGAAAATCTGTGGGTAATTGAACATGGGTCTCAATATGCTGTTGTAAGAATTCTGGTGTGGTGCTGTGGATTAATGCACTGGACTGCAATGTTGGTGTGAACCACAAAGTCAGCAGTTCAAACTCACCAGTTGCTCCTCAGAAACACTATACAGGGTCACTATGGGTCAGAACCGCCTTGATGGCACTTAACAACAATGATGCTATTGTAGGAGAGTGTGGTGGCTCCATAAGATAAGAACTTGACTGTGAACCACAAGGTTGATGGTTCAAGCCCACCAGCTACTCCATTAGAGAACGATGCGACTTTCTGCTACTGCAAAGATTTAAAACCTCAGAAACCCTATAGAGGGTCACTATGAGTAGGAACCAATGCTACAGCTGTTGTACTCAAAGTCAAAATGCAGTCATTGCAACTTTCCATATCTAGGTAAATCATTCAATTAAAAGAAAAAATAATCAACAGTTTTACTTTCTGGCTTTGGTTAACTCTAATGCTTTATTCCGAGTCCCGGTGTGGTGCTGTGG
Organism: Chrysochloris asiatica; assembly: GCF_000296735.1. Classification (NCBI taxonomy): domain Eukaryota; kingdom Metazoa; phylum Chordata; class Mammalia; order Afrosoricida; family Chrysochloridae; genus Chrysochloris; species Chrysochloris asiatica. Next base: position 13,142,628 of record NW_006408526.1, read on the forward strand.
TAAGTTAATGCACCAGACTGCAAAGCCGTTTGAACTTCAAGGTCGATGGCTCAAGCTCACCAGAAGCTCCTTGGAAACCCTATACAGGATTGCTATGGGTCGGAACTGACTCCACGGCACTTAACAACAACAATAATGCTTTATTCAAGCACTATCATTATCGTAAAAGAATGTCTTCATTGTTTCACTGGGGGAGTGGTGCAGAGAAATCTTAGGAAGGTACAAGGCTTTAGGACACCTAGGATTCTGTAGACATGTCTACTTTCATTGTCCTAGACTTTGGGCTCTTATAGATAAATGCTGGTCACATATTTATCTCTATTATCTCATCAGAATCTGCAGAATTGCTTTAAAGTATCAATTAAACTATTCTGAAATTAGTTATTAGACTGTGAGGTCAAGGGAAATTCGTTGATATAGCTAGTATTTTTCAAAAGATTTGCCAAGATCTCTGGTGGTATTCAAGTGAATGTGATTGAAATATGTAAGCTTGATAACGGTGTATTTAGGTAGATCTGTAACTTTAAATAAATAATCGGTCATTGTTTAAAAGGAAGGAGACTTGTGGTGGATCTGTAACATTCTGTTGACCCTGCTTTATTTAACCTTTTTATTTTGATTTCTGTATCATTTATTATATGGCTGTTTATTCAGAATCTGCCAAATGGACTCTACTAGTCTACTGAGGTCATAAGAGGAAATAGTGGAGCATTGTTTCAAAATGTACCATTATACCCTAAAAGCAATACTTATTGTAAAGTTAAAATCCCTTTGATTTTTTGGACTTTTAATTTACTGTGTGTGTGTTTCCTGTTCACCACCTGCCCCCACTCCCCATTGCTTTCAAGCAAAAAGCATATCTAGTCTTTTCAATGCAGATCTTAAGTTACCTTATTTTTAAGACCCATTCTGGGGACAAATGATGTACACAATATGTTAAGATGTTTCATAGGATGCTAAAGTTAAAAAGAAGTACCCTGGAAAAATTATCATAATTACAGAATCTTACTAATTTGACAATTGGCACATTTCTTGTCAAAGTAATTTGTTAGTTTTGTTGTTGTTAAGTGCTGTTGAGTCAGTTCTGACTCATAGGACCCTCTACAGGGTTTCCAAGGAGCAGCTGGTAAGCTTGAACCACCAAACTTGTGGTTCAAACTGACCTTGTAGTCCAGCACATTAACCCACAGCACTACACCAGGACTTTCATCCATGCTATCTTGTATCATCATTCTGGTAACGTAGCCAGTAAAGTTTTGTTTGATTTTGAACTTGAACTAAATGAACCATGCTCTTATATTTTAAAGGACGCCTTATATTTAAGATCTTGAAAGAAAATACACTAAATAAATAAAGGCAACTTTATTAGGAAATTCATTTTCCTATTAATTAGCGTGGTGGTTACGCATCGGGCTGCGAACCTTAAGGTCGGCAGTTTGAAACTACCAGCTGTTCCATGGGAGAAAGATTAGGCTTTCTGCTCCCATAAAGATTTACAGATTCAGAAACACTGTACATGGTTGCTATGGGTCAGAATCCACTTGACAGCACTTAACAAAAACAACAACATTTTCCAGTAGAGAATTTTTAAATCATTGCTGCTACCTTCGGAATTATTACAAGAAAATATTCTATATATTTATTTGAAAATACTAAACATTTGTGGATAAAACATGATTTAAAAGGATTCATCTCCCACAGAATATTAACCACTATAAGTCCTAAAGTCTGGGTGCCTACAATTTTCTTGGTTATAATACGTTGTATATAAATCAAACTAAGCCCTAGAGCCAGTAAAAAGAAGGTTCACTCTTGCTCCAGGGAATTGGAGACAATCATCATGTTCATTTAAGTTTTCCATCATTGCTTCTCTTCATGGCTCCAAGAAACAAAACCAGCAAGTAAGAAGTGAATACTCAAAACCAAGTTTCTAAGAAGAGCAATGTAAGATCTTAAAATTATATATGTAGAAGCTGGATACATTTTTTATATCCACCTGAGATTAAGGAGCAGCAGGCATTCTTTCAAACTCACTCATGTATAGCAAATGTTGGGGCAAAAGTAGATAAACAAACCTTTAAAAAATATTTCTGCTATTGCCTGTTCATCTGTTAGTTTGTCATACTGTGTTGGCGATGTTTGTTACCATGATGCTGGAAGGTACACCACCAGCATTTTACATATCTGCAGGGACACCCATGGTAGACAGGTTTCAGTAGATAGTCCAGACTAAAGGAGACTAGGAAGAAGGAGGCCACATTTGACCATTTCTGAAATGGCAGCCACAGGAAATCTGAATCACAGTGGAACAGTGTCAGATATTGCACCTGAAAATGAATCTCTCAAGTGGGAAAGCACTCATAATAACACTGGGGAAGAGCTGCCTCCTCAAAATAGAGTTGATCTTAATAATATGAATGAAACAATGATTTCAGTACCTTCATTTGCTTTTGAGGTACAACTCAAGATGAAAAAAAAAAATAGTTGTGAACATCCATTAATAATCAGAACATGAAATATACAAAGTATGAATATAGGAAAAATGAAAGTCATCAAACATGAAATGGAATGCAGAGATAAATCTCCTAGGCATCAGTGAGCTGAAATGGACTAGTATTGGCCATTCTAAACTACACAATCATATGGTTTACTGTGTGAGGAATGAATCACATTTATCATCAAAAAGAACATTTCAAGATCTCGCTTGAAGTACAACACTGTGTGTGATAGGATAATATCTATATGCCTACAAGGAAGACTAGTTAATGCAACAATTATTTAAATTTATGTACCAATTACTAAAACCAATGATGAAGAAATTTAAGAAATCAATCAATTCCTTCACTCTGAAATTGACCAATGTGCAATCAAGATGCATTGATAATTACTGGTAACTGGAATGTGAAAGTTGGAAACAAAGATGAAAACATTGGTGATAGAAGTGATGCTGGAGATCACATGATGGACTTTTGCACAATCAATGATTTATTAATTGCAAATGTTTTTTTTTAAACAACATGAATGATGACTATACATGTGAACCTCCCCAGATGGAGAACAAAGGAGTCAAATCTATTATATCTGTGGACAGAGTTGATGTAGAAGGTCAATATCGTCAGCCAAAGACAGACCAGGAGCTGACTGTGGAACACACCATCTTTTGCTCAATACAAGTTTAGGTAAAAGCTGAAGACAATTACAACAAGTACACGAGAGTCAAAATATGACCTTGAGTACATCCCACCTAATTTAGAGAATATCTCAAGAACAAAATTGATGCATTGTTGTTGTTGTTAGGTGCCATTGAGTTGGTACCAACTCAAAGTGGCCTTAGACACAGCAGAATGAAACACTGCCCAATCCTGGGCCAACACACTAACTAATGACCAAAGAGAGAGAAGTTGTGGGATAAAATTAAGAACAGATACATGAAGAAAGCAAAAGGTCATTAAAAAGATATTGTTGTTATGTGCCGTGGAGTCAGTTCCAACTCATAGCAACCCTGCAGAGGGATTCCGAGGCTGCAAATCTTTACCAGAGCAGAAAGCCTCATCTTTCTCCCATGGAACAGCTGGTAGTTTCAAACTGCTGACTGTAAGATTAGCAGCCCAATTCGTAACCACTACTAGGTAGGGAAGACAAAATAAGACCAAAATGGATGTCAAAAGAGACTATGAAACTTGCTCTTAAATGAAAAGAAGCTAAAGTGTCAGGAAGAAATAATGACATAAAGGAACTAAGCAGAAAATTTAAAGGACAGTTGTAGAAGACAAAGTAGACTAATATTATAAAATGTGCCTAGACGTGGTGTTAGAAAATGAAAAGAAAAGAACATACTCAGAAGTTCTCAAGCTGAAAGAACTGAAAAATATAATCCAGTCCTCAGGTTGCAATATTAAATCATTCTATAGGCAACGTATTGAATGACACAGGAAACATCAAAAGACAATCAAAGGGTTACACAGTCACTGTACTGAAAATAATTGGTCAATGTCCAACCATTTCAAGAGATAGAACATAATTAAGAACTTATGGTACTGAATGAAGATATTCAAGCTGAAATGAAGACAGTGGTGAAAAACAAGATTCCAGGAATTGTTGGAATCCAAACTTCAAAGTTTCAACAAATTGATTCAGCTCTAGAGGGGCTCATTCAACTATGCTGAGAAATTTGGAAGATGGCTACCTGGCCAGCTGATTGGAAGAAATCTATATCTGTGCCCATTTCAAAAGCAGTTGTTTGAGCAGAACTAGAGGATACTGAATGGTTTAGAGTGGGGGAAAGGTGTGTGCCAGAGTTGTATAATTTCATCATACTTATTCAACGTAAAAGGACCTCTGGTAGCATAGTGGTTACGAATCAGGTTGCGAACCGCAAGGTCAGCAGTTTGAAACTACCAGCTGATCTGCAGGAGAAAGATGAGGCTTTCTGCTCCTGTGAAGACTTACAGCCTTGGAAACCCTGTACAGGGTCGCTATAAGTCGGAACTGACTCCACGGCACATAACAACAACAACATTCAATGTATATGATGAGCAAATATTCCAAAAAACCTGACTACATGAAGAAGATTGTAGTGTCACGATAGGAGTAAGATTCATTAACAATCTGAAAATTCAAAGTACCATGGAATGCCAATAGAAAAACCACATCTGTCTTGGAAGAAATGCAGCCAGAATGCTTCTTGAAACTGAGGTTGACAAGACTTCATCTTACATACTTTGGACATTCTGTCATGAGGGATCAATCCCTGGAAAAGGACACTATGCTTGGCAAAGTAGACGCTCAGTTAAAAAACATAATGACCCTCAATGAGATGGATTGACAGAGTGGTTGTAAAAATGGACTTAAATGTGAAAACAATTATAAGGGGGTGGAGAATGTGCAGTGTTTTCTTTTGTGCACAAAGTCCCTACGAGTCAGAAGCAACTTGAGTGTACCTTACAACAAGTATGTCATGTAAAGAAACCTTGGTGGCACAGTGCTTAGCTCATATATTCTCAGTTTGGACCCACACAGAAGCATTTCCAGAGAAAGGCTTAAGAATCTTTTTCTCTAAAGATTATAGTCAAGCAAAGCCAACACAACATATTCTTCTCTAGCACATGTGGTTATTATGAGTTGAAATTGACTCAGTAGCACATAACAACAACAATGCCATGTATAATTTTAGGACTCGGCAAACTTGAGGAAACCTCAGTATAGTTTAAGTTTTTATTTTTTAAATCAACTGTATGGCATTGCAATTGTGCTTTTGTGTCATGACTAACCTTAATTTGACACTTTTAAGTTTATTCCTGGAAGCCATTTTCAGGGGGATATAGTAATTCAAGAATAAACAGAATTAATGAACCACATAAATGTATCCTACTAATCCTGGGACCAGACCTATCCCTCATTTTCCCTCTAGCCAGATTCCAAACCTGCTCATGGTATAGGAATATCAATCGCCTGATATGAGAATAAATGAAGCAGATGGAAAGGGACTGTGGTCTGGTTAAATTATCCTATGTTTACAGACTATACAAAAATAGCAATAATAAATAATATGAGTCCATTGCAATGAATCCCTTCTACAAACTATGAAAATGACTTTTACACATCTGATCTGTACAATTAATAATAAAAGCAAATTTCAATAAATCATGCTAAAAGAAAACTTTCTGTTTTGCCTAAAGAAACCTATACTATAAGATTGTAAAGACTACTTTCTTGTAAATAAGTAATCAAAGAATTGCTGTTATTAAGTGCCATCAAATCTGTTCCAATGTGTAGCAACCCTACATAGGGCTTCTGAGGAGAAGCTGATGGGTTTGAACCACTGACCTTGCATTTCCTACAGTGTTTATCCTACAGAGCCACATCAGGACTCTGTAATCAAAGTACACACAATCAAAAATGCAGGATTAAAAGATTGTGCTTGCGCAGGCATGTAGGTAGTAAATTAATGCAACATTAGTACTATTTTTCTGGATTTAAACAGTTTTTATAATTTTTTTTTCTAGCTCTCTTAAAATCTATGACTATAATTTATTTTTATCCTAAATATTCACTTTCATACCTGATTTGATGCTTGTAATCTTGAGTTTGTGTTCTTAAAGAAAGGCCTAGAACAATTAGAATTTCTTACCCCACACAAAGGAGATTGACCTGCATATCCACTGCATTGTTACAGTTGTTGTTTGGTGTGGTTAAGTTGGTTCTTACTCATAGTGACCCTGTAGAGGTTTTCCAAGTTGGTGGGCTGAACTGCCAAACTTTCTGTTACCAGTCCTTTGCTAATCCTACAACGCCCCACCAGGACTGGCAAAGCTATTGATAAGTACCAAAGACAAACCCACGGACGTTGATTTTTTTCCAGCTCATAGGATAAAGAAAAACTGCCCTATAAGATTTCCAAGTCTGTAAATCCTTACAGAAGTAGCCGCAGCTTACTTTTTTAACCACTGTGTGAACCAGGGCTGCTCAGCAACTACTATGCAGCTATAATCTAAGGTGACTGTTATATGTAGTTATGGGATACTCAGACTATCCTCTATATTATCTTTTCCACTGGTGTTTTGGTTTATGCTATAGCTTGTTGTTGTTAGATGCCATCAAACCTGTTACAACTCAAAGTGACAATATGTACAACAGAATGAAATGCTGCCTGGTCCTGCAATATCCTCACAATTGTTATCAAGCATGAGTCCAATGTTACTACTACTGTGCCAACTGATCACATTAGGAGTCTTCCTCATTTTCCCAGATACTCCACTTTATCAAATATGATGTCCTTTCCCTAGTAATGGTCCCTCATGACATGTCCAAAGTATGAGAGAAAAATCTCACTATCAACAATTCTAAGGAGCCTTCTTGCTGTACTTCTTCCAAGACAGAATTGTTTGTTCTTCTGACAGACTCACTGCATTCCATCCATCTTCTTTTGATGTTTCCAGTGTCATTCAGTATTTTGCCCATGGAATCCTTCAATATTTCATCCTGAGGCTTGAATTTTTCTTCAGTCTTTTCAGCTACAGAGATGCTGAACATGTACTTCATCTTTGGTTTTCTAATTCCAGGTCTTAACACATTTCATTGTAATATTTGACTTTGCTTCTCTAGCTACCTTTTGAAATTTTCTGCTCAGTTCTTTTCCTTCATTATTTCTTCCAGTAGTTTTAGTTTCTCTATACTCAAGATCAAATTTTAGAGTCTCTTCTTTATTTCCCTATCTTTTAAATGACTTTTTGCTTTCTTTATGTATGATTTTCTTGATGTCATCCCACAATTTTTCTGATCATTAGTGTCTAGTACATCAAGTCTGTTCCTGAAATGGTCTCTTAACTCAGGTGAGATATATTCAATGTAATATTTTGACTCTTGTGGATTTGTTCTAATTTTCTTCAGCTTCAGCCTGAACTTGCCTATAAGCAATTGATGGTCTGTTCCACAGTCAACTACTATCTTTGTTTTGGCTACAGATTATTACATTTCTCTACCATATCTTCCCATAGATGTAGTCAGTTTGATTCCTGTACATTCTCTCTGCTAAGGTCCAGGTGTATAGTTGTCATTTATGTTTTAGAAAAAGTGTATTTGCAATGAGCAACTCATTAGTCTTGCAAAATTCTATCATTTGATCTCCATCATCATTTCTGTCACCAAGGTCATATTTTACAACTATTGATCCTTTCTCTTTGTATCACATTTGAATCACCATTCACATTTGAATCACCATTAATGATCAATGCATCTTAATTGCACATTTGATCCATTTCAGTCTGAAAAAGTTGATAGAATTCTTTAATTTCATTATCATTGGCTTTAGTGGTTACTGTGTAAATTTGAATAATAGCGGTATTAACTGGTCTTCCTTATAGATGTATGCATATCAAAGATCGCATTATATTTCAAGAAAGATCTTGAAATGTTCATTTTCCATGAGGATGAATGATATGCTGTTCCGCTTCAATCTGTTATTCCTGGGATATTAAACCATATGATTATCTGATGCAAAATGGCCAATACCCATCCATTTCAGTTCACTAATACTTAGGTTATTGATCTTTATCCATTTCATTTTTGACAACCTCCATTTTCCTGGGTTCATGCTTTGCACATTATATGTTCCAATTGTTAATGGATATTTGCACCTGTTTCTTCTCATTTCAAGTTGTGTCACATCAGCAAATGGAGGCCCCAAAAGTTTAACTCCATCCATGTCATTAAGGTTAATTCTATTTTGAGGATGCAGCTCTTTCTCAATCATATTTTGAGTGCCTTCCAACCGGAGAGGCTCATCTTCTGACATTATATTGGACAATATTCTGCTGTTATTTGTAATGTTTCCAGTGGCTAACCATTCCTCTCCCTCTCTTTAGTCTGTCTTAATCTGGAAGCTCTGCTGAAACCTGACCACCATGAGTGATGTTGTTGGTGTTCCAAATAACTAGTGACACAAAAACATACAAGTCACCACAGGACAACAAACTGACAAAGTGATCGCTTGTTCATATTTTTGTTGTTGCTTAGTGTCATTGAGTCAGTCCAGTGTCACACCAAGACTCCCTTGCTCATGTCGTTGTCATTGTTGTTAAGTGCTGTCAAATCAATTCTGACTCAGAGACACTATATAGCATTTCTAAGAAGTGGCTAGTGAATTTGAACTGCTAAACCTTGCAGCTCAAGTTACCTTGTAGTCCAGTGCTTATCATACAGTGCCACATCAGGATTCCATGTAGCCCTCTTAGAAACCTTTTGTGGCAATATTATCAACTTTAATTCACAGTTTTGAAAACTGAGATTTTGGAGAAATTAATTGATTTGTTGAAATCAGTTTAATTTTGACAAAATAAGATTCAAACTCAGATCTACAGTACTATAAAACTTGTGTTACAAACTACAGACTAATCCTGTTTTCACATGTGCAAGAGGCAGATCACTGTAGTATCACTGAAATTAAAGAGAACACCTGTACCATGTAGATTAGTATTGTTGGAAATTTCTGATCTGTTTTCCAAATTTTCTCTTGTTATTGTAAAGTACCATTGAGTTGATTCTGGCTCATAGCAACACAGTATAGGGTTTCTGAAGGAGAGGCTGGTGGGTTTGGGCCACCTATATTGTGGTTCAGTGCTATCCTACAGTGCCACAGCAGGACTCCAAAGTTTTCTATTTGGAAAAAAAGACTATCTTTTTAAATTAAATATATCTTCAAATGTTTTGGCAGTTGACTCAGTAAAGAAAAGGTGTTCTTTTGCTGTTAAATTAGAATGTGATTTTTTTTTTTGCAACACGATAGTATTTTTAAATGCTTTGTTCAAAGGCTTTATTTTCAGAAAATACTAAGCTAGAATTAAAGCTCTTGTGTTTTGAAGCTAAACTACAAATTCAATATACTTAAATATTATCTAGTATAACAAATGTTTATGTATCACAATGCACTTTATGACATGGGGAAGAAGGAAGAGGAAAAATAAACAAACAAAAACAAAACAAACCAGAATTCTTAATCACTTATTATGTACTAGGAGTCCTGGTGTGGTGATGTGGGTTAATGCACCAGACTGCAAAGCTGTTTGAACTGCAAGGTTGGTGGTTCAAGCTCACCAGCGACTCCTCAGAAACCCTATTCAGGATCACTATGGGTCACTTAACAACAACAACAACAACATGAGCCCTGTGGAGGCACTGTAGGGTAAGCTATGGACTGGTAACCACAAGGCTGTTGTTGTTATGTGCCGTGGAGTTGGTTCCGACTCATAGCGACCCTGTACAGTGTTTGCGAGGCTGTAAATCTTTACAGGACCAGAAAGCCTCATCTTTCTCCCGTGGAACAGCTCGTAGTTTCAAACTGCTGACCTTGAGGTTCGCAGCCCCATCCATAACCACTATGCTACCAGAACTCACCAACTACTCTTGGAAACCCTTTACAGAGTTGCTGTGAGTTGGAACCAACTCGATTGAGCATAGTGTTGTTTTAGATTTTTCAGTCACATTACCTTTTCCAGTCCTCTTGAAATCATCCCCTTCCTTCTCCTCCAACATCTAATCTATAAATAAATCATATATTCTTTGTATAACTATAAGAACTACTTCAGATAAAATGAATTAGAATACCTGCATAAAGTACTTGACTCATCTACTACAAGTACTTTTATCTGTTTAGAAGTGCTTTAGTTGCACTTGAAGGAGCTCTGGTATGGTACTGTAGGACTGTTAGTAACAAGGTTGGCAGTTCAAGTCCATGATCACATCCACAGGAGTAAAAGAAAGCTCTCTGCTCTGGAAAAGATTTACAGCCTCAGAGCCCCTATACAGAGCTGCTAGGAATCAGAATCTACTTGATGACAATGGATGAGTTTTCAGTTTCACTGGAGGATCATTTTAAGCCCAAAGTTTTTATTAGAGTTTCTTACATCTAAATTTTCATAATCTGAGAAGCTTACCTAATCGTTTGTATAAAACTCATTGTCCTTGAATCAATTTTGACTCATAGTAACCCTATTGTTGTTGCTAAGTGCTGTTGAATTTGTTCTGACTTAACCGACTCGATGGCACTTAACAACAACAACAACAATAGCAACCCTGTATAGGGCTTTTGTGGAGCAGCTAGTGAGCTTGAATTGCCAACTTTGCAGTTCAAACTGACCTTGCAGTCCAGCAATTAACCTACGGCGCTACACCAGGACTCTACTAATCCAATAAGACAAAGTAAAATCACCCCATAGGATTTCTAAGGCTGTAGTCTTTATGGTTGCGGACTGCGGTAACTTTCTCCTATGAAGTGACTGTTGTGTCCGTACTGCCAGCATTTCATTTAGCAGCCAAGCATTTACCCACATCAGTACCAGTGCTCACATCTTCTCTGTTGGCTTTCTGTAGTTGTAATTAAAGAGTAAATAATAAATAGACCTTGGCAGATCCCCTGAAATAACACACTAAGTGTAACACAGTCAAATCCACGGCTTTTTGAAGCACAAAGCACCAACCTGCTAATTTTGAAAAAGATAGTGATTGGAAATAGGCCATCTAAAAAAGCTTTCTCTTTCAAAGAGCACAGATGGCATCTGAGGAGGCTCTTTTAGGTCTATAAAGGGATTTCTAAAAGTTTTTGCAAAAATCCCCTTCTATTTTTCCTCCATGTTTCCACAAACTTTTTGAAACCCTCTCATACTGTCTAAGGTGGTAGAGATGAGCCCATTCCCACAGGTGTCACTAGCTCCATAGTCACAGAAAACACAAAGTAACACAATAGAAACAGTCTTTTTTGTTTCTATATTATACTTCCCTCTTTACCTTTTTATCCCCTTTAAGTTAGCAAAGTCTGAAGATTATTCCCATTCTTGTATTACTCTGAAAAGCAATGTTTTGTGATTGATTGCCTTTGTATTTCTCATCAGTATGATTATATTCTCTCTCTGCAGACCAAAATCTGCCTATTGCTTCATTTTGCAAATACCTTCTTTACCTTCCTACTTTATGATTTAGCCACCAAGGATTTCCATTTGGCTAGCTAGGCAGAAGCTAGGCAGCAGTTAAGGTCACTGTAACATTTGGTAGACACAGCCTCAGAAACCATCGCAAGTTTCCATTTTTCATAATCACTCAACTCAGAAAATGGTATCAGCCTATTTTTTATTCATAACTTAATTTAATTTATCAATCTGTAAAATAAAACAGTTAAATGGAAGTCAATAGAGGAAGGAATTTGAAATCTGTTTGAAATATTTGAATTTCTGATAAACAATGAAGATGTCAGGTTGGTTTATGCCCTAGACAGAGAATTTCCTGGAACAGCTGGGCATCACTGTAAATTGCTCTGCATTTCAAACAGAAAATCATCCAATTATTTTAGTAACTTCAGAGATAAAAATAGTTTTGCATGCAAAAAAACTACAGTAGATGATTATGTGAATCACATAAGGATAGCCTGCTCTTTTCCAGCCATACTTCAATGTATGTTCATTTCAAAAGGAATTTTTTAAAGTAGTGTTTTGACTATAAACCCCTTGCATCTGATTAAATTGTGTAACAAATGCTTCACTGAATTGAAATTACTCAGGCAAAAACACTGAAGCTGTAAAAAGGTGTTAAGCAAGAAGGTGACAATTTTAATTGTTAATAGTCACTATTAGGACATTGCTGAAATTTAGTACCAAAGTAATAGTTACTAAGTAGGAAATTACTAAAATTTCTTTGACTTAACACACACAAATCTGTTGCAGAAAAATTAGCTGTGACTCATGGCAGCCCCTGTGTGTCAGAATTGAAGTGTGCTCTATGGAATTTTCATTGATTGATTTTCCATAAGTACACTGCCAGGGCTTTCTTCTTGGGGTACCTGTGGGTGAACTGGAACCTCCAAGATGTTGATTAGAGGCCACTTGTATCACCCAGGAATGCCAATTAGCTTGGGTAAACACAACAGTAACTAGCTTGACTAAATACAATTCATCTCAATAGTTTGACTGAATAGACTGAATATCAACTATCCTTAAAAAAAAAAAAAAAAAAAAAAATTCTCCAAGGCAGTGGATGTGGAAGCTGGACAGTGAATGAGGAAGACTGTAGAAGAATCGATGCTTTTCAGTTATGGTGTTGGAGGAGAATATTGAAAGTGCCATTGGCTGCCAAAAGAACCAATAGATCCGTTTTGGAAGAAGTGCAGACAGAGTGCTCCTTGGAGGCCAAGATGACAAACTTCATCTCTCATACTTTGGACATATTGTCAGGCGGGACCAGTCACTGGAGTAGGATATCATGTTTGGCAATGTGGAGGGTCAGAGAAAAAGAGGAAGACTCCCAACGAGATGGATTGGCCAAGTGGCAGCATCGATGGACTCAAGTGTGGCAATAGTATTGAGGTTGGCCCAGGATTGAGCAGTGTTTCGTTCTGCTGTGCATAAGGTCACTATGAGTCAGTACCAACTTGATGGCACCTAACAACAACAACCACCACCTGTGGCTATGTATAGTTCAAATTCAGTAAGTCTGAATTTACTTGTAAATTTAAAATGTATACTGAATTTTAAAGACAATGCCTTTAAATTATCAAATATCTCATTTTTATATTGAATACAGGTTGAACTGATAATATTTTAGATATAATGACTTGTAGCAAATTTAAAATTACACACATGACTTGTCTGTGTGGTTCATCATATTTATATTGGACAATAGTGCATCAAAGAAAATCTTAGATAAAAATACATTTTTAAACTCCAAATTAATATCTATTTGAACAAATTGGGTAGTTATATTAATCTCCAGAACAGTTATATTACTAACCCAGTCATTAGTTAATTCACCCCCAATAAACATATGCCCAATAAACAAAAATATATGCATATATGCATGCTCTCTATTTCTCTGTCTTTCTATGTACCATGAGGGAAAATGAGGAATAAAATGGGTATACTAGAAAGATATCTGTAATAATACATACAAGATCTGATTCTGTTTAAAATTTCTACTAATAATGTTTTTGTTTTGTTAGTTGCCATTGGGCTGATTTCAATTTATGGAGAAATAACTGTCTCTAATGACAACAGACACTTATTTTACCTGATCCTCAGTTTTACAATCAGAAATTTAAACATGTTAGAGAATCTCAAAGACCCTATAATCTATGAAACTTAAGAGTCCCTTAATACAGAGACAGCAGGTATAGGAGCAACGTGAGAACTGAGCAGGAAACTGACCTTGGGTAGAGAAAATGATGCACAAAGAAAGGCAGCCATCCCAACATGGCTTCTTTTCCTGTTAGCTTCAACTCACTGCTGGTACATTTTTCTTCACACGGGGAAAAAAAGGGAGGTGGGGAGGTGGGAATCCTATTAATCCTATTACCTTTTAATTCCATTTTCCAGGAACTTTTGAAGCTCTACCATATAATCCTTTCTATCTGAGGCTATCTCTCACTGTTAAAGAAGGTTTCCTTTTTCTCACAACCAGAGTCTCTCAATGGTGCAAAAAGTTAAACTTGACTACTAGCCAGAAGGTTAGCAGTCCCAACCCACCCAGATGCACCTTGGAAGAAAGGCCAGGATTCTGCTTCTAGAAGGCCTTGGAAAACTGTTTGATGTGCACTTCTACACTGATTGCCATGAGTCACACTCAACAACAGTGGAATTGATTTAATTTTTCCCACAGCCACTTCAAATCATACTTTGTACAATTTGTCCCTCTGCTTATTTTGATGCTCTTCAGGAAGCATATTCTCCTGAAAGTGTCTTCTTCCTTCTTCACTTAACCTTCTGATGTATGCTCCTACCTTCAAAGCAAGATTCAATGCTACATTTCTCTAGTTACCAACTTCTCACTTTTTGGGTTTTGAATTTCATTGTAATGGTCTACGCACTGCAAGGAGTCAAACATCCTGGTAAATGTATATGAGTGACAAGTGTTGTCTTTGAGTCAAAGGCACCTAGCAATGATATGTGAAGGGAGGCTCATGAGTACAAGTTCTCAGAAGGAGAGAGTACTGGAGAAGCTAACTCAGAGTCCTTTACTATGTCAGCCTCCAAAAGGAGATGAAAAATGTCCCTAACTGCAAGTTTTTGTCACTAAAACTAATTTACATGTGCATCCAGCTAGTGATTCAACTTACATTTCCATAACCTGTAGTAAGAGATTTTGTATGAGAACTCAGCATATGGAGTGATTTGTGACATTTACAGTCTAAACTATTCCTAGGTGACATGTGTATTGCATCTTGACTTTCAAAGCAACCCAGGAGAACGAGAAGTCTAACCAAACAAAGATACAACTTCTGTTTTGAAATATCTTCAAGAGGGAGTTAGTTATTCATTATTAGTGGTTGCATAACAGATATGCCAATGATACAACATTACTTGCTGAAAATGAGGAGGACTTGAAGTTGTGATAGAGGACGATCATTGACTACAGTCCTCAACATACACAAAACAAAATCCTCACAACTGGACTGATAAGCCACATCATGATAAATAGAGAAAAAACTTGTTAAAGACTTCATGTTATTTGTGTTTACAAGCAGCAACCACGTAAGCAGCAACTGAGAAATCTAATGACGTGTTACACTGTACAAATCTGCTTCAAAAGACCCCTGTAATATGTTAAAAAGCAAAGCTGTCACTTTAAGGCTAAGGTGCACTTGACCCAAATCATGGTATTTTTAATCAGGTCATGCATGCAAAAGCTGAACAACGACTAAGGCAGACCGAAAAATTGATGTATTTCAATTAAGGTCATGGTGAAGGACACTGAATATACCACGGACTTCCTGGATAATGAAAGAAATCTTTCTTGGAAGAAGCATAACAAGAATGGTCTTTAGAAGCAAGGATGGCAAAATTTCATCTCAGGAAAAACATCATGTTTAGTACAGTAGAGGATCAATGAAAGATAGGAAGCCCCTCCATGAGATAGATTGACACAGTGAATGTAACAATGAACTCAAATATAGTAAATCTTATGAAGATGATACAGGAAAGTGTAGTGTTCATTCCGTTGTACATAGGTTAACTATGAATCACAACCACTTGGTGGCACTTAACAACAACAGTGGTTACCTTCATTCTGTCCATATACTTTTTTACTTATGCTGAGGATTGGTAGGAAACAAAGTAGCCCCATCCAATGTGTTGTTCCTATAGAGGAAATCACTACAGAAAGGAAATGGTAGAGTTTGAATGGATTGCTTGAATGAGGCTAACTCAATACCAAGTATATTATTTGAATGCCTATAATTGTTTGTACTGCTTTATGTAATAGAGACTTAGAATTCAAAGGAATTATCCTAGGTAATAATGTGACTACAGACATTTTACAAAATTGTACAATTAGTCACCATATGCTTGAATATTATTGTCATGACATTTATAACAAAAAAATCTTCTCTGCTAACTCTTTTATATTTGGAGACAATGGTATTGCATTCATATGTTTAATTGTATCTGTTTCTCTTAGGCTGAACTGGGTCTTGAACAAATTTATTTTCATAAGAATATTGCATATTCCACTTGCACTGTGCAGAAGAATTGGGCCTACTGCTGAGTGCTATATTTATATCTTAGATAAAATAATCATTGCTTTCTCACAAGCAATAAAATTACTTTGCTTACATGGGGAGATGGAGAAAAACAAAACTAACAAAAAATGCTTAGTGGAAATTAAAAGACTGTTTAAATCAAAGAGCATGCACATTTCAATTTTTGTAGTGAGAGAATAGGAAAAAAAAAACTATTGCTAGTAGAAAAATAGCAACCTGAATATGAAGCACTTGCAGAGAACATGAACAGTTGCTCTGTGAGCAGCCGTAAGCACCATGTGTTGGGGTTAGTTTTAGGTTTGTTGGAAGCAGCTTGCAAAGTCAGCAAAGAGGAACTGCTCCTTATTCAAAGATTGTCAGGGTTTTACACACCAACAGTAACTTGAACTGTTTACAAAGTCAAATGATTTTAATTTTAAAAGACCTTGAGATGCTCAGAGGTATAAAGAGAAGACAGATTTATGACCTTCTCATGCAGCTGAATATTCTAGCAAATACTTAAAGCTGTCTCCTCTTAAACTAAGATGAAGAAAGGGGTATGGCTCGCTGTAATCCTGCTGATTTAAGTTATCCATCTGATTGATTTAAGAGTTGCAGCTGGATTATGATTTAAGGTGGGGCAGATAGAATATTTTCGATAGAATAAATTGATAGAATATTTTGTTTCAATCAAGCCTATATAGTATCTTTACCCCTAAATTTCCTTCACCTTCTATGTATCTTTAATGTCAATTAGTCTCATTTGTCTCAATTGAGAGGTTAATGAGAATTACATAAACTGACAAAGACCATTCCTTAAGTATTAAGCACACTATTAATAGACCAGAGAACTGTGAATAATAAATCATGGGTATAAGAAAGTTAAAGGATAAATCTGCAAAATAAGTGGGAAAATAAACCACCTTCAAGTTGCTGCTAACTAAACATTGTTGTTAAGTGCCTTCGAGTTGATTTTGACTCATAGTGACCCTGGGTTGGGTCTCCAGGGCTTTAAATCTTTGCAGGAGTAGCTGGTGGGCTCAAATAGCTGACCTTGTGGTCCACAGCCCCGTACTTATCATACAGAGACACTGAGCTCCCCATTAAGCATTATAAGCTCAAAAATAGATGTTATTATTAATGTGCATACTTTCAATAGTATTTTTTAATGTTGTGAAAGGAGTATTATTACAATAGTGATGACCATCATTTTTGATGTTTTCAAGAAAAATTCATTTTAGAAGAATAGCAAAGGTAGGTAGGTTCCCATAAGGTAGAGATTAAAGATATCACATATGCTCAACTTTTCTAAAATGCTATGTGTTGTTAAGTGCCATCAAATGGTTTGACTCATAGAGACCCTGTATAGTGTTTCCAAGGAGCAGCACACCAATTCCTGATACAAACCCCTACTGTTCTTCTCAGTATTCTTCACATATTCCAGGGTTCTGAAATTCAGGGCAGCATAGAACTCATGACTCATCAAGGAAATGACTCACATGGTTGTTGTTGTTGTTGTTGTTGTTGTTGTTAAGCACCTTTGAGTCAGTTCTGACTCGTAGCGACACTGCATAAGTTCACAGTTCAGTCCTTATCTCACTGTGCCATGCCAGAGTCCACACAACTGTGGAGGCTGGTAAATTCCAAATCCACAGGGTGGACATCAGTTTGTAGGATCCTCCTCACTCATGCCAATTCAGGCAGTTGACTCACAAGGCTTTGAAAACTGGCAAATTAGGTCGAGTCTCAGGCTTAAGTCCCAAGAACCAGGGGTTAGAAGAAGGGAAGCTCAGTTAGTCAAGCAAAGGAGCACACAGCCCACTCATCACCAAGATGACTCATTGTATAACCAGCAGGATGGCAAAACTGACTAAGCACCTCGTTAGATTTCCAAGTTTTTACAATCACAATTAACTCTGTTACTAATCACTCACAGCTGTACCTTATCTCTCTGTCAGCATTTCTCCTCTGCCTTCTCTTGTCAGACCATCAGGAAAAAAAGTGGTCTGATGGGAGTTACAAAGACATGGCTAGAAAACATACATTAAATAATTCACTGTGCTACAATGGTACATGAACAATCTATAAGAAAACTATGTCAGTTGAATCTAGCCTAATCAGAGTTATCATACACAGCGAACAGCATTTTAGACTCCTAATGAAATTATGTACAAACCTTACTACATATAAAGAACACCCTGTCATTCTTTACTGCCTTATTTTTCTTTGGTAACAATCAATAAAGTCACTATTGATGATGAAAACATCTATGCCTAATTTCTTCTTTAAAATATATAGAAACACACACATATAGACATGTATATTCAGAATGTATATGTGGAGATATTCACATAAGAAATATTAAATGTTTATTGAGTCACTGAGAAACTGCTATCTAATAAAAAACAGAACAATATGTAGTAAGTAAATAGATCTGGTGTTTCTACTTTCAAAAGGAAGGGGAGGGACATTGAATGCTTTTCAGCAGATAGCTGTTAAACATTAAGAAACTGGGCATCATTACCCATTTCCATTATTCATGTATATTCCCAGTTACTTTATATAAAAATTTGACAGTCAATTCACTTTGAAGTTTGATTGGATTCCTACCTACATGAATTTGATAAACACATGCATATTTGATACCCCCCAAAAAAAAAACGATCCCCATGACTGTTGTTGTTGATAAATGCCATTGAGTCAGTTCCAACTCACAGTGACCCTGTATAGGGTTTCTGAGAAGCAGCTGGTAAGGTTCTAAACTGACAACTTTGCTATTCACACTAACTTTGCAGTCCAGTGAATTACTCTGCAGCATTACACCAGGACTCCTATTCCCTTAATTAAGGCATTCTTATTCTAATCATGTGTATGTTATTGTTAAGTGCCACTGAGTCTATTCTGGCCCATTGTTGTTGCTATGTGCCGTGAAGTCGGTTCCGACTCGTAGTGACCCTGTACAGGGTTTACGAGGCTTTAAATCTTTATGGGAGCAGAAAGCCTCATCTTTGGAACAGCTGGTAGTTTCGAACTGCTGACCTTGAGGTTCACAACCAGATTTGTAACCACTATGCTACCAGAGCTCATAGCGACCCTGTTTAGGGTTTCCAAGGAGCAGTTGGAAAGCTTGAACCACCAACCTTGCAGTTCAAATGACTTTGCAGTCTGACGCATTAGCCCACAGTGCCACACCAAGACTCGCTACAGATAAAACCTAAGGAAAGCATGGTCAGCGTGAAAGCTGATCAATTTGTATGATTTGTCTAAAATCTAGGTTCTATATCATCACATGGTTAATTCAGCCTAAATGTTGAAATCTTATAAAACATGGTGAATTTGGTGCAAACCAGGGTTGCCTGTATTTAGTCTATACCATCATAAACATACTTTTAATTCTAGAATTTATACAGTGGGGTAACAGACTCAAATAGAGAAGAAAGGAAGGTTTTTCAATGATCTACCAAGACGTATACCGCTTCAAACAACACTCTAGAATCACTGGTTAAGTAAAGAAGGATGTCACACTGCTGTATTTCTGTATGTCTCCTAGATGTCTTTGAACACTTCCATGTTTTACCTGCCAGAAAATTATGTGACAATCTAATAGGGATGTGGATATATTCTGATACATTACAATATAGAGGACTTACAGGAAGGGCACATGTGACTTAAAACTAGTGTGTTCTTTCCCTGTCTGAAGTTCAATTGGATTTAGTATTCCTAGAGAAAAGTTTAAGGTCCCTAAGTGGCACATGGGAGTCCTAGTGCGGTGCTGTGGGATAAACACAGGACTATTAATCAAATACTGGGTGCTTCAAATCTACAAGCTGCTCCTCAGAAACCCTATACAGGGTCACTATGAGTTGTATCAACCAGAGTAACAGGCGGAAAACACAGTTAAGAACTTGACTACTTGGCCAAATGTTTGTGGTTTGAAACCACCCAAAGGCACCTCAGAATTTTAGGTCTGAGGCTATGCTTCCAAAAGGTCAAAACCTTGAAAATTCTATAGTGCAGTTCTACATACACCTGGTTGGAATCTGTTTGATGACAACTAATAACAGCAATGATTTAAGTGCAATGTTTAAGTACTCCAGTGCCTTCAGGTGTATGCAGTTATAACACCAAGCTTATTGTAAGGCAATGAGTGTTAAGTAAAATATATTATTCTGAAAACATGGCAGCTATCAACTTAAATTGCTTTCACTGCAGCACAGATTAAACAAAAGTTAGTTGGTTGTTGTGTGCCATGAAGTCGGTTCAGACTCATAGTCACCCTGTATAGGGTTTCCGAGGATGTAAATCTTTACTGGAATGGAAAGCTTCATCTTTCTCACACTGAACAGCTGACAGCTTCAAATTACTGACCTTGAGGTTAGAAGCCTGACTTGCAAACACTACACTACTGTTGTTAGGTGCCGTGGAGTCGGTTCCGACTAATAGAGACCCTCTACAGGGTCCCAAGGCTGTAAATATTTATGGGAACAGAAAATCTCCTCCCGCGGAACAGCTGGTAGTTTCGAAATGCTAACTGTGAGATTAGCAGCCCAATTCATAACCACTATGCTACCAGAGCTCCTAGAACTCATTGAAAGACGTATTCAACAAATATATATATATACATATATAGTTGTTAATGCTGACTCATAGCGACCCTATATGGGGTTTCCAAGGAGTACCTGGTAGATTTGAACCACTGGCTTGCAGTTCAAATGGATCTTGTTCTCCAGTTTATCCTATAATACCACACCAGCACCACACACACACACACACACACACACACACACACACACAGAGAGAGAGAGAGAGAGAGAGAGAGAGAGAGAGAGAGAGAGAGAGAGAGAGAGAGAGAGAGAGAACCCGATTGAACATCCTCTCTCTACTCTCTGAACTTTCTTCTATTTTATTAGCCTTTCACTAACTCCTCTCTGATCAGTCCCTCTCCTTCAGTCATATTTTCAACTCAAAACATTAGGTTACTTCTCAGTCTCCTTTGCTAAGTTGTCATTTTTTTTTAGCTCAAAAGAAGCCCTCTTGGTACTGCAGGTTAGGCACTGAACTTCTAACTGTCCCGTCAGCAGCCACTGTGTGTGAGAATGATGAGGCTATCTTTTCCTGTATAGATTTTCTTTAAAACTCTATATAGGGTTCTATGTGTTGGAATCAACTCAATGGCATTGGGTTTAGGTTTTTTAGTTTCTTGAACTCTTAAGAACTCTGATAGTGCACAGGGTTAAGTGCTGGGCTGCTCACTGAAAGATCATCTCAACTGGTTTTGGTTTCTTGACCTCTGATTGTTGGAAATCTCTTGGGCTTATGGTCAGATCACTCTTTAGTTCTGACACTTAAACACCAGAGGTCATTGGATCATGGCAAAGACAACATTTTCACATTATTAAATTTGTGCATAAACACATTAGCTTAATTTTCCATTTTATGATCCAGGGAACATTGAGTGTGAGACATGGTACAAATGGAAAAGATTTTGTAATGTCTGAAAACAGGAAGAAAGGAAGTTATACTGGGCAATTTTCAAATTGCCAAACATTTTCTCTTATTTGGGATGAAGGAAAAATGTTCAACCAGGTTAAACTGGTTAATCAAGTCCTGATTGGCTAGGTTAGGTTTCCATGGGGAGAGTAAATTGATTGTCTTAAATTTCTGTTCTTGAAAGCTAGAAACTTAGGTTTCTGTTTGCTGACGTGAGGCTCACCATTTGGGGCCTAGTTTAGTCAGGACTTCAATGATAAAATTTAGCAGTTATCAGAACCATATAGAGAGATTATTTTTTTTTAAATCAGCTTCTTATGCTCCACCCTCAGATTAAGTCTAATTAAGTCATTAAGTCAAATTTGTGTGTTTCTAACATGTTTCCAGATGCTCCTGCTATTGCTGATGTGGGGACTCCACTTTGAGAATGACTTGTCCTATAGTCACTCCAACGACTTTAAGAACTATATAGAGGATCTTCAAAAGCTTGCAGAAAGATGGAATTGAAAGATAATGGAAATTTTTCCACAAAATTTTTGAAGCATGCTCATATATTCTGACTTACATATTTTAATGCTTAGCTTAGACCTCCGTGTCTTCTCTAAATGACCATATTTCATTGTGTTCCAAACATTTCCATGATTATGTTTAATAGAAATCTCAAGTTAAACTACCCCAAATTAAAGTTTATTGACTCCTCAGAACTATTTTTCAATATTATTTCCTGTATCAGTAAATGATACTAACTTCTCAATGTATAAATGTAAAATGTACTGCCAAATTATTTTCTAAGTTAGAGTACAGTTTGTAGTACTCCCAGCAATATGAGATTTCTTGTTGTTCTGCATCCTCTTCAGCATTTGATATTTTAGTCTTTTTAATTTCTGTTGTAATGATGGTGTGTAATTGTGGTTCAGAATGCATCTCTTTATAACCACACCATGCTTTGTGCTTCTTTGTCTTCTGGCATCTTTGTTATTGAAGTATCTTTCCAAACCTTTTGCCCATATATTAATTTGCTTCTCTTCTTTTTATGGATTTGTAAGAATTCATTATAAATGCTTGATACAAATCCTTATCATATATGTTATCCCAGGCTCTGGATTGTCATTTTCTTTCTTCAGACTAGGATTAGAAATGTCAATAACCTTCAGTCAGAGACCATAAAGACACATTTACAGTCAATCTTCATTCAGTTAGGACAAATAACAGCATGTAAGATCATGGGGTGTCTCAAGAGAAGGCTGTTATAAAAAAAACTATTGTATGATTTGGAATTTGATTGAATGATGGGAATTTTCTTTAGATTAGATGCTTTCAGAAAGCATGGCCAGTTCTATGCTTTGGTATGTTAATAAATCTTAATTATAATAAGGGAAGATTAGAACAAGGATAAAGTTGTACTTAGTAAAGAAATAGTAATCACTCGTTTGGGTCTAGAGAAAGCATGTTTGAAATTTGGAGTGGCACAGTAACCACTCTTTTGTTTTCATCTGTGACCTTGTTTTTAAATGCACTTATACACATTTATGAAGTAGCCTTCCTTCATCTAGTTTTAATATGATCTTATAATAACCTTGTATAAGGTTGGTATTCTGTAAGTCTGTTTATACAATCAATAGGAAAATAACATAGTTGTGAGTGCCAAACCATCTTCTAAATGTCAGGGACTACTCCTTATTTCTTTCTCAAAACAGATTATTTAATTTGATGAAGTCAAATATAAAAGTTCATTTATTTAAATGCTTGGGCCTTTTGTTTCCCACATAATAATTCTGTTTAACCCAAGGTCAAAAAGATTCCTATTATATATCTTTCTACATCCTTTACAGTAATACTTGAAATCAGATATTGAGAATATTCACATTTTCAATTTACAATTATTTTTACTAAGATGTAGAAATACAGTTAATTTGTCTGTTCAGAAATAGAAGTGAGGATGATAAATTTACTTATTAGTTCTAGTTTTTATTAATTTTTCCTCTATAGATTAATTGGACTTTTCTATGTAGACAGACATGTAATCTACAAATGAAAATAATTTAAATTGTTCCTTTCCTCTCTGCATAGCTTTTAGCATAGTGACTCCATAGGATAAGCACTGGACTGTAAACCACAAGGTGGAAGGTTTGAGTCCACCAAACACTCCATGGGAGAAAGATAAGGTTGTTTGCTCCCACAAAGATTCATAGCCTCAGAAACCCTATACAGGTTCTCTAAGAGTCAAAACCAATAACACTTAACAATTTTCCTCATAATGGACTGAAATACAACTTTGAATAGAGTTGGTGAGAAGGCACATCCTTGATTTTTCCCAATTTCCCTATATGTCTATTCAGTTCTAATTGATTCCTTCTCATAGCTACCCTGGACTCCTGGTGTGGTGCTATAGTATAAGCACTGCACTGTGAACCAAAAGGTCAGCAGTTCAAACCCACCAGCTGCTCTTTGGAAACCCTGTGCAGAGTCACTACACTTAACAATAACCATGTGTGTCATATCCTTGCTGATCCATGCACTCTGTGAAATTATGTGCCCCCTAACTACAGCAACATAACTATCTTATGTTGTTGTTGTGAAGTGCCATCGAGTCGATTCCGACCAATAGTGACCCTGTATGGGGTTTCTGAGGAGCAACTAGTGAGCTTGAACCACAGACCTTGCAGCTCAAATGGCTTTGCAGTCTGGTGCATTTACCCACAGCACCACACCAGGACTCCTATAGAACAGTAAAACTACCTCAAAGGATTTTTAAGTTTGTGGTGCTATAGGATAAGCTCTGGACTGCTCACCATAAGATCAGCAGTTCAAACCTAAAGAACGATGAGTTCTCTGCTCCCATAAAGGTCTACAGTGTCTGGAACCTCATACAAGATCACTATGAGTTGAGTCAGGGTCCTGGTGTGGCACTGTGGGATGATGCACTTGGCCACAAGGTGGTTTGAACCACAAGGTGGGCTTGAACCACAAGATCAGTGGTTTGAACACACCAGTTGCTCTTTGGGAACCTAAACAGGGTCACTATGGGTCAGAACCGACTCAATGACACTTAATAACAACAGCAACATGAGCTGAGTCAGAACCGAAGCTACAGCTCATAGTATCAACAATCTTCATGGATTGCCATGCTTTGTTCCTGCAGAATAGTTGGTACATTTGATTTGCCAACCATTTGTTTAGCAGCTAAGCACATTAACTGCTATGACTCCAGAACCCCAGTGATTCAACTTCAAGTAGGAGTTTGCTATAGTACTTTTCTTGTCCTTTATCAGTTTAAGGAAATTTACATATTTCATGGCTTGTTGAAAGTTTTTATTGTGAATGGATACTAACTGTGTGTATAAAGTAGTAGGAAGAGATTTGTTTTTTTCCAAAGTAAAGGAGAGAAGCTTCGTCTGGTGATTACAAAAACTTAAACAGAATAGAGAAAGGCAAAATGTGAATAATAACATTTTAGTGTAAGAGAAAGGGAGTTTTTTTATTGGCTAATAATTCTGTCTGAAAAGAAACATGGAAATTAGTCAAATTTTTGCCCATATTGACTCACGTTTAATATTTATTCAAACGAAATATGAATGTTAGTGAAATCTTTAATATAAATAGTCATTATATTAATGCAATAAAAAATCAGTTTTTGTCTTCATTGGGATGAAAACTTGAATTTAGAGTTCTTAACAAGGGTTAATAAAAGGTCATTCCTTATCTTCTTTGTAATCTGCTCAGATAATGGCATATTCCACCAGAATCAATTTCTGTTTTACGTAGACTTTTTCATGTCCTGCTTATTAAATAAACACAATTTTTTTAAAAAATTGGACAAAATTAAAAAAAAAAATTATTTAGTTGTGAAAGAACTAAAATTTCTATAATCACTGTATCCCATCTTTCTACTTTCAATTGCTATTTAGATTAAGAAAGTAACAATTGTTGGTTGTCAGGTATCCATTATTTTATCTTAATCAAATGACCAACTTTGGCTATTTTTATGTCCCCAATTAGATACTATATTAAGAAAAAGTAAAATACATTTTCAGGACATCCTTCACATCTAAAATTACCTGTGACTTTTCCAAGCAGTCCAAGGGAATATCACATACACACAAATTGTTTAATTTTATTAAAAAAGAGAAACATTACAAGTATATTGATTTGGTAGTTCCATGTTTCTTTCATTCACTCACCACTATCTTAAGAATAATGTGAGAAAAATTGTCAAATCAGAAATGCTACTTGGCCTCCCAGATAATAAGTTTATATAGGTAAGATCTATTAATATTAATATTTTGGAGATTTTATACTTTGTGGAAATGGTATGAAAATTTGACAATACCTTCATTTTCCTGTTGAGGACCACAAAGCACTGAGATGTTGAAGCCCTGTGTCATGGACGAAAATCCTACATGATGGCCCCACTCAGGATGGCTAGCCAGGGACCCTGAGGGCCAAAGGAAGTGACCTCCTGATATCCCGGTTTCATTGGTTTTTGCGAACTCACTGGTGGGCTACTTCTGTATAATTTTCTTTGGTCTTATTATTCATTCTATGCTTCTAACTCCAGTAATTGTAGCTTCTGAGAAAATGGTTTCTTATGTGCCTCTCTTAATGTCTCCACTGTGTTGGCAGTGTGTAGGGTCCTGGGAACAAATCTCTCTGAGGAACAAACTCTGGCCACCTGGCAAGCATGTCCAAATCATTCTTTATCAAATTATTCAGTAATGTTTGATATTAACTTAATACATGAGCCCTTGATACCCATGGACAAATATTAAAAAAAAAATCTTCTAAAGCCGAGGTTGTAAAAGTTCCAAAGGCAGGTTTGCTGGGATTCCGCAAAGAGGCTCTAGAGACAATCTGCCCAAGGAATTCACTCAAAGTAGATTGGCGAATTCCGGAGTATTGTTCAAGGAATAATAGTGACAACTTCCTCAAATCGTCCCCAGGTGTAAACCATTAACCCAGACGTCCTTCTTCCTCCTGAAAGCCTAAACCAGGTAGCTGAAACAGCTTGACTCTCTTCAGACCTTTTAAATCCTTTTTTACCTTTACCCATTTGAGATTAAGTGCTATAGGTATGTTAATTAGTCTTGAAAAACCTCAAGTCGCTACCTTAAGATTTGAGCCAAAAAAGTAATTTATAACAGTTTGCTTGAATTTTTGGAAAATTAAGAATGTTAGATTATTAAGACAATTTGCAATGTATATTTTAGAATTTGTTCCTGTAAATCATTGTGTCCTGTTTTGAACAATTAATCACATTTCATTTCTTTACCCTGTCTTAATAATCCCCTTCTTCCTTTATGTAAAATCCCTCCCTGAAATAAAAGATGGACGCAGATTGAAACCTGCGTGCATTACTGCCTGCAGGGGCCATGATGCCTGCAATCCAGGGTCTGCCTGCCAGTCTTGCACCCACTCTGGTTTCGGGGTGTCTCTTTGTCTCTCTCGTCGCGTCTTTGTGTGTATTCTTTTTCTATTTCTTTTGCCGCCAGATCTCCCTACTTCGTGAACCAAACTTCCCTGTCGAGGCAGGTCCCCGACATTTTCCAAAATATATTCTTAGTCTCATGGAAACCAATAATCATATCTTACAAAATAGATATGTACTGTACTCCAGCATAAATGTTTACCCTTTTCCATTCAAATAGAATTGGTTACCCTAACAAATTGACCAAGGACATTTCATGTCATTGCCAAGCACTTTCCTGATTCCCTGTAATGTTTACTTGAGTAGGATCTGTATATAGGATCGATATTAGTCAGAACAGACTCAACTAAACTTAACAACAACAGTTGGGGGGAAAAAGACTCCACAGTTTATATATATTTTATAGCAACCCAGTAAGTTTTAAAAAAGGACAAAGAGAAGACAAAGACAAATCATCTGGATGAGGGGAAACCATTACCATGAGACCATAATGGTGTCAAAAGAATTCACAGTCATGTGGCCTGTTATGGAAGGTGGAAAGCAAAAGGAATTCATCACAAAATCATGATCAACAGCAAATCAGTTTATCACATCTGCAAGCAGGATTATAGAAGTCAAAAGGAGACCAAGATGGAGATATATATATCTACACACTTTTGCAAATTGGCTGTAATACAAGACTGATTTAACAACAACAAAAAAAATTTCTAAGCTTCATGGAAAAGTAGATACATTGATACACTGATATATTTTTAAACCATAGAATTTTATATAAAGGTTTCCAAGTGTAAATTTCTTAGATAACTTTCAATTTTATCAGCTGTTATTGTTGTTTTAAATGCTATCGAGTTAGTTCAGACTGATAACAACCTTGAATAAGGTTTCCAAGGATTGGTCGGTAACTTTGAACCACAAATCTTGCAATTTGAAGTCCAATACATATCCTACAGTGTCACACCAGAACTCATTCTCCAAGGATCTTTTCAGTCTCAAATCAGATATAGTTCATCAAGGGAAATAGTGGACAAGAGATACAACAGAATAAGGGTGACTAATACAGAAATCAATGCATTGAGGGGAGTCTATTGTCATTACTACTTTAGAATAAGGATCCTGGTGTGGCATTGTAGAATAAACCCTGGATTGCTAGCCACAAGTTTGATGGTTCTAACCAACCAGATGCTCCTTAGAAACCTTATAAGTTGGAACTGATTCAATGGCACTTAACAACAATAACAAACTCTTTGCAATATTGTTGATATTATTTTTAAAGTTCTATGTATATGCGTATATGAGAAAGTCATTTATCTTTTATCCATGTTATCAATAATATTCAATTTAGTAAAACCTGATTTTATAAATGGAATGACACATTTCTAAATGGTTTGATTCGCGCCAACCCCTCAGAATTCAGGGGGAAAATACTTATATATGTATAAATATGCTGTTGTTCAGTGCCATCAGGTCAGTTCTGACTCAGCAACCCAGTATAGGATTTCCAAGGAGTGGCTGGTAGGTATAAATATGAGAGGTTCAAGAAGTTCTCACCCATGAGTCACTCCTTGGAAACTCTATACAGGGTCTCCATGATGTGGAACCAATGCAACAGCACTTAACAACAACAATACCAACCACTGGTGAAGCTTTCCCAGCTGTTGATCTGATAAAGCTTTGAGCGACTTTCATAAATTCTGTCATAATAAGTAAATATTATTGTTTTTTGACCCACCAGAGAGTCAACAAGCAAATACCATGAGAATCTCCCAAAATTATTGCTATGACCTTTGATCTTGACTGCTTCTGCCGTAACTGGGCCTTTTCTATCTCTTGGTAGCCATTTTAGTC
The DNA here is from genome assembly GCF_000296735.1 of Chrysochloris asiatica. Lineage (NCBI taxonomy): Eukaryota > Metazoa > Chordata > Mammalia > Afrosoricida > Chrysochloridae > Chrysochloris > Chrysochloris asiatica. The sequence goes on from NW_006408526.1 coordinate 13,171,382, forward strand.
ATTTATTTTCTCACAGTTTAAGAGGCAAGAAGTCTGAATTCAAACACCAGTTCTAGAGTAAGGTCGTTGTCTCCTTTCAGCGTTGTAGCCTCAGCATTCTTTTGAGATCTCCATGTGCCATACCATCAATATTTTCCTAGATCTAGGAATTTCACAGCACAGGGATTCCCAGGTCCAAAGGACACACTCACTCCTTGGTCTTCTTTTTTATGGTTGCAGACCCCTCTTTCTCTGCTCACTCTTCTCTCCTTTTATATTTTAAAAGAGTTTTGACTCAAGATACAACCTAATCCAGTAGACTGCATCTGACCTCATTAGTATTTTAGAAGTGAGGAGTTGCAACACATAGGATAATTGTATCAGATCAGGGCTGATTCATATCAGATCACAATGGGGCAATTGCATTTTATTAGATCGCATCATGGGTAATTACTATATCTTAACTGCCAAGACACTGAGGATCCAGGCCCAGCCAAATTGACTCAAAACCTTAACTCTTACAGCAGTCATTGCTTTCATTGTGCTTTATCTTCAGGATCATACTGATAAAGTTCTGTTTTAACTTGTGTAACAATTCTGTTACAATTTGAATAAATGCTTTAAATTCTTGATGTCATTTCTTTAAAATGTCCATTGAAAGCTTTGATGTCAGCAGCTGATCTGGGTACAACAGTTTTGGCAGCTATCAAGCAGAATGTTTGCTCAACTTTTATTTTTCCGTTAGAATTTTGTAAGCTGAGACAATTGTGATACTTAAGGTGTTGGCTATTGTTTCTGCTGTTCATTTTCAGTTCTTTTCAATTAGGGCATGAACAAGATTGTTTCCTAACAAATTAATGTGAATGGTCTATTGCTTCATGCTTCATTTTCAACACCGTTTCATCCCCCTTTAAAATAAGTTATCCTTTTGTAAACTACCAATTTCTTAGGGGTATTGTTCCTCTAAACTTTTTGTAAAGCATGAGCAATTTCACCATTCTTTGACCCAAGATTCACCATAAATTTCCTTTTGCTTCATGATAAAGCAAGAGAGAATTTGTGTTGCTCTGATAGAGGCTCTTTTCAAATTGCTGTCTTATCACGTATCCTTCTTTGTGCCTCAAACTGGATCCCGTTCAGACATATTATAATGTTGTTGTTGTTGTTATGAGCCGTGGAGTCAGTTCTGACTCATAGCGCCCCTATACAGGGTTTCCGAGGCTGTAAATCTTTACAGGAGTAGAAAGCCTCATGTTATACTAAGCTACTGAAAATTTACTTTGCTGCAAACATTTTTAAAAAATACATCTGTATTTTTTTTTCCATAACACACATTTTCCATGAGTGTTTTAATGATGCTTATACATGTTTCTTGGCTTTACAGTTATTTGCATAGGATCAATGGCATATGTGGTCTTTAGGAGGATAACTAGACAAATAATTGAGCAACCAAAGTTATTCCTAGAATAGCATATTAAGAATAATTCTCATTCAATCATATATGGCAAGTGTGATATAAAGAACTTGATTTGCCCTTGGTCTTTGGTTTTATGAAAGGTAATAATCAAGATGTCTGTATTTTCTAAAACAGCCAGGCAGCACTTAAATGTGTACAGATATAGTGGAAGCCTCAAAGACCACCCCTGGCAAATAACTTCAGAGAAGTAAGGGACATGATGCAATCGATCATGCATAGCTATTGATCTAATCAATCATAATTATACAATGAAACTAATAAAAGCCATTCCAGAGGCTTTCTGAATTGGTGAAAACAAGTGCTTTGAGGTGAGTAGTGTATCACTGCGGACAACAGAATTCTCAGACCAGCACTTCTCAACTTCACCTAACAATGTGTATCTCTTTGTCTCTGTTTTACTAAAAGGGTAGTTTTACATATCAGTAGCCTCCATGAATTGTGTGAGTCATTTTAGGGGGTGGTTGACATCTGCCTACTTGGCAATCAGAAGGACAGAATTCTAACTTGTATGAAGACTCCTGTTGTTGTTGTTAAGTGCCTTCGAGTCAATTCTGACCCACAGAGACCCTGTATAGGGTTTCTGAAGAGCAGCGGGAGACATCATGCTTGGTAAAGTAAAGGGTCAGTGAACAACTGACCTTGAGGTTCAAATGACTTTGCATTCTAGCACATTAACCCACAATGCCACATCATAGGGTACTTTTAACTTATAAAAGCTGAACTAACTCTGGGTTGTTAGGGTCAGAGAGAGAAAGTGCCATGAGGATGACTGACAACAAGGATAATGGAGACATGACAAGGTGAAAACTAGATCCATTTTTAGGTGGGAATTGATTTATGCTGATCCTTAACACACAGGTAACAGAAAAGATGGAATTTGCAAACGTTTATTAGTGCAACTAGTATATACAACAAGCTGTTAAGGAAGATGTTTGCATTATATGTGGAGTTAATGACTACAAGCTCCTCCCAAGAAACAATTTGCTTTGTACCTATATTCCAACGTTCCAAACTTCTAGGTGATTAAGAAAGGTCACTCTGTAAAGAGTGGGATATAGACAAATCAGCAGAACTTAAGAAGTAATCCCATTCAAATTTATATGCAGTTTACTAGTTTTCTAACCTAGTAATAGAACAAAAGAAAACAGATGCTTTTAAAATAGATAATTTAAAAATTATGATAATTTTCAGACTAATTTTTGTGTCTTTTGTAGTTGCGTATTATTGAATCATTTTTTATTTTCCAAACACAAAGATGCCTGTAAACCTAGTTAATAATCTTTCTGAAGCTATGTAAATAATAAGGCATCAACTAATAAAGCCATCTTTCTATGATTAAAAATAACTTTTCATTTATTTATTATGGCAAGGGTAAGAATTTCAGAAAAACTATATAGAACTCAGAAAATAAGCAAAAAATTGGGTACTCTTTCAATATTATCTAGGGTCAAATGTCACCCAAGGATTAAGTAGTAGACTAAGTTTACTTCACTGTCAATGAAAGGGCTATCTTTAGTAAAGTCACATGTTAACTTGTGTATTTCTATACAGCTCTATACAGTAGAGCCATAAATAATTTCTTGATAGAACAGATAACCCAGGGGAATGCACTCATTTCCCTTATAAAATAATAAACCACTTTTATGTTTAACCAAGCAATCTTAAAATCCTGTAAACTTCTTAGCTTCTCAAATGCCTAATTGTAACATCATGCTTGTTCCTTCATTCAATCTGGTGTTGAGTAGAATTTTTGATATACGTACACTTTATATTTATATGAAAATCATTATTTTACCATTTGTGAAAACAATAATTTACTAGAGAATGTTTGGACAATGAATAAGGAAGACTATAGAAGAACTGATGAATTTGTGTTATGGTGTTGGAGAAGAATATTAAAAGTACCATGGATTACCAGAAGACCAAGCAAATCTGTATTGGAAGAAATAGAACCAGAATGCTCCTTAGAAGCCAGGGTGGCAGACTTCATCTCTCATGCTTCAGACATATTATCAGGAGGGAGTAATCTCTGGAGAAGGACATCATGGTTGGTAAAGTAGAGGGTCAGTGAAAAAGAGGAAGAACTCAATAAGATGGGTTGGCATAGTGTCAGCAGTATTGCGTTCAAGCGTAACAATTGTGAGATCGGCACAGGATCAGGCAGGATCAGGCAGTGTTTCGTTCTATGGTGGATAAGTTCACTGAGTGGGTACCAACAATAAAAACAAGAGAACTTTAAAATAACAATGATCATATGTTAAAGGACAAATGGAATCTATAAATAAAGAGTTAAATTTCTATGTCTGAAAATTACAATTTCTGTTTATCTTTTAAACAAAGGTGTTTTTTTTTTTTTTCATTTTATCTTAATTTCTGTCAGCTTTCTTCATAATACATATGGCTAAATTCATTCCTAACCAAAATAATAACAACAACTACAAAACACAAAGAGGGCTCTGGTGGTGCTACAGGATAAGTACTGGACTGCTAACCACAAGGAGGACATTCCAAACTCGCCAGTGTCTCTGTAGGAGAAAAATGAAGCCTTCAGCTCCCATAAAGATTTACAGTCTTGGAAATACTATACATGGTTGCTATCAGTTGTAAAGGAAATGAACAGATAAGCCCTGCAATTTTCTGAAAGACTTGCCCTGCCTTTTGCCATTTATGTGGATTACAGTGAAAAATTAAAACCAAATGCATTGGATGGTATGAGTGCCAGCACAAGGCAATTAACCATTCTTTGGAAAATCAGATATAATGATTCTTTGGTCAACATTTTTTACACCATTTTCATTCCTTTTCCTTACTAATAACTTGATTTTATCTCCATGTTTCACAAATTGGTATCAGTAACTCACTAGAGTGAGTGAGTGTCTTTAATCTTTTCTTCTTTCTTCCCCCATATTCTACCTTGGAAATTTGATTCAAAAGAAATTGATTCTGTCACTTTCATTTCTATCAAAGCATCATGATGATGGCAGAAGCTAAGCCCATTACTATCACATACCATCCATGGAGCTAAAATTAATAAAGGGATATAATTTGGTCCCTAATATTTCTAAATGATTTTATTAGAAATTGTTGTCATCACAAGTAACTTGATCCATAGCAGTTTGGTGGCTTCAGTTTCCACCATATTTTTTCCTCTCTCTTCTAATGAGTTTTCTTTCTTTGTCTTTCTCATATCATACATGGAAAAATCCAGAGTTACACACACATGTCTATTGAAAGCTAACAAAATTCAGAGCAAGAGGATAATAAGAATATATGTTTCCCAGACATCAGACAGTTTCCACTTAAAACCAAATGGCCACCACTCATCTGTCAGATTGTCATACTGTGGTGGCTTGTGAGTTGCTGTGATTCTGAAAGCTATGTCACCAGT
>NW_006408526.1:13194298-13204516 GCF_000296735.1 Chrysochloris asiatica
CATCTTGGTCAATTGACCCTTTAATCATGAGATAGTGTCCTTTATCTCTTATGCTGGTTTTTGCCTTAAAGTTTATTCAATCAGAGATTGTTGTTGTTGTTTTTTATCACTGTTAGCTTGGTATATATATTTTTTTCATCCTTTAATTTTTAGTCTGTTTTTGTCTTTGTGTGTAAGGTGTGTCTCGTGTAGGCATCATATTGAAGGGTCTTGTTTTCTTAGCCATTCAGTCACTCTCTGTCTCTTCACTGATGCATTTAATCCATTGACATTCAGTGTAATTATCGATAGCTATGGATTAACTGCTGTCATTATGTTAGTTTGTGTGTGTGTGTGTGTGGTGCTGTTTGTTTCTTTGTTCTTCATGTACTCTTATGCTGAGTTTATTTATTTTTTGTGCTATTTCTTGTTGTTTTTTTCTTAGTTATAATGTTTCCTTGTTCTGCTTGTATCTTCATTTTCATGGTAAATTGTGAAGTACTGATTTACTTTGGGGTACCCTATAGTCTGTTGTGGAACTATGTGTTAATCTGCCAAACTACAAAGCCATTTGAATTGCAAGGTCAGCAGTTCAAGCTCACCAGCTGCTCCTTGGAAACCCTATACAGGTTTGCTATGGGTCAGAACCAACTCAATGGCACTTAACAACATAGTCTATTAGGAGTCCTGGTGGGGCGCTATGGGTTAATGCTCCAGACTGCAAAGCAGTTTGAACTGCAAGGTTGGCAGTTCAAACTCACCAACTGCTCCTTAGAAACCCTATACAGGTTTGCTATGGGTTGGAACTGACTCGACAGCACTTTAACAACAATAGCAGCAACAACATAGTCTATTAAGTTTTCCCTGAGTTTAAGACAGTCTGTTATATCCTGCAATCTACTCAACCTCCACACCACCAGGATCTGTGTTCCTATATTTTTACCTTCTTTGGTTGGCCTAACAGGTCCTCTGAATTCATTGCTGTAATTTTGTTCTGTTCTGCTATCTGTTGGCTGAGTTCCAGGAAACGTTGCCACGTCTATCAATCTCTGATTATTGTCTGTTCTTGCTGGTTTTCATTCCAAAGAACTCCCTTTAGGACGTATTGAAGTGCTGGGTTGGTTTTGACAAAATCACTTAGCTTCTGTTTATCCTGGAATGGTTTGAATGCAACATTGTATTTGATTGACAATTTTGCTGGATAGACGATTCTTGGTTGGCAGGTTTTTTCTTTAAAGGTTTTATATATGTCTCCCCATTGCCTTCTTGCCTGCATGGTTTCTACTGAGAAGTCAGAGCTTAATCGATTTGCTTACATTTGTAGGTGACACTTCTTTTTTCCCTAGCTGCTTCTAGGATTCTTTCCTTGTCTTTGATTTTGGAGAGCTTGATTATGATATGTCTTGATGATTTTCTTTTGTTGTCTATCTTTCCTCGAGTTTGTGCAGCTTCTTAAAAGTTTATCATCTCATCCTTCAAGATGTTAGGAAGGTTTTCTTCCAGAAACTCTTCAACTATCTCTTCTGTGGACTTCTGTGATTCTTCCTGTTCTGGCATTCCAATAATTCTTAAGTTATTCCTCTTCATGTTATCCAGCATGAATCTTAGACTCTCCAGATATTTTAATCATTTTTTCCACTTGCTCTTCTATCTTAGTAGTATTGAGAGATTTGTCTTCCAGCTCACTGGTTCTGGCTTCCATCTCTTCCATTATTTGCCCTTTCCGTGGATTGTCCATTTCTGATATTTTATTATTAATCATCTGGACTTATTTTTGCAGGTTTTGGATCATTTCCAATGCTGTATCTATCTTGTTTGATTGCTCCTGTAGCACTTTCCTGACTTATTCATTATTTTCCTCCACCCCTTTCAGAGCATTTGAATTTGTTTCCATATCATTCTTCTAAATTACTTCTCAGGCAGATCCATAGCCTGCTCTTCTACTGGAAAGTCTGTGTCTGCTTCCAGCTCATTTGTCTCAGTTACTTTTTTCTGGTTTTGGACATGTGCTGAGATCTTTAATTGTGTTTTCTTAGATATTTTCAGCAGTCGTGTTTTTTAATGCTTAAGTGGATGTATGTTGCTTTGCTATTAAGCTTGCTGAGCATATCCTGGTGGATATGATCTGGGGATAGGCTTCCCTTTTCATGTGTAATGCCTAGCAGCTGGTTTTGGCTCTTGTCCAGAAGGTGGGGTATTATAGGGTATGCTTGTAGCTTGGCTATATGAGCACAGTTGCTCTCTCTTCTTGGGTAAGGTAAGGTGAGAATACTCCAACCCCTGGGAAAAGAGTGAGACCAAAAGGACCAAAGAAAGAAACAATACAGAAGCAGAAACAAAATCCACCAATCAAAAACAAAAATAAAATTGTGATTGTCCACTGGCCTTTGCTGTACAGGCAGGGACAAAGGGTCTGGTCCTGCCCTGTTCAACTTTAGAGATGGGTCCCAGAGTCAGATGTCATAAGAAGCATCCTGTGGGTTTCCTTTCTGTGCCATTGGAAAACTGTGGGTGCAATGCTGAACCCTTTTGGGGGTGTGTTCCTGCCTGCCTGAAGGCATCTGGGCTGGGCAGTGAGTGCACGATTGGAGTGAAGAGGAAAGATACGTGAAAAATGAAAAGGGAAAGATGAAAAACCCTCCAGACACACAACTCCATGACTTCTAGCATTGGGTCACTGCCTCTGCTTGGCTGTGGCCCCGCCCTCTCTAGTTTGTCCTTTTATGTTGGGGTTTTATAGATTGTTCATATGGTTTGTCTGTCAGACCAGCCCTGCTTTTTTCTTGCTGGTAGGCAAAAGTAAAGGGTCCCCCACAAGTTAACTTTAGGGCTAAGACACAGACAGACATCATAAGCAACCGCTAAAGAATCTGGCTGTGGGACCAATGGGGGTCTTTCTTTCTGTGCCATGGGAAAGCTGTGGGCTCAACACTGGACTCTTTTGGGGGTGCATGCCCACCCTCTTGAAAGCTTCCAGGCTGGGCAGAGACGGCTCCACAGGGAAGAGGAAGAAATGTATAGAATCCTCCCATACCTCCTTTTGCAAATGTTCCTGCACTGGGTTTTAGCACCAGTTCACTGTGTGAGTTCGGCTGTGGCCCTGCACTCTGAACTCAGCCCAAGTGGGGTGATCACAGAGGGAGTCCGGTGTCTGGATTGATTCCTAAATCACAGTTTTTTCCTTTATACCATGAATTTTCCATCTGTGGGTACAGAAAACTGACGCCCTGCACCTTATGCTTGATCCAGAGTTCTGGGGCTGTTCTGTGAAAGCAACTTCTCTGGGTTTTCAGTTTCTCCCCCACGGAGTCTGTCCTACCTGACTCTGCCTCTGCTGCCACCAAAACCGGAAGTCTGATAGACTATTTAAATGGGGTCTGGAGTAGAATAAAAGAGTATGTACAACTTCCCAATATCTTTTTTTATGACTTTAGTAATGTGTGAGACTCTATGACAATGTAATCTTGTAAAAGTTAAGTGGAGTCAGTGTCTGACCTCCTTTGACTTCACAAGGGGAAGAAGAATCAAACTCAACATCAGCCCAAGCTCTACTCCTGAGGTGGAAGTCAAACATGCCTCTGCCTTTCAACATTCATTACAATTTCTAATACCCACCATCTCTCCCAAGACACTCTCTACTTCTCTGTTGGTGTCAATATTTCATTGCAATGGCTACACATAACTCACAGATCATGCTGATGATTATGAGGTTTATTAGAGAAATAATTGGTTACAATTCAGGATCAGAAAGATTCAAAATAACAGTTCTTCATTTAGGACCGCCTCTTCTCAACCGTGCTCTCAGGCATGCCCACTTGGCAAGTGTTACTTTCAGCTTTTCACTACTAAGCCCTGTAGCCACTTGACCTCGGCCCTACTAGGGCAAATATTGTCCTGCAGATTAAGCACTTGCATCACTAATAAACTTTGCTTGAAGACACTCAGCTTGAAGGTTGGCTAATTTAGTATTCCCACCCCACTGTCCTGCTCCCACCCATACATGCCTGCAGGCAACCCACTCTGCAAATAAGCCTTGGCCTGAAGGCATTCTGCTTCCTCACATCACTGCCAGGGAAGCGCCTTACTTTGTCTTATGCTCTTGATTCTGTGGCCTCTGCTGCCACTAGCAATCTCTGGTATCACGAGTCTTGTTGTAATGAACTGGTGAGTTTCAGTGCAGAAAGCTGAAGGACAATATTCACTCTTGGCTGTTCTTCCTTTCTGCTTCTGAGAAGGCTTATTTGTAACATAGTGATGGCAAAACTGACCAATTCCGACATCAGAGTTCCATTCACCTTATTTGCATCACCCCAGCCCCAAAGTACCATATATCTTATTTACATTATTAGCAAGATATTTGATTCCCTTGTTGGGCTACAGACACTTCAAATTTTATGGTCCTACCAGTGTGGTGTTATAAGATATGCACTGGACTGCTAACAAAAATGTTGGCATTTCAAATCCACCAGCTACTCCTCAGAAACCCTACACAGGGTCACTATGAGTTAGAACAGACTGAACAATAGCCTAGTTATTTGGTGAGAGTTTCAACGACTATGGCTAAAAATGCCATCTCAAATAATTCACTGTACTGCAAGCTTTATATTGGTGGTGGTGGTTCTTAGCATGGAATCAGGTCCTACTCATAAAGACCCTATATGAGTTAAGTGCTGTCAAGTCGGTTCTGACCCATAGAGACCCTGTATAGGATTTCCGAAGAGTGGCCAACCTTGCAGCTCAAATGGACCTTACAGTTGAGTGTATTAGCCCACAGTGCTACACCAGGACCCCTGCAGCACCTGGTAAATTCTCATTGCTGACGTGATTAGCAGCCCAACTCCTAATCTACTAGCTACGCAATTCTTAATCCACTACACTACTAGGGCCCTTGAAAGCTTTATATCATCCTTTTTAAAATAAAAATGTATACAATGAGCAATAATAAACAAGTTGCTTTCACTGTGGATTCCTAGACCTTATCAGTCTTTTTGCATTTGCAAGAATAAAGTTTGATATATGTAACGTGTCATTGCTAAAGAAATTAATTCTATTGTTGTTGTTATGCACTCTTGAGTCAGTTCCAACTCATAGTAAGCCTGTGTAGGGTTTGTGAGGCTATAAATCTTTGCAGGAGCATAAAGCCTCATCTCCTGAAGAGTGGCTGGTGGGCTCAAACCACTGACCTTCTATTGTTGTTGTTGTTTTGTGCCTTCAAGTCAGTTCTGAGCCATAGCTACCCTGCCTGTATAGGGTTTCCAAGAAGTGGCTGGTGGATTTGAACTGCTGACCTTGTGGTTCAAACTGACCTTGTGATCCAGTGCATAAAACCACAGCACCATACCAGGACTCCTTCTATTAGATGTGTCAAATTCATCCATGAAATGAGACCTATTATAAAAATGCTAAAGGAGCTCTGGTAGCATAGTGGTTACGAATCGGGCTGTGAGCCGCAAGGTCAGCAGTTCGAAACTACCAGCGGTTCTGCGGGAGAAAGATGAGGCAGTCAGCTCCCATAAAGATTTACAGCCTCGGCAACCCCGTGTAGGGTCGTTATGAGTCATAACAGACTCCACGGCACTTAACAACATAAAAATGCTAATGCTTATTTATTTTCTTTGTTCATTTTTTAGGTTTTATATGTTATTTATGGAGTCCTGGTGTGGAGTTGCACTCAACAACAGGTCAATTTGCAGTTGAGTGTAGGATAAGCACTTGACCATAAAGTTGGTTTGAACTGCAAGGTTGGTGGTTCAAACTCACCAGCTGCTCCTCAGAAACCCTATACAAGTTCGCTATGAGTTGGAGCCAACTCTACAGTACATAACAACCAAAACCATATGTTATTTATACTGCATTGTATTAGGAATTAGTTGATGTAATTATGTGGATATTTTAATACTGGACTGCGAACCACTTGGTCTGTGGTTTGAGCTGGCCAACTGTTCTGCGGGTGATAGATGAGGCTTTCTGCTCCGGCAAAGATTGAAAAATCATTGGAAATCCTAAACAGGGTTGCTATGAATTAGAACCAACTCAGTGGTACTGAACAACAACAATGGATGATTTGAACTAATAACAAATAATTCTTCATATTAAAATATGATAATTATCATTTGAAACATACACATATATGTATATAGATTATTTAAACATGCTACATCTAGATGATAATATGTTTAATTGTTGTTATAAAGTGCTATCAAATGAGTTCTGACTCATAGTGACCCTGTATAGTGTTTTTGAAGAGCAGCTGCTGGATTTGAACTGCTGATGTTTTGGTTAGCAGTCCAGTGCTTATCCTATAGTACCACACCAAGGCTCATCAAAGTATATTTCTAGACTCTGCTTTATGTTTAACCTTCAGGGTTTCTGAAGGGTTAAATTGTGTCAAATAGAGCAAGTCCTAATTCCCCCACCCATGTTTTCCCCTACATCCATTATTGTTTTGTTGTTGTTAAGTTCGGTTGAATTGGGCCTGACTCATACAGACCTTGTATAGGGTTTATGAGGAGTGCCTGGTGGATTAGAACCAACAACCTTGTGGGTAGCAGTCCAGTGTCTATCATATGGCACCACAGCAGTACTCCAACACACCCATTATACTCTCCTTTAATTTTCCATGAAGGTAGAAATCCCCATAAGGTTTTTCCCTACAAGTCCAATTTCTGATCCCTCAGGTTAGAAAATGAGGCTCATATTTCTTTCCTGGTAATTCTTTCAGGTACCAGGTTTATGGCTTCCACCTTGAGCTACCATTACCTATGAAGCTGAATTATTATATACCAAATTGAAATGAACCAGAAAATGTGTTCCTCACAATCTTTCACAATTCCTAATGCAGGTACAGGCCCTGATAAAACCTCAAAAATTGCCGTCAAAGTTCAAATTGGATGTGAACCGTGGAATACTTTTATTCACATTAGAAAGATCTATCACTGCCCTGCTTTTGGTTTAGGGTTAATCTAAAGCTGGAGTCTTAACCGGTTGAGTTGTAGTTTGTATATTCATAAATAATGCAGATGCGAATGCATCTATGATCTTTGCTGTAGATTGATTTTTCTTGTTCAACTAAAATAAATATGACAAAGCAGATGTATATTTTCCAGCATTTCAGAACTATCTTTTTTTTTTCCATTGAAATATAGAAGCATATACACAGAAAAACACACTTATTTTTTTCAATCTGAACACCTAAGTAACCATCACTCTGATGAAACAATAAACCTTTACCAGTTTTCCTGCTTGGAGCCATTCATGTGCATTAAAAATGCAGGGACTTCAGAACTGCCACAAAATGGTCACAGACGTTTCCAGACCAAAATGGGTGTTTTTTAGGAGAAAACCTAAAAGCAGTAGGAAAAACCCTACTTCTGTTCTCTGTCAATGGTCATGTACATATTTATGTACGACTTCATTTGTTACAATCAGCTAATAGCATCACCTTCTCAAAACTTACTTGAATATCTTCCACTGTAGAATTAAAATAGAAAGCTTCTGATAAGGACATCTGGTATCACAGCCCCAAATTCAAGCAATAAAAATTAGAACATAAAAGTTATGAATATCAACAAACAATTCAGGCACACCTTTTTTAAGAGTCTTCTAAACCCTAGAAGAATCATCTTTTATAACAAAAACATAAGGAAGGAGAACTATAAATTTGAAGAAAAATAATCCAGGTTGTTGATATTAATTACCAAGTGACAAAAAAGTTCTTTCACTGGTTCTCTTTAGTATTTTAGAGATTTTATAACTGTACTAATATGTCTTCTTTATTTTTGTTATGAGAAATTCAAATACATATAAAAATTTAAAAATAGTATGATGATACCTGATTGTCCCATATTCCAACATTGATTTTATTTCAGCTATGTCCTAATTTTCTATCATTTACTCGCTCACAAATTAATTTCAAATAAATCTAAACTATCTTATAACTTTATCTGTAAATGTTTATTATTTATATCCAATCTACAGTCCACCACTTGTCTGTAAGCTTGCTGTGCTGTGGTGGCTTGTATTTTGATGTGATGCTGTTAGCTATACCACTGGTATTTAAATAACAACAGAATTACCCAAGGAGAACAAGTTTCAGTGGAGCTTCCAGATTAAGACAGACTAGGAAGAAGGTGAGGAAGACAACATCTGAATAATTAGTCACTGAAAGCCTTATAAAAAGCCATGGAACATTGTCTGGTAGATACTATGTCAAAATATGAGCCACTCAGTTTGTTGTTGTTGTTAAGTGCTGTCGAGTCACTTCCGACTCACCGTGACCTGATAGAGGTATCCATGGAGTGGCTGGTGAACTTGAATAGCCAACCTTGCAGTTCAAACTGACTTTGCCATCCAACACATTAACCTACAGTGCCACCCCAAGGCATAAAGTATGACTGGGAAAGAGCTGACTCCTAAAAGCAGAGTTGACATTAATGACTGGATGGATTAAAGTTGTCAGGGCTTTCATTTGCTGTTGTAGCACAATTAAAAATGAGGAGGAACAGCTACAAACATCCATTGATAATCATGGAATACATGATTTATGTATTATCTATGAAAATTGTAAATTGTCAAAAATAAGAAGAAACACAAAATGATCAATATTCTAGTCACTGATGAACTGAAAGGAACAGGAATTGGTCATTTTGAATTGGATAATCAAGGTTCATTATGCTAGGAATGCCCAATTAAAGAGGAATAGCAGCACATTCCTCCTCAAAAAGAACATTTCAAGACCTATCTTGAAGTGTAATGTTGTCTGTAACAGGTTAGTATCCATATTCCTACAAGGGGACCAGTTAATAGCATTGTAACCCACATTTTTGCACAGCCAGTAAAGCCAGTGATGATGAAACTGAAGAATTATGCAAACTTCAGTCTGAAATTGATCAAACATTCAATCAAGCTATATGTATAATTACTGGTGATTGGAATGCAATGGTTAGAAACAAAGAGGAAGGATCAATAGTTGGAAATTATGGTCTTGATAATAGAAACTATGCTAGAGATAAAATTTTCTAAGATAAATGACGTGTTCCTTGCAAATATCTTTTTTAAATGACATAAAAAACATAAGGAGTCCTGGTGTGATGCTGTGGTATAAAGCACTGGACCGCAAGGTCAGTTTGAACCACAAGGTGGACAGTTCAAACTCACCAGCTGCTTTTTGGAAATCCTACACAGGGTTGCTATGAGTAGGAACTGACTCAATGGCACTTAACAGCAACAACAACAAACAACATAAACAAAATGGACCTTATTAGATGAAATATACAGAAATCAAATTGACTATATCTGTAGAAAGAGATGGTAGAAAAGCTCCATATCGGCATCCAAACATAATAAAAATAAAGGCCAGTGGCAAACTGTGCAACAAACTATCAACTGCTCATATTGAAGTACAGGATAAAGTTGAAAACAAATACTTGAGAGCACAAATATGATCTTGGCTGTATCCTGCCTGAATTGAGACCATCTCAAGAACAGATTTGATGCATCAGAGACTAATGACTAGAAACCAGAAGAATTGTGAGATGACATCAAAAGCATCATTAGGGAAGAAATCAAAAGGTCTTTTAAAAGACAGGAAAGAAAGAAAAGACAAAAATGGATGTTAGAAGAGACTCTTAAATTTGCTCTTAGGTATAGAGAAGGGAAAGCAAATGGGGAAAAAATGAAGAAGTAAAAGAACCAGACAAATTCAAAGGACAGCCCAAGGAGAAAAAATAAAACATTTTAATGGTATGTGCAAAGACCTGGAGTTAGAAAGTCTAAAAGGAAGAATACATTCAGTATTTCTCAAGCTGGAAGAAATGAAAAAACAAAAAAAAACAAAAAACATTTCAAACCTTGACTTGCAACATTAAAGGATTCTATGGTATGGCATTATGGGTTAATGCACTGGCGTGCAAAGTTATTTGAACTGCAAGGTCAGCTGCTCAATCTCACCAGCTGTTCCTCAGAAACCTGATACAGGGTTGATATGGGCCAGAAAAGACTCTACAGCACTTAACAACAACAACAGCATGGACACAATACTGAATGACGTTGTTGTTAGGTGCCATCGAGTCGGTACTCGATGTGCCAGCAGAACGGAACACTGCCCAATCCTGGGCCAACCTCACTATCATTGCCACACTTGAGCCCATTGATGCTGCCACTTTCCCAATCCATCTCTATTGGGGTCTTCCTCTTTTTCTCTGACCCTCCACCTTGCCAAACATGATATTCTTCTCCAGC
>NW_006408526.1:13205161-13206709 GCF_000296735.1 Chrysochloris asiatica
GGATGATTTGCTCAGCATATAGGGTGAATAAGTATGGTGAAAGAATATGACCTTGTTGCACAACTTTCTTAATTTTAAAACACTGAGTGATGTACAAAGCATCAATGAAATGGAACTAATAATACGGTCTTCCTTACAATATTCACATTCAGATGAGACAATGGAAATTGCCATGGCTTGGGTTGTTATTGTTGTTGTTAAGTGTTGTCCAGTTGATTTCAACTCATAGAAACCCTTTATAAGGTTTCCAAGGAACAGCTGGTGAGCTTGAATCACTGACCTTGCAATTCAAACAGTTTGCAGTCTGGTGCATTTACCCACAGCACCATACCATGGCTTAAGTTAGGCACATGTAAATGTTCTAAATGATTTATTTGCTACTGAACACTTTAAATAGATATTGTGCAGCAGATTTGCCTAGTGCAATATGTTGTTTGATTTATTCACTGTGTTGATAGTGAATCCAACCAATAAGTTGTACTTGAAGACTTCAGTCTTTTGGGATTATAAAACAATTGAACAAGAAGTAAAAGAATAGCATGAATCTTTTGATAAAATATAGCTCCAAAAATCTGTACTACTTTTTCTTATACAGATGGCTAACTCAGCAGGTGAGAGCTTGATTATTCCAAATACAGTAACTCATGAGATAATGCTTTTTATATATTTTCATGTCAAAGAGTACATATTTATTTCAGATAGATCATATATTGCCTTGGTTTACTCATAGGAAATGAGTACATTTCTACTTGCATGACTTGAAGGACAAATTAAAGCACACTCATAATAATACTGGGCTGATAATTTCAACCAAAAATTAAAGGCAATATTAAGGCTATTGTAGCCATTTTTATACATTTCAATGAATTTATGAGACTATACTTGGGATGTCTGCTCTATGCTTTATAGACTAGTCAACTTCTTCAATTCATTCAAACAATGGAATTCATAAAGCATACAATAGACTTGGAAATTTAGCTGTGCAGTATCTCACCACCTTTACAATGCTTGAGTGATATTTTTAACCACTGAGTATTGCTAGAAGGAAAAGCCTATCTCCTCTCAGAAAACCATTACTTTCCACCCTCCCTTGCCGTTATATTACGAGCATGTTACCTAAGTTATCTGATCAGATGTGCAATCTTATCCCCTCCTTCTTCCCAAATATTGAGATTGAGGACAGAGGCCAAGAAAACCAATTGAAGGAGTAGGTGAACTTGTTGTTTTTGTTGGGTGCCATTGAGTCAGTAGAGATTCATAGCAACCTTACGCACAGCCGAATGAAACACTGCCCGATCCTGGGCCAACCTCACTATTGTTGCCATGCTTGAGCCCATTGATGCTGCACTTGGCGAAATCATCTTGCTAGGGGTCTTCCTCTTTTTCTCTGCCCCTCCTCCTTACCAAATATGATATCCTTCTCCAGCGACTGGTCCCAACTGACAATATGTCCTAAGTATGAAAGACGAAGTTTGGCCATCCTGGCCTCTAAGGAGCATTCTGGCTGCACTTCTTCCAACATAGATCTGTTGGTTCTTTTGGCAGCCC
>NW_006408526.1:13207784-13222620 GCF_000296735.1 Chrysochloris asiatica
TTCCTCCTTCAGAATCACTGGCTCTTGATCATATGCTACCTCTTGAAATGGTTGAACATTAACCATTTCCTTTTGATCCATATCAACAGTGAAAACAAGACCAGGGGCAGACTGTGGAACAGACCATATGCAAATTCAAACTGAAACTGAAGAAAATGAAAACAAGTCCATGAGAGCCAAATTATGACCTTGAGTATATCCTCCCTGAATTTAGAGATCATCCGAAGAACAGATTTGATACATTAAACACTAAAGACTGAAGACCAGAAGAGTTGTGGGATGACATCAAGAACATCATATATGAAGAAAGCAAAAATTCATTAAGAAGACAATAAAGAAGGAAAAGGTCAAATTGGATGTCAGAAGAAACACTGAAACTTGCTCTCCAGCATAGAGATGTTAAAGCAAATGGAAGAAATGAGAAGGTACAAAAACTGAACAGAAAATTTCAAAGATCAGCTCGAGAGGATAAAGCCAAATATTACAACAAAATGTGCAAAGATCTGGAGTCATAAAACCAAAAAGGAAGAACATATTCAGCATTTCTCAAGCTGGGGGAACTGAAGAAAAAATTCAAGCCTCGACTTTTGTTATTGAAAGATTCTCTGGGCAGGTTATTGAATGATGCAAAAAGCATCAAGAGAAGATGAAAGGAATGCACAGAGTCACTGCACCAAAAGGTGAACTTAAGAAGTACCAAAAACTCATATACATCAGAAGAAAATTTACAAGTGAAAGCTGTATTGAGAAAACTGACTGCATAAAAAACAATCATGGTGGTACAATCATACAGTGTACATATCAGTTTTTTTCTCTGCATACGAAAATAAAGAACACTTTTTAAAAACCTTCATTGCTAATTGAGTTAAGATTTACAGAACAGATTAGTTCCACATTCAACAAATCAGGCACTTGTGTCATTAAAATGATTGCAATCCTTTCCATGTACCATCATTTAACCATTTGCACTTTAACATTTGCACTCCCCCTGTGTCTTCCGTTGTTCTCATCTTTCTTGTGTAACCTGATCCTTGTTGTACATTGCCTTCTCTATCATCCAGGTTAACATGTGTCTACCTTCCTGGTGTTGCAACTACAAGGTCTGTTTGAACTGCAACGTCAGTGGTCAGTTGTTTGAACCCACCAGTGGCTCCTTGGAAACCTTATACAGTGCTGTTGCGTCAGAACCAACTCAACAGCACTTAAATACAGCAACAACCTTCCATCCAGTGAATGATTTTCCCTTCTCTCCTACCTCTGATAAATATCATAGCAAGAACACAATTTAACTTTTTAAAACAGTGGTTTCATACAATATTTGTCCTTTTGTGATTGACTAATTTCCCTCAGCATAATGCTCTCCAGGTTCATGTATGTTAAGAGGTGTTTCACAGGTTCATCATTATTCTTCACGACTTTGTAGTATTCCACTGCGTGAATGCACCAAACTTTATACCCATTCTGCTACTCTCTGTCTCTTGCCTGGTGCATTTAATCCATTTACCTTCAGTGTAATTATTAATAGATATGAATTGATTGTTGTAATTGTGCTGTGTATTTTCTTGAGGTGTTTGTTGCTAGTTTCTTTGTTCCACAGACATTTCTACACTGAGTTCATTTTGTTTGTGGCTTTTCTTTTCATTTTCTTCATTGCTGTTGTTTTAATATTTACTAAATATTTCTGATTTTCCTGCTGTTGTTTGTTTAAATTATTATTTTGATGTAAAGGCATTTTACTTTTCTTTAAGGTTAACCTATCATTTATTAACATTTCCCATTTAAAGTAATCTGTTTTATCTTGAAATCTACTTGACTTCCTTGCAATTTGGAAGTTCCGTATTTACCCTGTTCCCCATTTTTACTTTGCAGTTGAGTTCAATTATAAATTGATATCTCTGATTACCTGTTTTCAGTCTTGTTGGTTTGTTTTGGAGTCCTGGTGTGGTGCTGTAGGATAAGTAAGAGACAGCTATACACAAGATCCACAGTTCAATTCATTAGCCCCCTTAGAAATCCTATACAGGATCCCTATGACTAGGAATGTACTTGACAGTAAACAACAACAGATTTGTTTTACTTTGGATACTTAGAGATCTGGATAGTTTTGGGTGGTGTTATCATATGTTAATCTGAGGTTGGTGTCTGCTGTTGTTGGGTCTTAGTCCAAAGAATACCATCTAGTATTTTTTGTAAACTTGGTTTGATTATTAGATTTTCCTTAATTCCTGTTTATCTAAATATGTCCTCATTTCACCATTGTATTTAGGGACAGTTTTGCTGGATATATGACTTGGGTTGGTAATTTTTTTCTTTCGGAGTTTTGTATAGCCTTCACGCCTGTGTGGTTTCTTCTGAGAAATCAGAGGTTTGTCTTATTGGTTTTCCATTTCAGGTAAATGGTTGTTATTCCAGAGCTGCTATCAGGCTTATTTCCTTGTCTTTGGTTTTGGAAAGTTTGATTATGATATGTCTTGGTGATTTTCTTTGGGGATCTCTCCTATTTGGGGTTCACTCAGCTTCTTGAATTGTTATCTTCTTGACTTTTATTATGTTAGGGAAGTTTTCTTTCAGCAACTCTTTAACAATTATCTCTGTACTTTTCAATGTCTCTTCCTGTTCTATAATTCCAATCACCCATAAATTAAACCTCTTCATGGTGCTCCACATAAATCTCAGGCTTTCTTTTGATATTTTTCATTATTTTTTCAGATTGTTCTCCTAGTATTTATCTTCAAGCTCACTAATTTGGGCTTCCATTTATTCAAATCTACGCCTTTGTCCTTTCAATGTATTGTCTATTTCTGAGGTATTAGTATTAATCTTCTGTATTTCTATTTGTAAGTTTTGTATCATTGTAAAATTTACATTTTTTTTCTTTTTGTTCTTATAGTGTTTACCTTAATTCTTTCAAAGCTGTTTTCTATGTTTCCCTTGCTTTTCTTCATCTTTCTGTTAATCCTCTATAGGTACCAAATATCATTCTTTTGAATTAATTCTCAGATAATTCCCCTACCTTTTCTTTCCTAGACATTATTTCTGACCTCTGAATCTTATTCAGTCATTTGAGCCAATCTCTCATGTTTCTTCATGTGAACTAAAGTCTTCTTTTATCCCTGAGACACTGTGGTGCCATTGTATTTGCATTTTATCGATGACTGTATGTTTGTGTGTTTTTAGGCTCTCAACAACTGTCTCCTGGTGTGTGTGATTAGAGAATGGAAATGTGTGTACTACCTTCTGTTTGCTGTTAGTACAGTTAAGTTCAGGTGGTTTGGCTGCTGTTGGTTAATGTCTGTCATTGCCCAGGTGGCATAGGAGCTAGTATTGGCTCTTGTCTAAAGTGTGGAGCTGCCAAAGATACAGTTGTGGCTGACCTGTATAGGCATGGTTCCTGTCTCCCATTGGGTGGGGAAAAAGGAGAAAAAACACACAGGAAAACAAAACAGAACAGATAACAGCAAAAACAGAATATAATAAAGGAGAAAAAAAGAAACGAAAATGGGCAACAAGAAAATAATAACTAAAGATAAAAAGTTGTTGTTAAGTACCGTCAAGTCAATTCCAACTGATAATTACCTTGAATAGAGTTTTCAAGGAGTAACTGGTGGATTTGAACTGCTGACCTTGTGGCTACTAGTCCAATGCTTAGTCTACATTACAACACTGTGAAGGACAGGAAAATAGAGCTGTACAAGAGAAAAAATAATAGAGAAAATAAAATGAAGAGAAAAAAGCACTAAAAAAGAACAACAACAAATAAACCCCTAAACAGAGAGGGAAGATGAAAAGAAAAAGAAATGAGAGTAGTAAAGAAAGATCAAGAGCAAAAAAGAAGGATAAGAGGGTGAAAATGAGAAACAGAAGAAAGGAAGAAAAACAAAAGTGGAAATTGAAAGGATAAAAATCAAGGGAAGGAAAATGCAAGAAGAAAATATAAACAAAGAAACAAAAAACAACAAAAGGAAAAATAAACAAATAAAATAGTGCAGTTGTTGGACCCAGAGAGGAGAAAACTCTGGGGGTGGGGGTGGGGCTGCCAACCAAGGCACTTATAAGGTGGGTGGAGGAGGGATGTGATGGCTGAGTGCCTGGCACTAGATGGAGTTCCTATAGGTCTAGGTGTTCTGAGCATTAAATCCAGAAGTAGTTCATGGAGGCCCCTCAAATTGCTGCTCTCAGGCTCTGTCAGAACCAGAGGGCAGCTGGGGGCAAACAGGTCTGATTATGAAGGTTCCTGCTAGTCTAAGTCTAGCCTAGAGGCTCTGTGGGTTCTATAGATCTAGAGCAGACCTCACCTGAATCCCAGTGCCAAGGCAGAACAGAGAGTACCCACCTCACAGTGGCTCTGACTTCGAAGCTAAAAACTCCCAGAGAACAGGGTTGGTGCTTGGGGTAGGTGAGGTTGGGGACTGACCTCATTGTTATCCTTTTTTGTTACTCATGTGAATTTGTGCCATCAGGATACAATCTGTCTCTCCAAATCTGCTTGAAAAATTCAAGATAGTCAGGTAACTTCTGACTATTGGTCTCCTTTTTCATCACCCTTGTTTATTATCTTCTTCTCCCAATAGTTATTCAAACCACTTCTCTAGCCTTTCCTCTGAAGCTCAGGTTTCCATGATAATCCTTTGTGTCTGTGTCTGTGTCTCTCTCAGTTTTGTTATGTAGGGTCTGTGTAGCATGTGTGCCTAGTCCACTCTCTTGTCAGAAGTTGGAAAATATACAAAAGAATTTTTAGTGTGCTGCTGTTTCTAGAAAGTTTTAACTTGTTATTCATGCATACAGTAATAATTTGTAAAACCCAGAGAAATATTTTGTCCAGAGCAATCAGAATCAAAATCAGTTTGAGGTGTCACTAGTACCATGTTGTTGTTTTTATTAGGTGCCATCAAGTTGGTACCGACTCATAGGGACCCTATGCACAACAGAACGAAACCCTGCCCCCGATCCTGGGCCAACCTCACAATCGAGTACCATGTTGGTAGAGTATAAAGTGGTAAAGATATTTGATGATCTGAATAAGACCAGAAAAAGAGAAGGGTAATTTAGTGAAGCAAATGAGAAACAGATGAAGATAGTTACAAATCACAAAACTATTTACTTATGCTGATAATGACACCTCCTTGTGAATTCCATAGCACCTTTTGGTGCCTTCAAGGTTTTGCTGTAATGATTGACCCAAAGGAAAAAAAATATATAATTCTTGGTAAAAAGCCCCAATAATGAAGTGACCAATAAATAGAATTAAGACCTGTTAACCACACACAGCAAATTGATTACTATGGAGAAACATACCTAAATTTATTTCATTTATTGTTGGCTTGTGAAAGAAAGAAAACACTAGTCATGAATGCTCTATGCTGTATCTTTGGAAGAATTCTTACATTGTGCAGTTCAATTAATTGCTGCTTAAGGTGAGCTTTATCATAAAACAGCACTTGAAAAAAATCACTCCCCAAAGAACAGTTTTAAGTGTATCTATATAAATAATCTCAAGCAGATGATTATTTTTAGTTTTCAGATATTTAAAAATTCCAGTCTTTTCATTTATCTAGTCTGAAATGCTGAAGGAAGACTTTCCACCAATTACTTGGACTCAGCCATGTATACACCTTAGGCCACTTCAACTTCTTTAATAGTTTACTCCCAAGGCTCCAGAGAACAAAAGCATAACAGCTTTCTCCATGTACTTTCACAGATCACAAAATTTACCAACTTTTTCAAACATAGATTAGTATACAGTTATTTTAAGCAGCTTGCCACCTGGTCATTTAAATAAAACTAAATCCACTGACACTCAGCCTAAGGAAAATGAGACAGCAGAATGCTCATGTAATGCAGAGGTAGAAATCGTCAGGTTTGGGAAAATAGACTTGTAAAACATTTATCATGATTGAACAAAACTTTTAGTCACTCCAATATATACTTTAGGTCCAAAGACCTTTTTTTTTTTTCTTCTTCTTCTTCCTTCTATCATTTCCCCTCTAATTTACACTTCTATAGGGTATATTGGTGGCAATAATTTTGTAGTTAAAATCTATCAAGACAATTCAGGTTAGAAGTAGTTGAGGGATATATATTTTCCAAAAGTTTCTTGTGTTCTTGCTGGATGCAATAATTAATGAAACTTTGAATTGTCTTTCTTTTGTGACGGTGAGAATGTATTTTAGTTTCATGAAGAATGGTATAATACATTAATATTTTATTATGGTTTTGCTTTGAAATAAAACTGGGTGAAAATTTTTTTTTTGCATGTGTGTTGTTTTCTCAAATGCCATAGAGTCAGTTCGGCTTCATAGTGACCCTGTATAGGGTTTCCAAGGAGCAGCTGGTAGGTTTGAATTGCCGACCTTATGGTTTGCAGTCCAGTGCTGATCCTACAGTGCTATACTAGGAATCCATTTGTATGCTTTGTTGTTGTTGTTAAGTACTGTCGAGTCAGTCCCGACCCATAGCAAACCTGTATAGGGCTTCCAAGGAGATGCTGGTGAGCTTGAACTGACAACCTTGCAGTTCAAACGGCTTTGCAGTCTGGCGCATTAACCCACAGCGCCACACCAGGACTCCATTTGTATGCTAGACAGCCCCAAATACCAAATATTTAGCAGAAAAACAGGCATAAATTGGTTGACATTTATCATATTCTCTATGACAGGCAACCAGTTCCCTTTCTATGATTGGACAATTTCTTTCCTGTTGAGTGTTAGTGGAGACAGCACCTACTTTCTACAATGGAAGCTGAAAATGCCATAATTTGGTTCTCAGGGCATGACATGAGATATTGTGTCTGTTGATCTGACTTACCAATCCTGTACTTAGAATTGGAAGTAAAAGACCCTAGTCTGCCACTGTGCAGCAGTAGCAGTTTAGCACCCCCTTGAGCCCTTGAAGTCCAGAGGCAGTAAACAGTAGTTTCTAGAGTTCAACATTGCCAACAGAGACACTGTAAGCCAGCACTTCAGTGTCTGCTGCAATTGTAGTAAGCTCATCAGTGGACCAGTGTTACTGAATATGACCATGACCCAGTCTGATACCCACCCTCCCTGTTCCTCAAATTTTCTGTGCTTAGGTTTCCAGCCTTCCTGGAGTTTCTATGAGTTATGCAACATCCTTTTGATATTTTTCTTTCCCCCTGAAAATTTGTTGTTGTTGTTAGGTGCCATCAAGTAGGTGCTGACCCATAGCGACCTTATGCACAGCAGAATGCAACACTGCCTGATCCTGGGCCAACCTCACTATCATTGCCATGCTTAAGCCCATTGATGCTGCCACTTTGCCAATCTATCGCACTGGGGGTCTAAACGCTTCATTTTAAA
Source organism: Chrysochloris asiatica (assembly GCF_000296735.1). Taxonomy (NCBI): domain Eukaryota; kingdom Metazoa; phylum Chordata; class Mammalia; order Afrosoricida; family Chrysochloridae; genus Chrysochloris; species Chrysochloris asiatica. The sequence goes on from NW_006408526.1 coordinate 13,215,101, forward strand.
TCAGAACATTCTTTACTGTGGTTCTAGAACATTTCCCAAACAAATCAGTCATAGACTTATCAGAAAATAGAAGACATGCTTCTGGGATATTTTGAAGTGATTTTAAAGAAGGGGCTACTTATAGTGACAAAGATAAGGGAAACAGCAAATGATGAGGAAAGCCTATATGCTAGTGATAGTAAAAAGCCCTACAAGAGAAGAGGAAGAAAAATTGTCCCAGAGACATGTTAGTACTGAGACTGTGGAATGAGGGAAGTTGATAGGAAAATATAATCATTGGGGAACAAAACCACAGTCGCAACTATGAGACCAAGGAAGAGGAAGAGGAAGCAGGGAAGAAGTATTCTGATTTCTTTCTCTCACACCTTCAGTTTCCAATTGAGCTTACCATTGGCTAATTATTGAAGCTAAATGAAAACTGATGAGCAAAGAAGTCCAGTTTCCCTCTACCATAAGGCACAGAGCAAGGAAGAGAAGTGCCCAAAGTCAACCAGAAGGTAAAATGGAATATACCTTAAATAATAATATATTTATTTTAATGAGTTATGAGAACTTTTGAAATGTGCTCACATCGCATTAAATTACAACACACCCTAGATCCATGTGATGGTGGTGGCTGTGTGCCATAGAGTCGGTTCTGACTCATAGAGACCCTGTACAGGGTTTCCAAGGCTGTAAATCTTTACGAGAGCAGAACGCCTCATTGTTCTCCAGCAGAACAGCTGGTAGTTTCGAACTGCTGACCTTGCTGTTCGCAGCCCGATTCGTAACCACTATAGTACCAGAGCGCCCTAGATCCAAGTACATATATGCTAATCAGAAAAAAATATCAATCTTACCCAGGGGCAAGTTAGTCCAAAAATCCCTTTCTAAGCATATAAGAGATTTTGAAGGGTTTCATGATAAGCTTACATGGTTCCCATTTAAAATAGCATCAGTCTACAAGAGAGCGCTTATGTTATGGAAGCAAGAACAGCTCTGCATATTCTCTCTTAAGGAAAATAAAACTGGTAAAAGTTTGAAAAGAAAACAATTTCAAGTCTCTGACATTTGTCCTAAAGGTATGCAGCAAATGGAGAAACACATATTAAAGAAAGTTTACTCTATATTGGCACAGACACAGATAAACTGAGGCATTTTGACTATGACCCACCCTCCTTTTCCACATACCCTAGCTCAGTATGGTGGAATCTCTTCTCTAGGCAGGTACAGTCAAGAAAATGAGTCTTCCTCTTGTCCCAAGAGAGACTACAATATTTTTTCATCCCCCTAATCTTCATGTTAAGTAAGTGTCATTTCAGGCAACACTGGCTAAGATGTCTGGAGTCTCTTATTCTACCCAACATCTATTCATAGAGTAGAAGTGCTCTGTCAGATTCACAAAGCTGACTAGGCCCTTGGTCCAATTTTACTCATAAGCCAAAGGTTCCATGCCAAGAGAGGAAAGCTTAGAAGATCAGGGATGACTTTTTCTACCTAGTCTCCCAGGAGCAGCAAATAATTGTCCCTGCCCACAGCTCCAGAATAATGATGCATAGTTTCTCTCTAGAGAAACAAGCTTTCCCTAAGGTGGAAACTGACTTTACTTGAAACAGAGTTATGGGAAGTTTTGACTCCAGTGTACACTGAAATGAAAGGAAGGTTTGTGGATGAAAAATTAATAAATTAAGAGGCTATCGCTAACTCCATAATGACAAGAAGAACAATCGTAGACCAACTAAGAATTAAACAGAACAAAGAAAGGTTAGCAAAGGAGTCACAATATAACTGCATCAGATTGTGGAACAGTTCATGTCCCAGCATGCTGATGAAAGCAATAGAGCCATAGCTACAAATTGGCCTAGCACCTTGGTATTATACTAGTAGAGGCAGATCTGTTAGAAACTTATCTGACAGATCAGAGAAAGAAGCAGCCAAAGAGAGTCCAGCTAAAACTACTTTTGTCCTTGGAAGGGGGAGGGATTAGTATGAGTGTTTTACACTCAAAGTTGTAATCTATGAGGAGTAAAATCAAAGAATGCATCTGTGAGATAATAGCCCAGACAAATAACAAGAAAAAGAAAATGATAAAGCATAGTGGCCAAGATGGTAGACTAGGTAGATATATGAAGGAGATTCAAAAGTTCATAGACAAATTAAATTTAAAAATAATGAAATTTTCCCATGAACTTTTAAAATCCCTCTCCTACTATCCAGTCCATCTACAACAAAGACACAATAAACCATGTAAAATGGATGCAGATAGTATTCCTGGAATCAAGAGCTTTAAAGGAAAGGTTAAGAAGTAAATTAAATAACGATAAAAGGGAGAGACTGGATGAAAACAGCAAACAAGGAGATATATGTAATTGCCAAAAAGCCTGGAGCAATGCAGTCATTTTGGATTTTTGCAAGCAGGATTCAGATTGAAGCAGAAATCAGAGAATAGAAAAATTTTAAATCATACAAAAAGCAAACAAAAATTCAAAAAATTAGTATAAAAATTTCAGAAATAGATAACATTGGAATGGCAAAGAGTAGAATTGAATTAATGGAAAACAGATTTAGCTAAACTGAAGATAAAATTTTAATACTAATCTTTTGAAGGAACAATCAGAAAAAAAGAAAAACAAAAATGTGGAGAAAGCATAAGAATTATGTAGGAAACCTCCAGTGGAATAATTTATATGCAATCAGAATTCCTTAACAGGAAAACACCTAAAGAAAAAATATAGAATAAACTATTGAAATTTTGATGAAATCAAACTTCCTTAATGGTAGCGTAGCGGTTATGAATCAGGCTGCAAACCACAAGGTCGGCAGTTCAAAACTACCAGCCGCTCTGCGAAGAAAGAGGAGGCTTTCTGCTCCCGTAAAGATTTACAGCTTTGGAAACCCTGTTCAGGGTCGCTATGGGTCGGAACCGACTCAAAGGCACTTAACAACAACAACAACAATGTCATGATAAATGAGATGATATGCATTCCAAAAGTTCAACAAACCTCAAACAGAATAGGCCTCCAAGAGAAAATCTCCAAGATATATCATAATCAGACATTCTAAAACTAAAGCAGAAGAAAGTACACTGAAGCAGCTTGGGGGAAAACCAAAAAACATCACAAAGGAGACTCAACAAGACTTAACTCTAATTTCTTGGCAGAAACTATGGAGGCAAGAAGGCAATGGGATGGCATATATAAAATCCAGAAAGAAAAAAAGTCTCCCAACCAAGAATTATTATTATATTTTACTTCCATAGAGTCAGTTCCAACTCATAGTGACCCTGTATAGGGTTTCCAAGGAATGGTGGTTTGAATCACCAACCTTGTGGTTAGAAGTTCAATGCTTATATTAAAGTGCCACACCAAGAATTAAATACTACAAAATTGTCTTTGAAATATAATGATGAAATTATGACATTTGTGGATAAATAGAATGTAAGGGAATTTGTAAAAGTCTGACTAACCTTATAAGAAATGATAAAGGGAATCCTTTGGACAAAGTACCAACAATGGCAGAAAACAAAGATTAAGACACACAACAATTCACTTGGAAATAAACACAGATATATAAGTATAAAAACTAATATAAGCAAACAGGCATGAAAAGAGGGAACCAGGGATGTCAATTTTTAAAATGATGACAACTACAAAGCAAACAGAGGTATGAAATTGTATATTTATAGAACTTCCAAATAGACAGGACGTCAAAGCAATATCAAAATAGAACAGACTGTTTTAAATTTGGGAAGATAATAGTAAATTAATAAACCTTACCAAAAGAAAAAAATCACAAAGTTTCAGTAAATACTAAAATAACACTAATATTTATAGACAGGAGCAACTTTGCACAGAAAAATATATGAAACAAGAAATTATCAAAGTCACCAAAAACAACAATAGCAATAATAGCAAAATGGCAGCAGTAAATTTATATGCATTAATAATTATACTGAATGTAAATAGGTTAAATACACCTCTCAAAACACTGAGAGTACCAGAAATGTTTAGAAAGCATGACCCATTTGTAGGCTGTCTACAAAAGACATCCCTTAGATACAGATAAACTTTTGCTAAACAACCAAGTATAGGAAAACATATATCAAGAAAATGACAACTAAAAACAGAGCAGAAGTAACAATACAAATTTTTTATCAGACTTTAAAGTGAAACCAACGAAGAAACATGGAAGGACATTACATAACAATTGAAGGGTGAATCCTACAAGAGGATGCAGTTATAGTAAATATCGCACATACACTGAAAGATCCCAAGAATATATAAATCTAACTTTAACAGAATTAAAAAGATAATTCTATAACTCAATAATTAAAATTGTTGTGGTTGTTAAGTGCTGCCAAGTCAGATCTGACTCTTAGTGATCCTGTATTGCTGTGTGTCATTGAGTCTGTTCGTCTCATAGCAACCCTATAAATCTTTATAGGAACAGAATGTTTTTTTCTTTCTACTTCTCCTAAAAGTAGGTTTTTTGACAGGATTAATGAAATCTACAAACCACTGGTCAATTTAACAAAGGAAAAGAAGCTGAAGATACAAATAACACAAATATAAATGTGACGGTGATGTCACAACAGAACCAACTGAAATAAAAAGGGTAAATACAGAATCTTGTGAAGAACTAACTCCAATACATTTTTTTTTAAATTTAAATAAATGGATACATTTCTAGAAATACACTACCTACTCAAACTAACAATCTGAAGTAGAAAATTAAAACAGACCCATCACAAAAGAAGAAATTGAGCAGGTCATTTAAAAAAAAAAATAAAAACCTGACAGCAATAACAAAAAAGGCTGGTCCATGCAGGTTCACTGGAGAATTTAACCAAATAATCAGAGAAGAACTGACAACAATTCTGAATGTAAAAAATCGTAGAATACTCCCGAATCAGTTCTATGAAGAAAGAATAACAGTGATACCAAATCCAGGCAAAGACAATGTTAATAATTAAAATATAGACTAATATTCCTCATTAACATAGACACGAATTTTCAAAAAAATTCTAGTAAGTATAATCCAATGACATATCAAAACCATAAATCATCATGACTAAAGACAATTTAAAAACGGATGCAACAGTATACTGACTGGGAACTGTCAGAGGTTCAAGCCAGATTCAGACAAGGATGAGAAATGAGGGATGTCAACCCTGATATCAGATGGAACTGACTGAAAGCAGAGATGTTGTTGTTGTTAGGTGCCAGAAGACTTAAATCATTTACTAATGAAGATCAAAGAGCACAGCTTTCAGTATGGATTACATCTCAATATAAAGAAAACAAAAATCCTCACCACGGGACCAATAAACATCATTCTTATCAATGGAGAAAAGATTGAAGTTGTCAAGGACTTCATTCTTCTTGGATCAACTATTAACACTTATGGAAGCAGCAGTCAAGAAATCAAATGACATACTGCATTAGGCAAATCTGCTGTACAAGACCTTTTTAAAGTGTTGACAAGCAAAGATGTCACCTTGAAGACTAAGGTGCTCCTAACCCAAACCATGGTATTTTCAATAACCTCATATGCATGCGAAAGCTGGACAATGAATAAGGAAGACCGTAGAAGAATTGATTTTGAGTTATGGTGTTGGAGGAGAATGCTGAAAGTACCATAGTCAATAAAGCACAAGCAGAGAACGATGCCTGCTTCTGCTTTCTTGACTCTGCAGAGACTATTGATTGTGTGGATTATGGACAACATTGCATACAATGAATATTCTGGAACACTTATGTGGAAGTTGGGCATTGAATAAGGAAGACTATGGAAGAATTGATGCATTTGAATTCTGGTGTGAGAGAAGAATAGTAAAAGCACATGGACTACTAGAAGAACAAACAAATTTGTGTTGGAAGAAATACAACCAGAATGCTCCTTAGAAATCAAGATGGCCAGACTTTATCTCTCATACTTAAGACATATTATGAGTAGGGAACAGTCCCTGGAGAAGGACATCATGCTTGGTAAAGTAGAAAGTCAACATTAGAAAAAGAATCAACATAATCCACCACATACATAAGACAATGGAAAAGGACCATAAAATCAAATGAATCAATGCAGAATAGGTATTTGGTAAATTCCAATATCCATTATTGATTAAAAATTAAAAAGCTTAACAATATAGGACTAGAAAATGATGTTCCTCAACATAATTAAAGGCATATACACAATTGTCAATATTATTCCTAAGAGAGAGACTGAAAGCATTCCACTTTTGAACATGAACAGGAAATGCCCTTATCCCCACTCCTATTCAATATATGTACTGGAAGTCCTAACCAGAGTAATAAGGTAAAAAAAGGAAATAAGAGGCATACAAAACTGGCAAAGAAAAAGGATAGCAATTTGCAAATGATAAGATCCAATTCATTAAAAATCCCAGAGACTCAAAAATAAATAAATAAAACCTGCTGGCACTAATGGATTCAGAAAAGTGGCAGAGTACAAGATCAACCTACAAAAATCAGTTGGATTCCTCTACACTAATCACTAATGAAGAGAACTCTGAAAAAGGAAATTAGGAAAAAATATGATTTACAGCAGTCAGCCCAAAGATAGTATATTTAGAAATAAATCTAGCAAGAGATGCAAAAGACCTATATAAGGAAAACTACAAAACAATGCTACAGAAAACCAAAAGAGACCTAAATAAATGGACCTAAATAAAAGAGCTGTCTTCTAGCAGTATGCTTAAATAAATACTTTCATTTTTCAGAAAAATGGTGATCAGGGGTAGAAATGACACCCAAATAACTTGCATCTGGATAAATGATGACAATAATCTTGCTGGACTGACTACGGAATAGTCTCTCTACAATCATACTATGTTAATTATTACATTTATGATGAGAAGGAAAAAAAGGTCTCATAAACTAGTCCCAAATATGTGAGATGAGGTGGAGCAGAAAAACACATATGGATTTACTTTGCTTTCTTTTGTGTTTACATTCACCATACAGAGATTAAACAAGGTGTACTATAATGTTTATTACCTTTTCAGCACACTTAACGTGAGAATAATATTGATTTATGAGGACTAAAGATTAGTGTAAGCATTAACACTAATGGTGTTTGTGTACTGTATTATGTCATTTGAACATATTGTCCCCAAAGACTATGGTCCTGAGCCTCAGGCCCAGAAACTCATTCCTTCAAGGTACGTAGTCTAAGTCTAACAAGTTTTGGTAATGTCTAAGTTTTTGTAACTTTGCCCTCTCCATCATATTCATGAGTATCTCAAATCACTTTTTACTGGAGTAATTTTATCTCTGATTACTTTGCATTTTACAGATGATAAACTAGGTTAATTTCTGTCAAGCATTTCAACGGCAAAACTTTAAAATTACTTTCAGTTATAACATTATTTAACTGTATTGATAGTTTTCAATCAAAACATAAGTAAATAAGAGCAATAATTTTAAAAAAGATACTGTCGATATATGATCAGTTAATTAATCTTATTCATCAATTAATTAATGTGGCATCAGAATTGGAGGAAGACTCCTTAACAACCTGTG
>NW_006408526.1:13223400-13225934 GCF_000296735.1 Chrysochloris asiatica
AAGATTTGAGGTTTGAGTCTGCCAGCCACTCCTCAGGAGAATAATGCAGCTTTCTTCTCCTGCAAGGATTTACAACCTTAGAAACCCTGTATAGGTCATTATGAGTCTGAACTGACTCAGGGCATTTAACAATAGCAGTTACTGTACTGCTGAGAGCTATTTGAAAAGAGGAGAGAGCTACTTGGGAGCACAATTTAAACCTATTTTCCATCTAGAGGCAGAATACTCAATAAGGAAGATAAACATAAGCTTATTTGTAATTAGTTATTAATCTGTAATGAACAGTTGCACATGTTTTTTACCACATGTGAAATGATTCACTACATATTAGTAAACACTAGAAGTCTTTACATACGTCTTCCCTGCCAGGGTCTATAAATTTGAAAAGAAACTTTGATTCCATAGGGAGCTACTGTGAGGTTGTGAGAGAGACAGATACCAGATAAACCTCTAAACTGAATTTCTTATATAGTGAAAAAAGGTGAATTCACTACAGATAAGTAAATAATCAAAAGTAATCCCATGCTTACATTGTTTATTTGGTAATCCTACACTGATCTGTTTCTTGTTAATGTTATTGAAAGGAACTTTTTTTAATGTTATTGAAAGGAACAAATCTCCTTGACATATTCACTGATTCTTTTATATACATTTTTTAATGCTTGAAGGATCATGAAAGCCATGCTGACCCTAGATTTGTTACTTTTCTTCCTCCTCTTTTTGTTTTTTGAGCATTTTATAATAGATGCTTTTTTTTTTTTTCCTGATAATTCTAACACCTGCATATGAGTCATGCTTTTCTGTTTCTTTGGAGGTTGCATTTATTTGTTTATTTTTCTTGGTAACTGAACATTTCAGACACTGTATGTAACAGATTTGGATAACTAACCCTTTGCCTACTGTCCAGGGACTTGTTTTTATTATCTTCTTTCTTTTTAAATATTATAGTAATTTGGGTGAAAGTTTGCAGAGCAAATTGGTTTTCCAATTTAAAAACTCATACACATTTTGATTTGTGACATTGATTTCATTCTCCACAAAGTAATAGCATTCTTCCTATTTCCCCCTCCCTGTATTTACAATTTCCCTTTGTCCTTTCCTTTCCCTTTTTGCCTTCTGAGATTTATTGCTGGCAAATGCTGCCCTTTTGATCTCATATAGTTGATTGTTCTAAGAAGTGCATACCTCCCTATTGACATGTTTACCATATTGTTGTTGTTTTCATTGAGTTGGTTCAACCCACTGAGACAGGGCATAGGGTTTCTGAGGAGCGACTGGACTGGTGAGTTTGAAGCACAAATTTTGCAATTCAAACCAACCTGTGGCAGAGTGCTTATCCTATAGCACCACACTGTTGTTTTTATCACAGGGGCAATTTGGGTTCCAGACTTTAAGGGTGATAACTGGTGTGGCACTGTAGGATCAGTACTGGACTGCAAATCACAAGTTCGGCAATTCAAACCTACCAGTCATTCCTCAGAAACTCTATATAGGGTCATTGTGAGTCAGAACCACTCAATGGCATTTAATAACAACAACAACAAGGTCCAGTCCTGGTGTGGCACAGTAGGATAAGCACAGGACTGCTAACCGAAAGCTCAGCAGTTCAAATTCACCAGCTGCTCTTTAGAATTCATGTATAGGGTCATTATGAGTCAAAACCTACTTGACAGTATCTAACAACAATAACAACAGAGGGTCAGTCTCAGGTATTCCATCAGTTCCTATCTGACCAAGAAGCCTGGTCTTTTTTATTATTTTAAATTTTCTTCTACATTTTCAACATTACCCAGGACCTTTTACTGTGATTCTTTTGTAATCCTGTGGTACCTGGACACCATCTAATTCTTTTTACTGTTTTGCTGAAATCTTTTGATATACAATAATGCTTAATTTATAGGAGGTCACAGTCATTTAATTTATCTTCTACTGTTTGTGGATTTTAGTTATATTCCCTACTCTATTTATGGCATATATTAGGACCCCTAAATTTCCCACCATCTTTCCTTTGATGATCCTTTTGGTTTTAGGTTTTACATTTAGGTTTTTGATCCATCTTAAGTCTGTTTGGGGACATGCTGAAAAATATGAATTGTGTTTCATTTTTATGCAAATTAATACCCAAATGGTATACCAATGTCAGATCAGCACTGACCTGCAATCCACAAGGTTGGCAGTTCAAACCCACCAGCTACTCCTCAGAAACCCTATACAGGATTGCTATGAGATGGAAATGACTTGATGGCACTTAACAACAACAATATTTATTAAGTCTGTAGGATAAACACTGGACTGCTAACTGCAATGTTGGGTTCAAATCTACCAGCAGATCCTTATAAACCCTATATTAGCTCACTATCAGTTGGAAGTGACTTGAAGACACATAACAATACAACAATTTATTAAAGAGACAATTTTTTTCTTTATGAACAACATTGTGAAGTATGAGTATTCCAGAACACTTAATTGTACTTCTGAGAAATCTGTACCTGGACCAAGAAGCAGTTGTTTGAACAGAACATGGGAACACTGAA
>NW_006408526.1:13227214-13228453 GCF_000296735.1 Chrysochloris asiatica
CAAAAGACAAACAAGCAAAAAACGTTCAGGGTCTGCTCTTGGGCTGAGTATCTGTGCACATGCGTGGCAGAAGAACCCACCAGTGGTGAGGGTGGGGGGGGTGTCCACTCACTCAGGCACCCGCGCCTCCCCCCTCCCCCCAGTCACCAGAATGGAGGTACGCAAACAGTGAGCGGGGGGCAATCACCAGATACCAAAAAAAAAAAAGAAAGGAAAATCAGAACAAAGCAAAACCGACAAAGCGTATTGTCTACCTTTGCTCCAGGGTTCCTGCGGCGTTTTTCCATGGTGTTTCTGCTCCACTGTTTGGTCTCGCCCAAGATGTCGGCTCCAGGCCTCCGAGCCCGGCAGATTCAAAAGTACGTGATTTCTTACTTCATCTTCAAGTTCCACTAGCTGTAAGCCTTCAAACTTTTAAAAATATTCTTAGCTATGTGCTTCCGAATTTTGGAGCTCTGTGCTGGATCTTCTTTGCCTGGTGTTCTGTGGTATGGCGGATGGCAAACTTCACTGCACCTGTACCCTAGCCGCCATCAACCTCGCCTCTCTAGGCATTTTTAAAATTTGCTATTTCAGTGTGGCGCTGTGAGGTACAGTACTGGACTGCAAGGTTGGTTTGAAATACAAGATTGGTGGTTCAGACTCACCAGACGCTCCTTGAAAACCCTATACTGGGTCACTATGAGTCCTAACTGACTTGATGACATTTAACAACAGCAGCTATAGCCAGCTCAGTTAACTGTCAACGTAACATTGTGAGGTCAGCACTATTATTGTTATTACCCCTATTTTATGCATGAAAAAGGAAAAGGGGCACAGAGAACTTACATTTTTCCGCTTGAAGCCATGTGACCAGAGCAGCAGCTCCACGCACTAAATCACCCCTGTGTTCTTGGTTTCCTGCATAGCCTTACCTCTCCCCAAAATTTAATTGCAATGGCAGCACAAGTGTTCTAAGATGCTAATATTCTGTGAACCCAGCTAGAATTAAAAGAGCACCCTCAGGACTATTGCCTGTTAGATTAGAAACAAATTGTGGGAGGACATGTCTTTTTGCTTATTTTTTTTGACCTCTTGAAATTGCAGAAAGAAATGGCAATATTGCTTGTTTTTTTGTTTTTCTTATAAGATTGTTAAATAAGAGAACGATCCTTATCTCACATTTCATTTGGGTAAGCTTTTGTATAACATGTTTTTATATCCAATTACTCCAAAATTGGAGTCCTGGTGTGGCGCTGT
>NW_006408526.1:13228999-13250174 GCF_000296735.1 Chrysochloris asiatica
TAAATATATTTTATATACAAATTTAATCCTTTGAAAATGTTTTTGGTATTCTTTTGGGTACCAAAAAGGAAAATAATGAAGCCCTATACAGATAAGAAAACTGTATAATGCATGTAGTATTTTTTCCAAAACAATAAATACTGATAACATATCATTTCAATATATGATAACAGACTTCATAGTTTGGATTTATGTTGAGTCTTAATTGTCTTATGTTTGACTATCTCATCTAATTAAAACATAATGGTAAATTTATTCTAAGAAGTGGCCAAAGTGTTAGAAGTTTTGGAATCCAGGATATTTTCTTAGCATACAACTTGGTCAAATATTCCAGTAGCTGCTGCCCAAATTGATACACAAGCACCAAAGATTTAGTATTGTTATTTAAAAGAAGCTCATCTCAAGTGACATACTCAAACTCTGAGAATCTTGAAGTAGATAAACTACCCCAAAATACTCAGAAACAGATGTCTCATTCCAAAGACTTAGGCAAGGAATATATTTTTAGACTGCTAATGAATGCATGGATTATATCTCAATGTAATGAAAACAAAAATCCTCATCACTGGACAAATAAACAACATTCTTATCAACGGAGAAAAGATTGAAGTTGTCAAGGACTTCATTCTTCTTGGATCAACTATCAACACTAATAGAAGCAGCAGTCCAGAAGTTAAAGGACATATTGCATGAGGCAAATCTGCTGCACAAGACCTTTTTAAAGTGTTGAAGAGCAAAGGTATCAGCTTGAAAACCAAGGTGCGCCTGACCCAAGCCATGGTATTTTCAATAACCTCATATGCATGTGAAAGCTGGACAGTGAATAAGGAAGACCATAGAAGAATTGATGCATTTGAGTTATGGTGTTGGAGGAGAATATTGAAAGTGCCATGAGCTGTCAAAAGAACCAACAGATCTGTGTTGGAAGAAGTGCAGCCAGAGTGCTTCTTGGAGGCCAGAATTGTCTAACTTCGTCTCTCATACTTCGGACATACTGTCAGGAGGGACCAGTCACTGGAGAAGGTTATCATGTTTGGTAAGGTAGAAGGTCAGAGAAAAAGAGGAAGACCCCCAACGAGATGGATTGGTCAAGTGGCAGCATTGATGGACTGAGGCATAGCAACAGTAGTAAGGTTGGCCCGGGATCTGGCAATGTTTCGTTCTGTTTTGCATAAGATCGCTATGAGTTGGTACCGACTCGATGGCACCTAACAACAACAATTAATGCATGTGAAGTATGGATGATCCCTTAGAGAGATTCAAGGTGTTCAAGAAGCCTAGCAAATTATGAATACAATGAAGATTCAGGGAATTCTGTACCTCTATATACTGCTTCAGTCTCTTTAGTTCCTATGATTTGTTCTTGTGTACTATTGAGATAACTCTGATTACTCAAGAGATCTAGGTGACAGAGTAGAACTGTCTCTTAAGAGTTTTCTAGACTGTATTCTTTATGGGATCACCATATATTTTCTCCTGTAAAGCCACTGTTGTTGAGTGCCGTGGGGTCGGTTCTGACCCATAACAACCCTGTATAGAGTTTCCAGGAGCAGCTGGTGAGTTTGAACCACCAACCCTGCAGTACAAATGGCTTTGCAGTCTGGTGCATTAACCTACAGTACCTCACCAGGATGTCTGTAGAGCCAATGGGTACATTCAAATTGCTAAAATTTCAGTTGGCATCCAAGTGCACCAATGTGCCATCAATGCTCAACAGTATTCCTTGACAAAGCAGCAGATTTTGACTGCATACTCTGAAAAGCAATGCCATTTCAGTTTTCAATGCTCTTATCTGTAAAGTCCAAAAGACTTCTTTAAATTATAAGACTATGTATTACATACTTAATTATCATAGATAATTAGTTTCTTCTATCTAAAAACAGTATTCAATAGAGTCTAATGAAGAAGGAGTTAATGCGCTGAGCTGCAAAGTTTGTTTGAACCTCAAGGTTGGCGGTTCAAGCTCACCAGTCAGTTCTCGGAAACCCTATGCAGGATCACTATGGGTTGGAACTGACTCCACGTCACTTAACAACAACAATGAAGAAGTAATGTTTCTACTGCCAAGACCATATTTTCTGTCTATCCATCCATTCCCAAGAGTGGTGAACCAACAGAATGAGGAAATCATCAAACAATGTCATTAATATTACATGCAAATAAATTTTTTCTGAAGGTAATTAAAAAACTGTTGCAAAAGGACATCCACAGGGAACTGCCATAAGTTCAAGTCAAGTATGAGGAACGAGGAATTTTGTTACTGAGTCAGATGGTTCTTGGCTGAGAGCACAGAATACCAGAAAGATGTTTCCCTGTGCTCTTTTCAATTATGCAAAGGCTTTATACTGTGTGGACTATGACAAGATATGGATAAAATTGCAAAGAATGAATATTCCAGAACACTAAATTATAGTCATGAGGAAACTGTAGGTAGACCAAGAGGCAGTCATTCAAACAAAACATGAGGATATAGAATGGTTCAAAATCAGGAAAAGTGTGAGTCAGAGTTTTATCCCTTCACCATACTTATTCAAGCTATATGCTGAGCAAATAATCAGAGAAACTGGATTATATGAAGAAGAACATGGGACCAGGATGAACAACCTGTAATATGCATTTGAAATAATCTTGCTTGCAGAAAATGAAGAGGACTTAAGTTACTTACTGATGAAGGTCAAAGACTATATAATCTTTAGTATAGATTACACCTTAATGTAAAGAAAACAAAAATCCTCACAACTGGACCAACAAATAGCATCATGATAAATGGAGAAAATATTGAAGTTGTCAAATACTTCATTTCTCTTGGATACACAATCAGTGCTCATGGAAGCAGGAGTCAATAAAGAAAATGACATATTACATTATGCAATTCTGCTTTACAAGACCTCTTTAAAGTGTTCAAGGCCAAAGATATCAGTTTGAGGACTAAGGTGAGCCTGATCCAAGCCAGGGTATTTTCAATGCATGTGAAAGTTAGATAATTAATAAGGAAGACCATAGAAGAAATGATGCATTTCAGTTATGGTGTTGGAGAGGAATAAAATAGCACGAACTACCAGAAAAACAAATATATCTGTGTTGGAAAAAGTATAGTCAGAATATTCCTTAGAGACCAGAATGGTAAGACTTTATCTCTTATACTTCTTACATGTTATCAAGATAGACTGGTTCCTGGAAAAGGACATCATGCTTGGTAAAGTAGAGGGTAAGTTAAAAAAGAGAAAGACCCCTCCTAAAGAAATCGATCGGCACAGTGGCAGCAGCAATGGGCTCAAGAGTAACAGCAATTGTGAGGATGGCACAGGATTGGGCAGTGTTTCTTTCTGTTGTACGTAGGATCACTATGAATCAGAACAAACTAGATGGCACCTAACAACAACATCCAAATCTAATACAGATTTAATGCATTAGACACTAATGGCCACAAACCAGAGAAGTTGTGGTATAACATTAAAAACATCCTATAGGAAGAAAGCAAAAGGCCATTAAAACAACAGGAAAGAAAGAAAAGACAAACATAGATATCAGAAGACTCTGAAACTTGCTCTTGAACTTAGAAAACTAGAGTGACTAGAAGAAATGAAATAAAAGAGCTGAAGAGAAAATTTCAAAGTCAGCTTAAAAGACAAAGTAAAGCACTCTAATGAAATGTGCAAAGACCAGGAGTCAGAAAACCAAACAGGAAACACATGCATAGAGTTTTTCAAGCTGAAAGAACTCAAAGAAAATATTGAAGCCTGTTGTTGTTAAGTACTGTGAAGTCAGTCATAACTCATAGTGATCATGTATACAGTTTCCAAGGAGCAGCTGGTGGATTTGAGCCACTGACCTTGTGGTCAGCAGTCCTGTGTTTCTTCTACAGTGCCACACCAGGAGTTCATAAAAGTTGTTATTAAGACTAGAGTTGTAATACTGAAGGAGTCTACGAGCAAAATATTGAATGATATAGGAAGCATCAGAAAAAGAAAGAAGGAATACTCAGAGTCACTGTACCAAACACAATTGGTTGATGCTTGACCATTTCAAGAGGTAGCACATTATTAATAACTGATGGTACTGAAGGAAAAAGTCCAAGCTGCTCTGAAGACATTGGCCAGAAACAAGGCTTCAGAAATTGACAACATACAAATTGAAATCTTTCAACAAACAGATGCAGGACTGGAAGCACTAAGGCATCTATGCCTAGAAATTTGGAAGGCAGCTACTTGGCC
Organism: Chrysochloris asiatica; assembly: GCF_000296735.1. NCBI lineage: Eukaryota > Metazoa > Chordata > Mammalia > Afrosoricida > Chrysochloridae > Chrysochloris > Chrysochloris asiatica. The sequence continues at coordinate 13,233,214 of NW_006408526.1, forward strand.
AACCAAATGGAAATGAGCCTTTTATGCTGATTCTAAAGAGATGTGATTCAATGCAATGCAAAGATCATTGAATAATATCATTAATATCACATGCAAGTAAAATTTTACTTGGGATAACTAAAAAATGGTTGTGGTAGCACACTGACAGGGAGTTGCCAGAAGTTCAAAGCAGATTCATAAGAGAATATGGAGGTGAGGATGCCATTGCTGATGTCAGATGTATCTTAGCTAAAAGCAGAGAATACCAGAAAGATGTTTCCTTATGCTTATTGATTATGCAAAGACATTTGATTGTGTGGATCATAAAAACCTTGGATAATATTGTGAAGAATGGTAATTCCAGAACACTTCATTGTTGTCATAAGGTAACTATACACATATCAAGAGACAGTTTTTAGAATAGAACTAAAGATTATTGGATGGTTTAAACTCAGGAAAGGTGTGTGCCATGTTTGTATCCTTTAACCATACTTGTTCCATCTGTAGGATGGATTAGGTACAAAAGAAAGTAGCATTAGGATTAAAGAAAGACTTATTAACTTTCATATTCAGCTGGCACAATTCTGTTTACTGGAAGTGAAGAGGGCTTGAAATACATACTTATGAAGATCAAAGACTCCATAGTGTTCAGTATAGATTGCCCCTTATTGTAAAGAAAACAAAAATCCTCACAGCTTGACCAATAAATAACATCAGGATAAATGGAGAAAATATTGAAGTCACCAAGACGTCACTTTGCTTGGGTAGACAATCAATGCTCATGGAAGCAACCATCAATAAATAAAATGACGTATTACATTGTACAAATCTGCTGCAAAAGACTTCTTTAAAGTGTTAAATAGGAAAGAATTCACTTTGAGAACTAAGGTGCACTTTACTCAAGTCATGGCATTTTAATCATTCCATATGCACGTGAAACCTGGACAGTTAATAAGGAAGACTGAAAAAGAATTGTTGCATATAACCTGTGATGTTGTGGAAGAGTATTGAAAGTACCATGGACTGACTGAAAAACAAACAAGTCTCTTTTGGAAGAAGAATAACCAAATTGCTCCTTAAAATCTAGGATATTAAAAGTTCATCTTCTTGTCCTTTGGATAGGTTGTCAGGAAGAACTAGACCCTGGAGAAGGACATCATGTTTGGTAAAGTAGAGAGTCAGTGAAAAAGAGAAGTCTCCCAACAAGATGAAGTGACATAGCAGTAACAGTAATAGCTTCAAATGCAACAACAATTGTGAGGATGTCACGGGATCTGGCAGTTTTTCATTCTGTCATGCGTAGGGTCCTTATGAGTCAGTACCAAATTGAATAACCTAACAACAGTAACAACAATAAGAAGTATGGGGGAAAGTTTTCAATATTATATAAGAAAAGATAAAGTTTGACTTGAGTAATATTTAATTGATTCCCTTTTGACTATTAGGAAAGCACAAAGCAAAAATAGTTGATTATATTGAAAGAACAAAGCAAAAAGCAGACATTGGCTTTACTAGAACATGCATGTTAGTATAAAAGTGTAAAAGAGACAATTCTCAATGACCAATAGGGGTATTGTAAAACTGTTTTCTTAGGGCCAGCAACAGATAAAACAAAATCAGTTATTCAAGCATCTAACCTGCTCTTTGGGTCATATAAACATATATATGTTTTCCAAGATAATATATCAGAATATCACTTGGTTCACAGACTTTGTCACATAGAGCAAAACAGCACCATCAATAATGTATATGGTCGTGATGGTGTGCAGTGGAGTTGGTTCCGACTCTTAGTAACACTGCATAAGGTTTCTGAGGCTGTAAATCTTTATGGGAACAAAAAGCCTCATCTTTCTCCTGAAGAACGTCTGGTATGGGACCTTGAGGTTAGCAGCCTGACACATAACTACTACACTACCAGAACTCCTAAATAATTCAAATAGTGACTGCAGTAATGTCAAAGTAATACTTTGGGCAACACTACTTTGTTTTTTAATGTTTTTATTGTGAATTAAGTGATAATTTATGTGGGAGAACATTGGTTTTATACTTATCCTATCATATTTTGTTTCATTAGCAATGATTACAGTCCCCTCCATGCATCATCATTCAACAGTATTTTCTTCTATTCCCTGTTTTTTTTGGGGTGGTGGTGGTGGTGGTGGTGTACACAGATACATTCAGGAATATATAATATAATCATTTAAGCAATGAAAGGGTATATTCTGCAAGTCTGCCTCTTGTCTGCCAACACACAGACTTTCTCTTTCCATGAGTCTAGAGTCCTCAGCTGCTCTATCTATCCATGTCCTCATCTCTGCCTCCATCTCTGGTGTCCAAACTTCTCTGAATAACATCCCACATTCTGATCATACTCTTCTCCCTTGATGATCCTAGGGTTCTCTGTTCCTGCAATGTAAGATTAACTACTTCCCTCCTTATGTTACAAAACTTCTACCTTTATAGTTGTGACAATCACAATTAGTCATGATAACAATTACTCACTAATGAATCATAAGAATCTTATCCCTATCTCCTTTCACCAGACCCATCTAGACAAGATGAAAACTATTCAATAAGGGTTCTCCCTTCCCCCACACACTCTTGAAAACTTGTAAGTCAGTCACTTCGTGCCTTTATAACCCCCTCATTTTAGGTAGGCAATGTCTAAGTTGCCTGTCCTTATCACCTCTGTGTACAAAGGGGGTAATATAAAGGCTTCTTCCCTCTCAGTTGGTATTCTGAGCTACTACTTCCATAAGTATAGGTAAAGTTCATCAAATTGTAGCAATTTACACTTGTTTCCTCTGTCATTTTTTTTTTTTTTTAATCTTTCTGGTCGAGTTGTGATCATCAGGCCATAGAATCTGGGTCAAATGGGTACTATCTTTAAATTTGGATGTTCTTGTATATCTCCTTTCACTTCATTAACAGCTGGACACTTCACTCTCAGCTCTAGCCTTCCATAGCTATGTCCTTGTCCATGAGCTCAGGAGTCCCTAGGTCTCACCATACTTCAGACCAACCAATCCTTCCTCTTCTCTCTCTCTCATCTCCAGGTTGACAGGGGCCTGTGGAATGTGGTCTAATTGAGCCCACATCTTCACTGCTGCCTTTCCCCTTCTTCCACTCACCAGTAGACCAATGTGATTACCAGCAACTTTACATGCCTGATCATGTGATCCTTTGAGTTTAAGTCTCCAAGGGAGGTTTGTCCTGAAGAGGCTTGATTACTTGCCTTGTTGGCTCTCCAGTGAACAACTTGCTTGTCCTTGCTGTAGCCAATCAGACTGCCATTTTTGTTTTTGATTTTTCCTGCTGGTCTTTCTTTCAAGAAGTATCTTCTGTTCCTCTCACTGCTCCAGACTGGTCTGCTTGTCCTTTCAAGTGGGATTGTCCCACCTCAGAAGTTTCTGGATGGGGCTCAGGATTCTACCTAAGGTCCTATACACTACAAAGATTCCTCAAGAAGCCTATTTCATTGTGCAGGTTCTAGAATTCCTTTTACGTATTCTAATGAGTTATAGGCTAAAGACGGGCCTACAAACTCTATAATCATGTTTCCCAATATCCCTTTTTATCCCACTCAAGTGTCTATATTCCAGTAGTAGTCAAGGGAAATCAATATTCATTCATAAGACATTCAAGTATCTTAACATGATTAACCCTCTTTTACTCCTTCAGACTGTGCCTTGATCCCTATATCACAGAGCAGCAACACTACTTTTTTGATAAAATAAATGCTAGAGTAACTGCTACACATAGTTTCAGTACTAGTTAGTGATGAATGAGAATGGTTGCACCCTAATTAATCAGACCAAGATTTAGAACTCACTCTTGACCTTAGGTCTTAGGATACTCTCTGAAATTCAGCCAGTTTTTAAACTAATCTGTCTCTTAGGTGTTTTGGGTAATAAGTTATGTACACTAAAAAAAAACATTCCTTTTCTCTAAGAAGAATATGCTTTATTATATCCTTCTTTGGTTAAGTGAGAAGTATTTTCTTATTAGTCAAAAAAAAAAAAAATGCATTGGCAGGGTAAAGTATGCTAGTGGTTCACTCGACTAAATTAAAGGATGCATGTATCTTCTTGAAAAACAATAGAAGCACTGATTACAGCCACAGAGATCTTCACTGAATGCTCTTTCTTAAATCTATGTTAGAATATTTCATTACAAGGTGAGACCAAGTTTGATTTTTACTTAATGAGTTTGAGTTTTCTGCCAGCATGAGCCATTTCAGCAGCACACCTGAATACACAATATATGACCACATCAGTTTTCTCTGAGATTAGTAGGCCATGAGAATACACAGGCTTGATTGAAAATCAAGTGGTTGCAAATTCCTGATGTTAAAATCTTAAATTCTGTTCCTAGTAGGTAAATCAGTCTGCTTAAGAAGGGATAGAGATAACATTTTAATTAAGTACCCCAAAGAGAGCTAATTTACTGTCAATGGGTAATTTATGTTATGGATATTTCTTGGTTATGTTTACTACTCAAAATTACCCACACATACAAAAAAATTACCCACAAAACAGTGTTTTCTAAATTGATCTACTGATTTTGGGTGAAGAACAATAACTTATACTTAAAAAGGAAATACATATTACTAGTGAAGCATCCAGCTAATAAGAAGTGAGAGGAGTCACACAAGAACACCCAAAGGTGCAGATAGTACCCATTTGACCTAGCCTCAATGGCTTGATAATCAGAACTTGACTTGAGAAAGACTATAAAACAAACAACAAACAAATTTTGACCAAAGAAATGAGGGTAAATTGCTACAATTTGATGAACTTGACCTATACTCATGGAGATAGTAACTTTAAATACCAACAGAGAGGGAAGGAGTCTTCACATCAAGTATCAATGTTGTCTCCTCTGTACACAGGTTAGATAGGGACAGACAACTTAGACATTGGCTACCTAAAATGAAGGGGCAATGGTGGCATGAAATGACTGGCTTACAAGGTTTTAAGAGGCAAAATAGTTCCAGAGTGTGTGGGGGAAGCAAGAGTCCCCACTGAATAGACTTCTGATTAAAGGAGATGAGGATAAGATTCTTATAATTCAATAGTGAGTAAGTTATCATAACTAATTGCAATTGTCACAGTTATAAAGGCAGAATTTTGTAACAAAAACAGAGGAGTAGTTAATTTTACAGTCCAAAAACAGAGGACCCTAGGACCATCAAGGGAGAAGAACACAGCACCACATAGATGAGGTATTCTACTTCAGTAAAAAATGAATTTTTTTATTCCAGAAATGGAGGCAGAAGCAGTGAATGGTATATAGAGATAGAGCAGCTGAGGACTCTAGACTCATGGAAAGAATAAGGCTGTGTGATGGTGGCCAGGAGGCAGGCTTGCAGAATGTGTCCTTTGATTGTTTAAATGATTATTTATTCCTGAGTGGTTTTGTATACATTAAAAAAAAAAAAATCAGAGGAAATAGAAGCAAATACTGTTGAGATGATGATGAATGGAAGGGACTGTAATCATTACAATGAAAAAAAAAAAGATTGGTTGAGTGCAAAACTGATGCCCTACCTTGTAACCTATCACTCAATTCACAATAAAGGCTTAAAAAAAGAAAGAAAGAAAAAAAGAAAAAAAAAATATATATATATAGGTTTGGAAGCCCTGTATAAGTTCGCTATAAGTCAGAACTGACTCAAAATGCACTCTCAAACTTACTTGAAGAGTCCTGGTGTAGCACTGTAGGGTGAGCACTAGACTGCTAACCACGGGTTGATAGTTCAAACACACCAGCTGCTCCTTGGAAACCCTATAGAGGGTTGCTATGAGTCTGAACCTTCTTGAAAGCACTTAACAACACAACAAACTTACCTGCACATTGAATATAAGAAAGTTGTAAAAGTATTGATGGCTAGGCATGGTCCCCAGAGATTGCTCTAGGGTCCAGTCTGAACACTGGAGTTTTAAAAGCACCTCAAGTGATTTAAATGTGCAGTTAATGTAGAGATTCATGATGAATGCACATATGATAATTATCTTGAGTTCACCTATATATTAGTTTTTATGTATTTAATGTTCATGTTCATTCATATCACTCTTCTGTCAACATAGAAAATCATAAATAACTGAAGAAAGACATTAAAGTTTGAATCTATAATTTTTTTTTACTTCCATATGCTTATAACCATTGACTTGTAGAAATGGATGTGAATATGATACATAGTTTCCTCACTTAGGAGCAGGCTGAAACTTCGTATCTCTGGATATTGTTAGTCCCTCCAAATCTTTGAGGGACAATAGGGACAAAAATGCCTTCTTCACCTATGCTATTTTGTTGCTTCATTCTTTTCTGCTTCTCCAATTTCCCTTCCCCACTTTTGTCTTCCAACTTTTCATCTCATTATCCCCTCTCTATAGAAAGATTCAGAAGAGACCGTGGAACGAGGGATAGCGTTGCTGATGTCCAATGGATCTTGGCTGAAAGCAGAGAATAGCAGAATATCAGAAGTTTACCTGTGCTTTATTGACTACACAAAAGCTTTTGTTTGTGTGGATGATGACAAGCTATGGACAACATTGTGAAGTATGAGTATTCTGGAAAACTTAATTGTGCTCATGAAGAATCTGTACCTGGACCAAGAGGCAGTTGTTCAAACAGAATATGGGAACACTGAATGGTTTAAAATTAAGAAAGGGGTGCAACAAGGTTGTATTCTTTCACCATTCTTATTCAACCTGTATGCTGAGCAAATCATCTGAGAACCTGGGTTATATGAAGAAAAACGTGGCATCAGGATTGGAGGAAGACTCATTAACCACCTGCAGTGTGCAGATGATACAACCTTGCTTGCTGAAAGTGAAGAGAAGATCAAAGAGCACAGCCTTTACACTTACATTCAGTATAGATAGCAATATGTATGAATTTGATGATGCCATTTTCTTATGTTTTTTTTTTTTTTCTTTCTTTCTTTCTTTCTTTTTATGCTCTTAACAGTTTCTTAGTGGTCTGCTTACAAAGTAAATTGACCAGTAAAAACAAATGACTAGCAGTGGAACATTGTGATATAGTGCCAGAAGATGAGCCCTGTAGGTTGGAAGACACTCAGAATATGACTAGGGAAGCATTTTCTCCTAAAAGTAGAGTCTACTTTAATTATATGGATGAAGCAGGACCTACATTTGCTGATGGAGCATAGTTCAAAATGGAGGGAGATTCGGAAATTGCAAGCATACACTAAAACAAAAAGAGCATAGAATACATAATGTATTGAGTCTAGAAAAATTTGAAGTCATCATAATTAAATTGGAACACATAAAGATCAATATCATAGGCATAAGTGAGCTGAAATTTCATTTTTAATCAGGCAATCATTCAGTCTGCTATTCCAGGAATAAAAATTGAATAAGACCTCATGTTCATTGTCAACAAGAATGTTTCAACATCTCTCCTATAATACAACACTGTCAGTGATAGGATAATATCCATATACCTCTAAGAAACACAAGTTAATACTAGTATTCAAATTGCACACCAACCACTGTATGCCAAAGATTAAGAAATTTAAGATTTTTATCAACTTCTGCAATAGGCAACTGATCAAACATGCAATTAAAATGTATTTACAATTATTGAAGGTATGAAAGCAAAAGTTTGAAGCAAAAAAAAGATTGTTAGCTAGAAAATATGGCCTTGGTGATTGAAATGAATGAAGATTACACAAAAGAATTTTGCAGCACCATCAACTTACTCATTATAAATACCTTCTGTCAACAACATAAGCTGCTAGTATGCATGTGAATCTTATCACATAGAACACAAAGAAATTCAAGTACAACTGTGGAAAGAGATTATAAAGAAGCTCAATATCTTCAGTCAGAACAAGGTTAGAAGTGGACTGAGGAGCAGAGAATCAATTACTCTTATACACCTTCAAGTTGAAGCTAAAGAAAATTAGAACAAGTCCATGAGCTCAAAGTATTCCCTTGAGCATATTCCATCTGAATTTAGAGACATTCTCAAAAGTATATTTGACACACAGAATACTAATGATTCAAGACCTGACATTGTGTAATGACATCATATAGATCATACATGAATAAAGAAAGTAAAAGGTCATTAAAAGATATGAAGAAAAAAAAAAAAGACCAAAATGCATGTCAGAAGACACTTGGAACTTGTTTTTGAAGGAACAATAACTAAAGCAAAAGGAAGAAATGATGAAGGAAAAGATCTTAATGGAAGATTTGAAAAGGAGGCTTGGGATGACCAAGAAAAATAGTATCATGAAATGTGGAGTCCTGGTATGGTGCTGTGGGATGAAGCATTGGACTGCAAGGTCAGTTTGAACCACAATGTCAGTGGTCCAAGCTCCTTGGAAACCCTATACAAGATTGCTATGAGTTGGAACCAACTCAACAGCATTAACAATAACAACATCATGAAATGTTCCAAGATCTGGAGTTGAAAACAAGAAGAAATGAACACAGTAAGCATTTCTGAAGGTGGAAAAACTGAAGGAAAATATTAAGCTTAAGTAAAAATGTTGAAGTATTCTATGTATAGGCAAGATATGGAAATTCTTAAACAATATCATCAGTTGTTTAAGATAATTAAGAAGTGGTTGTAGCAGTGCATTGACAGAAACTGCCTGAAATTCAAGTCAAATTCAGAAAAGAAAGTGGAACAAGGGATATCATTGCTTATATCAAAGAATACCAATGTATCCCCTTGTTCTATTTGAACAACTGCTTCTTGGTCTATGTACAGGTCCCTTATGAGCACAAGTGTTCTGGAATACCCATTCTTCACAATGTTAACCATTGTTTGTTATGGTACACCCAGTTGGTTGAATGCCTTTGCATTTAATAGTCAATAAAGCACAAGTGAACAACATTCTAATAGTCTCATTCAACAAAGATCTTTCTGACATTAACAATGATATTCCTCCTTCCATGTCCTCTTATGAATCTGACTGGCATTTCTGGCAGCTCCCTGTACAGCTCCCTGTACTGCTCCCTTCCTGTACTGCTGCAGTTGTTTAATTATATTTAGCAATATTTTACTTGCATGTAATATTGTTCAATGATGTCTACATTCTATTGGATCATCTCTCTTTAAATATGACCTCTTCCAATTGATTGGTATAATTCTTCTATTTTATCATGTTTGTCTTAGTGTGTTGTGCATGAATTTGAATAATGGTGGTATTAACTTGTCTTATTTGTGTGGTTATTGTTATATCACATACAGCACTTGTGTCAGGCAGGACATAAAAAATGATGCACTCACCATGCATTCCAAAGAAGCAAAAGATGAAAATGTAGTTCATTTGTTGGAACCCTGTTGTCTAACATGGTTTTAAAATAATCCAGTCTGGCTATCTTTTAAAAGTGTGGTATTAAAAAGATTAAGCCAGTAGAATATGGTGATGGGAGAAGGATAAAAAAATCTTGAAAAGCTTTATTCCTTGTAGCTTATATTATAGGTATCTAGTTCTTTTGTTGTATGACCTTCAAATGGCAATGTTGGTTAAGTCCTTTATATTAGGCAAATTAGTATTCTCCATAGAGAAACCATCCAGTTTCTCTGTCTAGGGGATATATTTAGCTACTGGGATTATGTAGATCATTGAGAACAAGGAAGTTGTACAGTGATTTTCTTTTGTTTTGTTTTAAATTCATTCTCTCTGTTGTTCAGAAAGTGAAGTATTCCTATTCTCTGTTCTACTTGTAATCTCTGAGTCTAGAGTCTGTCCAATTCAACCTTTGTGAAGAGTCAACTTTCAATTTTCTACCAAATTTAACAGTGTAGTGTAAGCTCTGGTAGCAGAGTAGTTACGAATCAGTCTGCGAGCCTCAAGGTCAGCAGTTCAAAACTACCAGAAAGATGAGGCATTATGCTCCCGTAAAGATTTGCAATCTTGGAGACCTTGTACAGGGTCGCTATGAGTACTCCACGGCACATAACCACCACTACCACGTAAGAATCAAAACTCTTCACATGCAAAAAAACAAATAATTACACAAATAACAACAGCAGCATGTTCACCTTAGAACAATCAACCATGAGATAAAAAGGGTAACATTTGTCCAGGGATAAAGCTCAGAATGAAGGGAAACATAGAAAAGAAAAACGAATAGAAATGATAAACCCAGAGAACAAATTGGAAGAGTGCTGTGACTTTGCAGGGATTGCAATCAATGTGATGAAGCAAACTGTGTATGAATTGTTTAATGGAAAACCAATAATCTTGTAAGCTTCTACTGAAATCTCAATTAAACATTAAAATAATAACAACAACAACAACAAAAAACCCAAACAAGATTTTCAGTCAATCCTCTTCTCGTTGTCCTAACTTATTTCCCTCCTGGAATATGCAATGTCACTAATTTTTAAGTTTTTCTACTGCTTTGAAATTTGAATCTGTTAGTTTCTTCTTGGTTTCTGTATAGATAGTTCTGTAAATGCAGATGTCACTCACTCCTTATAGACTTATTTAACCTTCTAAAATTGTATAGATGTGTCTTTCCTTCTGCTGTTTTACTTTATATTCTCTTAATTTTTCTAAGTTTATGCCATCTTAAAGTATTTTATTATCATGTTAATGGACTGTTTCTAAACAGTTGAAGTACAATATGTCTTCGATCTGCCAAATTTAACAGAAAACCTGACCATCTCCTAATTCTCCCTTGAGTAAAAGGATGTTAGGACAAGTCTTACAATATTTTCATGCTAGACAATAATTGTCATCCTCAGCTCATTGATTATCTTATCTTAGTAAGAAAAGCTAAGAATAGAATGAGGATAATGCAAAACCATTTTTCTTAAGGAGATCCTGAAGATTAAACATTTCAGTTGCTAACTGAGATGTTAGAATTTGGAACCACCCAGAGGTGTTTCAGAAAAATAGGACTGGTTATCTTCTTTTCAAATATCAGCGATTCAATACCCTCTGACCCTATGGACCACAGGGTCACCATGAATTAGAATAGACTCAATGGCAACTTTATATACATAAAACTTGACCAAAAGTATCTTACATGGTACACACAATCTTCTTCACCAAGATTCCAAACCTCAAGATCACACACTTTATTTTTCTCACATTGAATCTGTACATAGATTAAGTTTGTTCAAAAAGGAAAAAAAAGAATGGATTCAATTTTGGAACATAAGGCAGAATTTTATCCTTTCTACTAGAATGCTCCTCAAAAGCAATAATGCTGGATTTCAACTAAATTCATTTGAACAAATGCATGTTGTATTTGTTATTGTTAAGTGCCTTCGAATCAGTTCTGACCCATAGTGATCCTGCATAGACTTCCTAGGAGCAGTTAGTGAACTTGAACCACCATAGGAGAGGTCAATCTCTATATAGTAAGACAGTATAGTTTGCAATATAGAAAGCTAGTGAAAATAAGGAAGCCCTTATGAATTGGGTTAATACTGTAGCTGTAACAATGAACTCAAACACATGAGTAATCATGAAAAAGATGGCACTGGAAAATGGCTAGGAAATGTTTTATTGTGTTACAAATTATTTTATCATGAGTCAGAGCTGACTTGACAGCAACTAACAACAGAACTTCAAGTTTTCGTTAACTTCTCATCTTAGTTTTCTGACAGTTTGAGAAGGTCTTAAGGATAGAAATCATTGTGGCAATGATTAGTCTTAGAGTGCAGACTTTGTGGCCCTGATCTTTTGGAATTAACATATTTGGTGTGGCACTGTGGGTTAATGCTCTGGACTGAAAGGTCAGTTGGAACCTCAAGGTCTGTGGTTCAAGCTTACCAGCAGCTCCTCAGAAACCCTGTACGGTATCACCATGAGTCGGACAGACTTGACAGCACTTAACAACAACTTTATATTAGAGTCCTGGTATGTCACTGTGGCATAAAGCACTGGACCTTAAGTCTGGTTTGAATCGCAAGGTCAGCTGATCAAACCCACAGATGCTCCTCGGGAACCTTATACAGGGTCACTATAAGTCGGAATCGACTCAACAGCACTTAAAAACAACAAAAACTCTTATTTTTAACTGGCTATATAGCTTTTTCTGATGTGTCTTATCAACCTGGGCAAGCAAATAAGGACTAGAAGGGGTTGTCATGTACATTACTCAGTATGCTTTCTCTGTAAAATTGTTTTTCAATCTTCCACTCAGCCCAGAAATTAGTTTAACAGTTCTCTGCTGCACAATAATTTCCAAAATGCATGTGTGCGGTCATTGAGCTGTTGTGTTCCTCATCAGAGTTAAAAGAATTGTATTAATCTTTTCATTTGTCTCCCCTCACATAAAGCAGGATGAGTGATCACTTGGCATATGCTAGACAGAGTACCACACATTGACGAACAGATGGAGACTATTCAGGCAGAAGATGGGTTAGGCAAAGATGTACTCCACAATTTTCTGTGTGTGAAGAGAAACAATTGTGCAAACTTCTTTTTCTTCCTTTTCTGATACTTGGATTCTGAGCTGGGAGGGACAAAAAGATCCCAAATTAAACTATAATTTTATTGATCTAGACACTATCGAAAGATAATCTATTTGGTATTAATCCACAGAGGTAGATAAATGAATGAGTGCTAGAAATTGTACAATATTTTTAAACACTATTCTTTCACTTCAGAAATAAAAAATTAACAATGTCTTATAACTTTAGGTCTCCTCCTTATAATTTATCCTCTACTCCCATATTTCATTCATTTATTTCAGTACATAATTAGAAAACTTACTAGTTTTGGAATTAATTCAAATACTGATGATATTGCAGGGAATAAATGATAGAATCCTTGAGCCTCATGCCACTTACATTCTAGCAGGTGAAGAGATAAAAATAGCAATAACCATAATGAGTACAATGATATGATCATGGGTTGAATTATGGCTGTCCAAAATAGTGTCAACCTGGCTGGGCTATGAGGATTCTCAGTGGTTTGGCAGTTATATAAAGGTGTAATTTAGTGATTATGTTGTTGTTGTTACATACCGTGAAGTCGATTCCAACTCATAGCGACCCTGCACAGGGTTTCTGAGGCTGTAATTCTTCACGGGAGCAGAACGCCTCATCTTTCTCCCACAGAACAGCTGGTAGTTTCGAACTGCTGACCTTGAGGTTGGCAGCCTGACTTGTAACCACTACGCTACCAGAACTCCTTTTAGTGATTATATAATGGTGTAATCACTCTCCATGATGTGGATTGATGTGATCAATAAATCAGTTGTAAGGGGATTATGATAAAATGCAACATCCTTTGTATATCAGAGGTCACACCCTGATCTAACAGAAGGGGAGTGTCTGTGGGGTGTGGGCTACATCACTTGTTACCTGTTATTTTACAAGAGACAAAAGGAGAGAGAAACTAGCAGAGAAGGAGAGACTTCCTACCACCAAAAAAGAAAAGCAAAAAACAGAGCGCCCTCTTTGGGCCTGGGGTTTCTGCAGTGAGAAAATTATAGACCCAGGAGAAGGCTGATGACAAGAATCTTACCTTTCCCTAGAGCTGGCTTCCTAAATTTGATATTCTATGTTCCTAAACTATGTGAGAATAAATTTTTATTTGTGAAAGTCATCCTCTTGTAGTCTTTTTGTTACAGCAACACTAGATAACTAAGACAGCATGTCAGATAATAAGTAATACAGACATAAATAACACCAAATTAGAGAGAAAGTGACTACTCATAAAGTAGGAATGTTATAGTTTTAGATGAGAAATATCATACAAGATATCTCTAGTTAGGTGACACCTGAAAGTAAAGGAGTAAGACTTCTAGTTACACAAACAAAGAGAATATAAAGGTGCTGGTGTGATTCCATAAATACTTACATAGTATATTTGAGAAACAACAAAGGACCAGTGTGAAGTAGAGTGAACGAGCAGAAAAGTGGTAGGGGATGATTTCAGATTGGAAACTAGGAATCAGATAATTGTAGGTGTTTTTAAGCATTCCTAAGGAGTTTAGATTCTACTCATTGTGTAACTGTAAACCATTTCATTAATCAGAGAAACAATATGATTTGACTTACATTTTAAGGCATCAGTTTAGTTATTTTATTGGGTTCTGTAAAGAGACAACAGTTGACGCTGATCAGTTGGAAGACTATGGAAATACTCAAGATGTAGTATGACGATGACTTAGTCCAAGATGGTGGTAGAGAATTAGGACAAGTAATGATATCATAGATATTTGTTGATAAAAGTACTCAGAGATTTTGATGATATATCGATTGAGCGGTGTTGTTGTTGTTACAAAGTGCTGCCAAGTTAGTTCTGACTCATGGCAACCCTGTGTATTGTTTCTGACCCTGTGATTCAAACTGACCTTGTGGTCCAGTGTTTTATCCTACAGTACCACACAATACACTGCTTAAAATCATTGAAAAGGCTGAAACTTCTGAAATGAAGTACAGACAGACCACTGAAAAATCACTTTTCTATAAGGCAATGATAATACCAATAAAGTTGATCACAACAAATTTTTCCAGAAACTGGAAATTAACCAGAGGCTTTTAGCAATCCAGAAATTCAAGTGATCTTCTAGAAAAACTTCAAAAATATTGGCAAAAATAGTACAGTGTTTTGACATATCCCATTCCCATTTTCCCTCTGCAACCCCTGTTGTCTTGGTGATAACCAGCAGACCACTGACAATCTAAGGAAGCAGAACAGGGTTAAACCACCTTCAAAGCTCCATTCCCAGAATTGTCATGAATTGACTGGTGGGTTCTTACCAACTCACTGCGATCAAGTCAATTCTAGATTACAACAACTCTGTGTAGGATTTTCAAGACTTTAAATCTTTATGAAAGCAGAAAACCTCATCTTTCTTCTGCTGAGTGGCTGGTGGGTTTGAACTGTCAACTAAGGAGATTCTATTTTAAGGATTGGCAAAGTGGCAGCATCAGTGGGCTCAAACATGGCAACAATTGTGAGGTTGGCTCAGGATCGGCCAGTGTATCGTTCTGTTGTGCATAGGGTGTCTATGAGTCAGTACCGACTCCATGGCACCTAAAAACAAGTATTTTAACTGTTTCACAGGCTTTTCCAGACCCTCCCACCCCTACCCCCCAAGAGCCCTCTGCACTGAAGTTTGTAGAATACAATTAGAGATAATTAACTAACTTTGCAGCTGCCTGAGGCTGCTGAATAACAATTGGGGCAAACAATAAGCCAACCAAAAACCTAAAAGGAAAAGTCATACAATGTTCTGTCTATAATCAGAACCCACACCCATTGCCTTTGGGTCAATTTTGACTCATAGGAACACCAGGAGTGTCAGAATAGAACTGTGCTCCATAAGATTTGAAATAGATGATCGTTTTCACATTAGATGATAAGGCCTTTCTTCTCAAGTGCCTTTGGTTAGCCTCTAAGTGCTGTTTAGATTTGCTTAACTGTTTGCTCCACTCAGGCAGGGTTTACTATAAGCCAATACGGTGCAAATTACTTTATAGTACTTGGTATAATCTTCACAACATTTCTATGAAGATATACTGTTATTGTTCTTATTTTATAAACTGAAAACAGAATTAGCATTGTCACATAACTAGCATGTGGTGGAGCTCTTACTTTGAACCCAGAACCAACTGATTTCAATTTCTCTCCTAATGACCTCTTTGTGTTCAATTCTTATTGTATGAAGTGAAATTTGCACCACTCAGTGTGGTGTTATGTACAGAAGTGAGGTAAACAACAAAAATTCATTGTAAACAAATGAAAGTTGTGGATAGATCAAAAGAATCAAAGTTAAGAATTTTAGATTAAGTAGTACTAAATTTTACTAAGGAACACATATGTTGGGGTGAGCAGGCTACGGCATGTCTAGCATTCTAGTCTGCTGGCTCATCAGTTTTGGAAGACTTAGGTACCAAGTACACTACAAAATGAGTGGAATATAGTATAGCAGTGGAAATATTTTAAAAGATAAGTCTTTTAAAGGAAAGAAAAAGTGGCCTTTTTAAAGTACAATAATGTGAGACAGACAATGATTGCAACATCACTAAAAGGAATACTAAAAATGTTAAGCCTTCAGATAGTGTAACCTTAGCAAAGATTCAGAAAAAAATTTTCTATGGCATTGCCACACACTGTTGGGCCTCTGAATTTGATATATGTCCAAATATTTCTCTAAAGGAAGCTTATTTTTTTCTTCCATACTCACCTGAATATAAGAATGTGCTAACCTTTAGGTCTGTTGTCATCTTCAGAAACATCCACCATTTCACCCATCCCTCTTAAATCTTTTCTGGACTAAACACCGCCACGGACTCTAGCTGACGAGTCCATCTTGCCATTCGCCTGATCTGGGATTTGTCCAGCTGTTCCAAGCTTATCATACCTCCAACATTTGCCCCCGACTCTGGGTCAGAGAGTCAAATCCATCCAGACCCACCTACAAATATCTGAGCCATAGAAACTTCCAGTAGATTTACTCTCGACAAGCATTCTTAATAGTGTAGCCTTCTTGATAGAACTAGATTCTAATGGAAGTTAAAATTTTCTTATAAATATCAACTTTTGTGAATACAAACCAGACAGAAAAGTGAAGATGAAGTAGATGTAATTTTCCCTAGTCCTCCTGCTAATCACCGAAACAGGGATATCCTAACTAGACAAAACTTTCAAACACTAGCACACTAGCTCCTCTACTATAGTCAAGCTCCATAGAAAAAAAAATTATGTCCTCATTTTCACCCATTTTAGCAAAGGCTGAGTGAAGAGCCTAGATTTCTACTCTCACTAGATTGTAAATAGAGGCTCTAATCCCCCTACCAATATGATGTCAGAAAAAAGTTCAGTAGGATGGTGAAACTTTCATTTCTTCTAGGTGGTAACACCCTTCTCCCACTTGAGAATACATGAGAAAGTATGTGAGTGCCTAAAGAGCCTGGATTTTCAACCTCACCCAACAGTAATGAGGTGCTGTTTCTCAATCCTGTTGGAAGTAGTGATAGGAAAGTCTAGTGGAGCGTCATGACTTAGCTTCAGTACTTCTAGGTGG
>NW_006408526.1:13250274-13258902 GCF_000296735.1 Chrysochloris asiatica
CAGTGGTTCAAGCTCACCAGCTGCTCTTTGGAAACCATATACAAGATCGCTATGGGTTGGAATTGACTCGATGGCACTTAACAACATATATATATATATATATCCATCCCTACTTGGGATCCTGGTGTGGTGCTGTGGGCTAATGAGACAGACTGAAAAGCCTTTTGAACTGCAAGGTATACAATTCAAGATCACCAGTCGTTGGGTCGGAATCATCTTGACGGCACTTAACAACAACTTTGGAATCAGCAGAGCTAAGGAGTGCCTTATTACTACTACCTAGAGGCTCTCTGCTCCTGAAAAAATTTGAAGCCTCAGAAACCCTATATAGGGTTGTTATGAATCAGAACCAACTTTATGACATTTTAACAATAACAACAACTAGGGAGTTGATGGAAATTTTCCATCTCTGTCCAGTAGTGATAAGGAACAGTTTCAAAAGAGTCTGAGTGGGGAACTTGACTTTTAATCCACCTTTGCCTATAGGGGCCTCTGTATGGAAACTCAACAGTGTATTTAACCAAGTGGTGGTTGTCTTCATGATGCAGGACCATGCCAACACCCAAAGACCTTAAGGTGATTAAGCAAGAATTAAATTTCAATTCCTTGGGTCTGCTTTATCCGAATATCCAGAAAGAGACTTATCCCTTGGGCTTTCTCAGAGTAGAAGTAAAGAAAGAGAAGAAAGCATCAAAACTGATTGTGGTATAATCCCCAGTTTTCAGAACAGATCTCTGTCATCCACACCATTTTCATTGATCAGAACAGGTCAAAGCAAATTAATCTTTATTAGGTATAAACATTTTAAGTGATTAAACTGCCTTAGTAAGGTTTGTAGACTAGGGAAAGTTGAGATCAGTAAAGTCAGAGATCTTTTTTTACTTTTTAGAAGTCTATTTTAACAGCCTCAGGATAATAACCAGTGTGAAACATCCATTGAGCGCCATGACAATTGACCTATTTTTCAGTAATCTTTGCCAAAAATGTGCATTATTGTTAAGCTGCAGATGATTTGAAAAACTGAAAACATGACTATTTTTGAAGGGAACATATGGTAACAGTAAGTTGATCATACTGGAACAGAGTCAGTGATTATTTTCCAGAAGAAAGGAGGTGCATCACCTCATATCTATGACCTTTATCATCATGAGACTAACAGGCTAATTGCTAGCAGTAGTCATTAAGTTTGGTTTCCAACATCAGCTTTAGCATCAAAACAATCATCTTTTTACTGTGTGCCTGACCCAGGATGATGGGTGTGCTACCATGTCTGGTTTGATGAAGGATTCAGGAAGAGAAGGCAGTGATTAGAGAGTGTAGGCTTGATTAGCAACTTGAGTCTCATCAATGAATGGGTCCTTATTGTGACTCTGAATGTCACGTGTACCTGAATGATCCTTAATATACCACTGGCACAAATTATTTGCTTCTAAATTACATGATCCCAAAGAAAAGTATCTACGTTATTCCAGGCTGTAGTCTTCCAAGTAGTTGATCAGAATGCTATGTCATTTGGAAAAACACAAATATAAGTAATGTTATGTGTGGTCTTTATAAGTATTGTTTAAAGCAAGTGTTGGTTCGTTGGTTATGTGCTGTGGAGTTGTTTCCGACTCATAGTGACACTACATAGAGTTTCCAAGGCTGTAAATCTTTATAGGAGTAGAAAGCCTCATCTTTCTCCCGTGGATCACTGTGTAGTTTTGAACTGCTGACATTGAGGTCAGCATCTCGCCTCTTAACTATTATGCTACTAGATTGATAGCTTTCAATTGAGCTCATTGTGCTGAGTTATCTTTGGCACAGTCATTCTCTTAGAGTTTTCATTTCCTTGTTCTTTTCAGGTAGTTCTTCCTCTGCCCTTGGTTGTGTTCTCATATGCATACTCAGCTGAAAGCTCAGGGGTAACACACTGCAAATCTTTAGGACTCTATATGTGCAGTTCTCTCCTTTCTGATGTCATGTTCTATACATTCTGATGCCTCTTGTCCTTCCTGAACTCTTTCCTCTCAACTCATTGATACTGCTGATTCCCAGCTCCTCATGTAAAGTCCTGAAAACTGCCTCCAGATAATTATCAGAGCCAGTCATAGGACACATTTAGTTTCTTTCCATTCTCTTAGTGATGACAGTTCTGTCCTCCTGGTTGTCCAATGTCTCACTCTGTAGTTACATGCATTTTGTCCAGTTATAATGGCTTTTTTGAACAGGAGAGTATTCCAAAGCAGAAGTTCCTTTTTTTATTTCATACTTGATGGAGTTGTCACTGTGTGCATGAAATCCATTTCAATTCATAGCAATAACCCTGAAGTAAAGAGTGGTGGTGGTCATTGTGTGCCACCGAGTTGGTTCTGATTTCTAGTGACCTTAAATAGATGCTATAAATCTTTAAGGGAGAAGAAAGTCTCATCTTTGTCCTGCAGAGCAACAGGTAGATTTGAACTACTGACCTTGTGGTTAGCAGCCTAGTCCATAATCCACTATGCTACCAGGGCTCCTTTTAAGATAGAGTCAAACTGTCTAATGGAGTTTCCAATGTTGCGATTTTTATAGGCGTATATCTCCAGGTCTTTTCTGTCACAAGGCAACTGGTGGGTTTGGACCACTGACCTTTCAGTCAGCAGCTGAGCAGTTAACCATTATACCATCATGGCTCCTCAGCTGGTGCAGTAAGAAGGGGCTTTTCCTTGGATGATCCTTACTCTGGAATAATAAGACCAGGATGATGTTAAAAAGTAAGTGAATTTAAGTTTTAGCTAGAAATAAAGATTTACCAAGGGCTTTGTGTGTCCTTTGTCATATATATATATATATGCCATATACATAATATAACAGGATTTCCATTATATATATATATAATGGAAATCCTGTTAACTACATGATAAATTGGGCTGCAGAGTATCAGCCAAAGAAAAAACATGCACACTTTTCAGGGATGTACTGAGCTTCACCAGTGGTATTGCAGGATGATTCTGTGATTATGAGTTTACTGACCTTCTCTTCATTCTGCTTATCATATATTGTCCTTGGCAAGCACACTTTTGAAATGAGGCTAATGAATTATATTCTGAGCATGAGCAGCTTTGGCACCATTGCACCAGTTTGATAGACTGAAGACTGAAGCTAAATGACTAGGAAGTATAGCCAATTTATTTATTGGATTTTCCCATGTAACTTTCAGTCAAGATCCTTTACAAGACAAAGACAAAGCCAAAATGAACACTAGTAACACATTAACCTTCTCCTTCCAACTACTGGCTCTTTTTTGAATATTCTATTTCATAGAACACCTGTAAGACATAGTAAAACTACGCCATTGATTTCTAAGGTGGGAAATCTTTATGAAAGCAAACGGTCACATCTTTCTTCTACAGAGCATCTTGTGGGTGCTGACCTTTTGGTTAGCAACTCGACCCCTTTATTAGTAGTGCAACCATTTGTTTAGGAGCTCAGTGCTTAATCATGTACCACCAGGACTCTCTCTCTCTCACACCCACAAGGGAGTTTCAAAAACTTTGTGGGAAAATTGAAGTAAAACTAATGGATTTTTTTTGGTAAATGTTTTGAAGTTCCCTTGTTTCTCTCTCTCTCTCTCTTTCCATGTATGTATCTATATCTATAATACTGAAAAAATAACCAGGTGTACCAAAATTAACATCAGTCCTTGTCACTGCTTCAGTTTAAAAGTTCATCTGTATAATATCTCTTCTTCCTTTTTCAGAAGTCTCTTCCCAATGTACAGTCCTGAAAGAAATACCTTGCTATATTTTTAAATGGTGAGTCACCTTGGACAATATTTATACTTTCTCATGAGCTTTCTACATTTCAGCTATCTTTAGACCAGTTTTCAATTCTCAGAACTCTTACCCCACTCATCGACTGTCATTATCTGACATCTTAATTTTATGACAATAATCAGAAAATCTACTATCTGACCATTTTGCGCATAGTTATACACACATACGACAGCAACAAGCAACAAAGTACAAGGTGAGAAGAACATTGGCTGTTGACATCACTGGTTGTGTGTCAACTTGGCTAGCCATGATTGTCAGTAGTTTGGCAGTTATGCAACCATGTAAATTGGTACTTGTATAATAATATATTCATCTTCCATTTTGCAATCTTATATGGTCATTCTTTTTTTATATTTATTGCTTATTTTTCCATAAAGACCTGGCATTTGGCCTCTTTTCCATGGTGCCTCTGGGCGAGTTTAAACTCTCAGCATTTAACCATTTGTGCCACCCATGGATGCCATATGTGATGTAGTCATTTCTATTCTGAGTTTAACTGATGAAAAAAAAATGCAGATTCTCAAAGACTTCATCTATACCTGGGTTTCAATCAGTTTTCCAAATTCACAACTCTGTTATTTATATTTTTATTTTTGGAAAATATACTTTCTAAACTGAAGCATATATACTGATGTTTGCTTTTATTTGTATACATTTTTGTTTGAACTAGTAATAAAAGAATTTATTCTTGCTATAATGTTGATGAACCTTTATAAGATATAAAAAAATCATTAAATAGCATTATCTTCATTCAAATTCTACTCTTTTCCTCCAGGTAATGAAATTAAAATTTGTGAGTTTTGTATTTTCACAAACATATATGCTTAAATACATAAACAGGCAATTTGGTAATTTTTAAAATATAGAATTATAATGTGCATTATGTTCTACAACTTCTTTTGAACAAAATATTTGATATTTCTTCCATATCAAAACATGCTGACTTTTGAAATTGTTACATCTAATTGTATGGTACAGTTCAGTTTGTTTAATAATTCTTTATTGGTATAGAACATTTCTAATTTTTGATATTATAAATAATACTGTAGCTAGCATCCCTCCATACATCTTTTTTAACAGGTATCGAAATATTATTCATTTATTCATTTCTTGTGGCTCATTGCCCCTAGTGATTGAAGAAACTCTGGTTTAATTAGCAAATGCACAGTCCTGTAGCTCTGCCAGGTTTACCTCAATCTTGCTAGGGAGCTTAAATAATGCCCCACTCCCTCTACACCAGTCTTATGCTGACTGATGATTGCCAACTAGGCATCAAACTCCTGATCCATGGCCATCCAGCCCTTAAGAGCACTGTGTGTTCCAGTGCTGATGTCAGAGCAGGTTCAGAGAATTCTAGAAATAAGAGATTGAAATGACCTGTAGGGTCAACTGTTCTGTCTACCTGTCAGCACAAGATTGTTCATTTTAATATACATTATTAATAGTATGAATTGGAAAGTAATTTTTAGAATCAGTTCGGTTTTTTGGTTTTTGTTTTGCTTTTTTTTCTCCTTCTGAACACCAAAAGGAAGAGGCCTTCATTGAGAACAGGGATCTATTCAAATGAATGATTTCAAAGTCATGCAAAGAGAGAAATTTAGCTTGTTAAATCCTGATAGGATCATTGTGGAGCAATGACATTTTGCCTAGTTTAAAACATTCTGACTCAGTAGAACTTCTACTATTATATTCAGATGCTACTCATCATTTTAGAATGATTCCAACATTAAAAAAAAAAAAAAATCCATCTCTAAAGTAAATTTGTTATTTCATTCTTAACTGGGGAAGGACTGATAGCCTTCCCCAGTTAAACTAGACCCAAAGGTTTAAGATAATGAACTATATTTTGATATTAGAAAATACTAGCTTAAGTTAAGAATAATGCTATCAAGAAACTTAGCCTTTTCCATACATACATACACAATTTGATGATACAGTTATTGTTATATAAATTGAATGAGGCAATATGTATTCAGTTGTGTCTGAAATATGCTCATCAAACATCACTTTATGCTTCACTGGTTTCCTCCCTTGTTGTTTTTATGTGCCATTGAGTGTACTTCAAGTTATAATGACCTCACATAAAACAAAATTAAGCCTCACAATCTAAATGAGTGTTCAAATCCCTCTCTTTTTAATTCCTTCATTCTTTGCTATTCATTTGCTTTTTCACTAAAAATGTGATGAGTTCCAATCTTGTTCCAAGCACTGTGCTATGTAATACTCACACAATTAATGGAGAGTGGAGAAAAAAGTGACTGTACTGCCCTCTTAGAGAGTAAATGTAGTTGAGAAGACAATTGATAGTCAAGAAATCACACAAATAAATTTAAAATTCCAAAAAGGGTAGCTGAAATAAACATGTACCCTGAGAGTCCAGGGGATCTAAATATGATCTTTACAGTCAGGCTGTGAAGAAGGTGTAGCTGAACTGATGAATCAAAGTTTGCAAAATGAAGATGAGAGACCAGATGATTCTATGCAGAGGAAAAATATGAGCAAATTTTCTGTGATGGGAGGAAGCATGACGCTTGTGGAAATTAACACAAAGCTACATTGACTTTAAGGAGGAAGTAAGAGAATAATGGACAAGATAAAACTGATGAGATATAAAAGAGCAGGACATGTGAAGAAAGACATTGGACAGGCAAAAGAATAGATATGGAGAATCAGTTGATATGCTAGTGGGATATTCTCAGGGATGTTGCTATTAAATGCCATAAAGTTGGTTTTGACTCATAGTGACACTGTATAGGGTCTCCAAAGCTGTATTTTTGTGGGAGCAGAAAACCTCCTCTCTCTTCTATGGAGTGGCTATTGGACTTGAATCTCCAACCTTGTGATTCAAAGGCAGTACTTATCATATAGAGCCACTACAATCTCTTCATGAGTTTAAAGGTAGGCAAAATGTATACAAGAGTAAGAAAATACATCTTTTCTTTCTGACTAGAAATTAAGATAGCTGTAAAAAAAAAAAAGTTACCTGGATTAGAAAAATCACTGATAAAAGTTATAGACTATTATGACCTGATTCAGGAGGCAATTGAAGACCAACCACATACCTCTTAAAAGAGGAGAAAAAATTACCACTGAATTGTGCAAAACAAGGACATCATTTCAATATGCATGAATTTCAGGTGAGATGTAATGAATTCTTAGATTAACAGGAAGTAGTAGATGAAGTATTTCTGCAGAAAGTAGAATTTGTTATTCTTAATCTACCACCCTTCTGTCAGTTTAATGAACTGTGATGGTTTGTTTTGTGGAAGAAAATTTTTAGTTATCTATTCTGTACCATTCTGGCCCTAACTATCCTCCTGCTCCTATTTATTTACAAATATGTGTACATTTCAGCTTTTTGGTAGATAATGTTAAATTATTGACTTTATATATTACAACAGAGAAAGTATTTATTGCTTGAATATAAAGAAAGGAAGGTTAGATCAAAAGAAGACCTTTATACTTGGTTGTGTTCAGTCTGCAGATAACTGTATCTTCAGTGACTCTCTCTCTCTCTTTCTCTCTCTCTCTCTATATATATATATGTGTGTGTGTGTGTGTGTCTCTGTATACTCTTCACCATCTTAAGATTGCTATCTTATTACTATTAATAGTTTTAGGACTTAATGCAATGGCTAGTAAACTAAGATAAAAAATAAGAACTTAATGAATAAAATAAATAATGAACCACAATTTCTTGCTTCCATAGCTGAATCATTACCCTATTATCATCATCACTAATCTATGGCATTTTATAAATCAAGAAGAAGTTTAATAGATCACTTAATATAATAACTCTCACCTTTACAAATTAAGGTAATTGAGACTTAAATGATAATTTATAAACCACAAATGACTTCTAGTTAATAATTTATTTATTGTCTTAAGTTTGACAAAATTATTTAAGATGAAGAATCAAAATAAAGACAAGTGGAATGATCTACCTATTCATAATTCATTGACTTTAATAAAGCATGCATGTTCACTATGATATTATTGAAATGCATTCTAATGGTATTCAAATTTAACCAGTTGCTAACACTTTATGTTCATAGTAACAGATGATCAATGGAGCTTCCATTTCTTAATCCTTTATGTTATGAGATGCTGGATTATTTTGGCCTTTACTTTCATTCTCTGGTTTCATCACAAGATGGTGCCAGTGTGTCTTTGTCAATACAAAATAGGAATTAACATATAATCTGTATATTGGACATGGGAACCAATCCAGGTCTAATGAATTCCAAGAAACTTTAGTGTCTTCTGTGTTCTGGAATTCCAGCATCATCTCATAAGATATTGAAGAATAATTATTTATCTATTAGTTAGTTGCCTTCTAAATTCATATATTCTGGATTTAAGGAAGTCCAATGTCCATATCTAATTTATATATGACTTCTACTAATTTCAATGAGCTATAGCTATCTATACACAAATACATATGATATGTACATATATAATGATTATGACTATTATGGATTGTTCTGATCCATTTACAGGAAATTTTCTACCAGTGATTTGTATTTATTGTATATCAATCTCAATTCATAGACTCATCTCTTAATTTCCACAAGATGGTGTAAATTTTAGCCTCAACCGTGCTTTGGAATTTCCTCACTCACTTCAAATTTCAGGAATCTTAAATTATATTAAACATCAGAGAAGACTATTTAGTCACTGATCAACTGTCTCTTCTGAGAATTTTATTTTTCTAGTGGGTTATATGATGAAAAATGGAGGAAGACTCATTAAAAACCTGCGATATGCAGATGATACAACCTTGCTTGCTGAAAGTGAAGAAGACTTAAAACATTTACTGATGAAGATCAAA
>NW_006408526.1:13260947-13294005 GCF_000296735.1 Chrysochloris asiatica
GACACAATCAAAAGCCTTTACATAGTCAATAAAGCACAGGTAAACATCTTTCTGATATTCTCTCCTTTCAGCCTAGATCCATCAGACATCAGCACAAAATATAGTGTGACAATTTAATTCAAAGGAGGAAGGGAAGGGAACAAATGGACCAATAAAGCAGAAAATGCACAGAAATTGGTGTCAGAAATGCACAAACATGCACTAAGATTTGCTGAAGACCCTATGCACAACAGAATGAAACACTGCCCAGTTCTGCATCAACATCACGATCATTGCTAAGTTTGAACCCATTGCTGTTGCCACTGTGTCAACCTTCCTAGTTGGGGATTTTCCTCTTCCTCACTGACCATCCACTTTACCAAGCATGATGTCCTTCTCCAGGAATTGGTCCCTCGTAATAATATGTCCAAAGTATGAGAGATGAAATCTGACCATTCTGGCTTCTAAAGAGAATTCTGGCTATATTTCCAACATAAATTTGTTTTCTTGGCAGTCCATGGTACTTTAAATAGTCTTTGCCAACACCATAATTCAAATGCATCAATTCTTCTAAAGTTTTCCTTATTCATTGTTCAACTTTCACATGCATATAAGGTAATTGAAAATACAATGGCTTGGGTCATGCACGCCATAGAAACTTATATATTTGGTCTTCAACACTTTAAAGTGGTCTTTTGCAGATTTGCCTAAAGAAATACTGTGTTTGATTCTTTGATTGCTGCTTCCATGAGTGTTGATAGTAGGTCCAAGAAAAATGAAGTATTTGACAACTTCAATATTATTTGCATTATTTATTATGATGTTATTTATGGGTCTAGAGATGAGGATTTTGTTTTCTTTACAGTGGAGGTGCAACCAATACTGAAGGCTGTGGTCTTTGATCTTCATCAGTTAGTATTTTAAGTCCTCTTCATTTTTAGCAAGCAAGGTTGTATTGTCTGCGTATTCCAATGCTGATGCCATGTTCTTCCTCATATAATCCAGTTTTGTTTTTTTTTTATTAAATAATTTTGCTTCTGTTGTTCGGTGCCATTGAATCTGTTCCAAATTTCAGTGACACTTTATATGATTTCCAAGGAGCAATTGGTGGGGTTGAACTCCCAACCTTGTAGAATACATATAAATATATTCAAACCCACCATTCACTCCTTAGAAACCATATAGAGGCTTACTATGAGTCCTGGTGCGGTGCTATGAGTTAATGTGTTGGACTACAAAGTCAGTTTGAATCTCAAGGTTGGTGGTTCAAGTTTACAAGCTGCTCCTCAGAAACCATCTACAGGGTTGCTATGGGTCAGAATTGACTTGACAGCACTTAACAACAACAACAACAATGAATCATAACCAACTTGGTGGCACTCAACTATATATGTGCTGTTGTTGCTGCTGATAAATGCCGTAGAGTAGATTATCACTCATAGCTTCCCTGGGTAGGGTTTCCAAGGAGAAGCTAGTAAATTTGAACTTCCGGCCTTGAGGTTCACACTAACTTTCTGATTTACTCGAACACATACATGTATGTGTATGTATAAATATAAAATGTCTAAGCCTGTAGGTTCTGGATCATGATCATACTGGCTCAGGACAAAGCTTTCTTTCCTGTCTATTAATCCCAAACTTTTCAATATAGTTGTTTTGCTTTCTGTTTCTAGAGTTTGAGTTCTTTTTTATGCTTTCTTCATCATTCAATATTTTGCCCATAGATTGCTTCAGTATTTCAAGTCGAGGCTTGAGGAATGCTGAGTGTGTTTTCCCTTTTGGGTTTCTAACTCCAGGACTTTGCATATTCCATTATAATATTTGACTTTGTCTTCCTAAGTTGCTTTCTGAAAATTTACCTAACTGGTCTTTTCCTTTTTTCGTGTCTTCTTAGTGACGCTTTTCTTTCTTCTTGTATGATGTTCTTGATGTATTTCCACAAATCCTCTGGTCTTTGGTCTGTAGTATCTAATGCATCAAGTCTGTTCTTCAGATCATCTCTAAGTTCAGGTCGGATAAGTTAAAGGTCATATTTTAGCTCTTATGGACTTGCTTTAATTTTCTTCAGCTTCAGCCTGAACTTGCATATGAGCAATTGATTATCTGTTTCAGTCTGCCCCTGGCCTTGTTTTTATTGATGATATGGAACGTTTCCACTGCCTTTTTCTACAGATATAGCCAATTTCATTTCTGTGGATTCCATCTGGTGAGATCCATGTGTATAGACAGTTTTTATATGTTGTTTAAAATGGGTAGTGGCAGTGAACAAGTCATTGACCTTGCAAAATTCTATCATGTGATCTCCAGCATCATTTCTATCACCAAGGTCATATATATATATTTTAACATTCCTCTTTGTTTCCAACTTTTGCATTCCAATTGCCAGTAATTATCAATACATCTTGGTTAAATGTTTGATCAATTTCAGATTGAAGAAGTTGGTAGAATTCTTCAATTTCATCATTCCTAGCTTTAGTGGTTGATGTATAAATTTGAATAATAGTGGTATTAACTGATCTTTCTTGTCTGTCATTGTTAATTGCCTTCAAGTTGATTCTGACCCATAGAGACCCTGTTTAGGGTTTCCAAGAAGCAGTTAGTGAGCTTGAACCACTGACCTTGCAGTTCACACCGACTTTGTAGTCCAACACATGAATCCACAGCCCCATACCAGGACTCTGGTCTTCTTTGTAGGGTTATGGATATTATCCTATCATAGACAGCATTGTAGTTCAAGATAGACTTTGATATGTTCTTTTTTGATGATGAATGCGACTCCATTCCTCCTCAAAATATCATCCCCAGCATAGTAAACCATGTGATTATCAGATTCAAAATGGCCATTGCTAGTCCATTTCATTTCACTACTGCTTATGTGCCCCATCAGCAAATGACAGCTGTTCCATTAGAGAAAGATGAGGCTTTCTGCTTCCGTAAAGATTTACAGCCTCAGAAATCCTATGCAGGGTCACTATGAGTCCAAACCAACTCCAAGGCATACCACCACCACCAACAACAACAGTAAAGAAAAAAATAGATAACAAGCCAGAGGATTATCAGCAAAGTCTTCCTGGTCAATGAAATGTTTTAGCTAGAACAAAGAACAAATGCACAATCCTCAATTTGGCTTTTTTGTTCATGTGATTTTATTTAAGTAAAATATAGGCAGCTGAGTAAATAGTGTTGCTATCACCATAATGAGAAAGACTGGGGTTGATCAGATTCATTTGCAGGGGCTCAAGGAAAGAAAAAAAAAAAAAGGAAATCAGAAATAGTTTCTTTTGAATATCTTAAATTTAAACCGCCTGCTAGATACTCAAAAACATTTGTCCAGTAGACAGTTTTATGTATGAGACAGAAACTCAGCTTTACATTGCTCCATGTATTCTTGTGGATTCTGTGAAGAGTCAAGGGTACTTAGAATAATGTTAGACACATAGAGAGACTTCAGTATTAAAGGGAGCTGAATATCTGAGAAAACATTGTTTCCAATAATTAAATAGAATAGTGCTAATGGCAAGAAAGTGTTCTTCAAATATAACTGCAGAAACTAAATTGTGTGATTTCCTTTTTACATGGCAAAAAGATATTCACCTCATGAAATATTCAAATAACTAGGATATAAATTCTGTTTATCATACCTCCCAAAAATATCTATAAGCTATCAGAAAGCACTAGTTTCCTGACAAAGTCTGGAACATACATATGAAATATTTTGTGTTTGTGCCTTTAAACATTTTGACCATTACTGTGTTTGATTTTTAGATTTACTTTTCAAAAATTTCCATTTTTATTGTACATGTTTTGCTGAATTTAAAGAATATGTGTTACCATTGGATGAATATAGCGGTGGTGGTGATGGTAGTGACCCTATGTAGGATTTCCGTGTCTGTAAATCTTTACAGGACCAAAAAGCCTCATCTTTCTCCCACCAAATGAACTCAAATTGCTGAATTGTGATTAGCTGCCAAACGTGTAAACCACGATGGTACCAGGGTTCCTTTAGATAAATACGTTGCTGTTGTTGTTAAGAGCTGTCGACTCACTTCCGACTCATCACGACCCTATATAAGGTTTCCAAGGAGCGACTGGTGAGCTTAAACCACCGACCTTGTGGTCCAAGCCAACCTTGCAGTCTAACTCATTAACCCATTTCTCCAGTCTTCTTCCATATTTCACACAATCTAATCAGAAAGTTTTCAGTTTTCATTCAAGTTGTTCTGAAACAATTTAGAAAAAGAAGACAAATAATATGTAAAATAATTTTCCCTTTGGATCATCCTATATTTTGAATGATTTTCTCCTCAATTATACACAATGAAATACTTATAGTTTTATGGACATTAATTCTATTATGAAAACGTTGCAGTTATACTATGCTCCACATTTCAGTTTAGAATTTTATTCCCTATAAAAAAATATTGCCTTAAAAAAGAAAAAAACAGCAACATATTGCCTAAAAGTGCAAAAATCAAGCCTTACATAGGATACATGCTGTTCTCAACAGGTAATTTTTTTTTTTTTGTATAATGCTAAGCAGAACCGTTAGCTAAAAGAAATATCTGAGTCTTAATCTTCAAAACAAACTAATAACTTTGTTTTGTTCAATGCCTATTGTTGTTGTTAAGTACCAGTGTATCAGTTCTGACTCAAAGTGACCCTGTATGGGTTTTTCAAGTAATAATTAGTGGGTTTGAACCAGTGAATTTTTCAGTACAGTCCTTATGTACTAACCCAAATACTCAGCTACTTATTTCTTAATTCTTCATTAAGATAAAGTGTGATTTGCTCACAGATTAGAAAGCATCAGGCATTACATTAATTTAATTCAGTTATATTTAATTTAAACTTTTTTTCATTTATAAAATAATATAATATTCAATTTATATACTGCTATTTAATTTACATAGATATTAATTTATAAAATTTAAGTTATGTTTAATTAAATTCAGTTCGTTATTACAACAATAATGCCATGTAGCAATCTCAAATTTCAATAGCAAATTTCTACACATTTATTTTTCACTCATGGGTGTTTGGGCCAGATAAGGACACCTTTACTTCTAAGAGATAAGTGCCTTTATTATTCCCTGCTTTACCTAGAGGAAAATAAGGTGTTAAGATAAAGAATAACTTCTCAAAGTGGTTATTGTTAGGTGCCATTGAGTCAGGTCCGATTCAGTGACCGTATCTATGTACAACAGACTGAAACATGCCCAATCCTACATCACCCTTATCCCTTCTTCTTAAAAACCCAAACTGGGCTTATAAGAAGATCTACTACTGCTACCAACACCTCCACAATGATACTTGTATAGGAGATATCTAATACTCATTTTCCCAGTCTGGTTTCTTGATCACTGAAAGGAAATATATGCACCACTTTTAATAGATTCCTGGGCTATTATTCTGACAATTCCAAGTAACATCTTATACTACTTTCTGAATATTTTACCATTCTTGACTTATTGTGTTGAAATTTTAAGAGGAGAATTTAACTTCCTTATGCATTCCTGTCCATAAAGACGTCACAGACTCTCTATCATCTTCTCTGTATTCACAGCAACTATTTTGAATACATCAAAATTTAAGATGTGTTATGATGAGTACATAAATATTATTCATAGTTGAACCACAAATTCAAATTCCATTTCCTTTCTTATAAAATTTTTATCTTTCTGGTTTTCATAATTGCCTTTATTTTTGTCTGTTAGTTTCTTTTTTTATATATTTAAGTGTGGGCACTGTAAGATAAGCACTGGAAAGCTAAGCACAAGGTCAGTGATTCAAACCCACCAGTCACTCCTTGGAAGTCCTATATAGGATTGCTATGAGTCAGAACTGATTTGAAGGCACTTAATAACAGCAATTGGGTAGGGTGGAGGGTCAGAGAAAAAGAGGAAGACCCCCAACGAGATGGATCAGCCAGGTGGCATCATTGATGGACTCAGGTGTGGCAGCGGTAGTGAGGTTGGCCCAGGATCGGACATTGTTTCGTTCTGCTGTGCATGGGGTCGCTATGAGTCGGTTCCGACTCGATGGCACCTGACAACAACAACAATAACAGCAATGACAACTTCATCCAAAATTCTGTTATGTAAGCAGAAATATCCTCTTACCTCTTGTGTACTGAGCAAATACTTTGTTAATTTCATTTTTCTTGATTTGTTAATTTGTTTTTCATGAACCCATAACTTTGAGATTCTGTTGTCTGTTCTTTCCAGTCTCAGCTGGAGTTCTCTCAGTTTGCAGAAGTTCATTCCTTGAAATATCCTACCATGATGATCTGTGGGAAACATTTTTCCTCTCTGCTCTGTTGGATTACTAATTACTGGAGTCCTGGTATAGTGCTGTAGGATTAAGCACTGGACCGCAAGTTTGGTTTGAACCACAAGGTCAGTGATTCAAACTCACCAGCCACTCTTTGGAAATCCTATACAAGGTTGGATTGACTCAATGCCACTTAACAACAACAATGTCTCCTTTCTTGATTTACACCCTCATTTTTGTAAAATTCGTCCTTGAATAACTATATGAGAAAAAGGTAAATGATATTATTGAAGTGGTTGAACAACCACCAATTTTTTTTGTTGTTGTTGTTATAGTGATTTTGTATTCACCTTCTTTTGATGGCTTCTGCATTTTTCATTATTTTACAAGTAGACGTTTTAGTATTACAATTTTGGGTTAGAATTTTTTTCTTCTGTTCTTTCAGCTTGAGATATGCTGAGAGTGTTTTTCTCTTTTGTTTTTCTAACTCCTAGTGTTTGCATGTTTTATTATAATGCTTTACCTTGTCTTCTTTAACCTACATTTTGAAATTTATATAAGTCAATTTTCTTTCAGTTAGCTGGCCCAATATATAACCAGATGATTTCTAGGTGAGCACAGTATTAGATAAGGGGAGAGAGATAAATTAATACGTCAAGCTAAAAGAGTAGGAAACATCCAGTTTAAAGAAAGAAAGCTCCACTCTTATTATTGAGGTCCACAGGTCTCAATACTTGACACCTTTGCATCATCATTAAAAGTTATATTGTAATTTGAAGAGTCTCTCACACAGGGCATAATGAAATGGGTGCTGCCAATTCCTGCTCCCTAAATCTCCTTTCTTGTTTTAGTATATGTCTCAACCCAACTCCAGTTGCTATAATCTTTCATTGGATGAGCATTTACATTCATCTGGCTACCAAGTTTCTTAAGCCTTGGAGTTGTTCTTTAGTGTTGTTTTATTGTTGCGTGTTTTAGAGTGGATTCCAATTCATAATGGCTCTACATGAAAAAGAACTGCCCCATAGAGTTTCCTAGGCTGTAATCTTTTTAGCAGTAGATCAACAATTCTCCTTTTGAATCACTGATGGATTTTAGTCACTGACCTCTAGGCTTGAAGCTTGTTGTTGTTGTTTGTTAAGTGCTGTCGAGTTGATTCTGACCCATACTGACTCTGTATAGTGTTTCCAAGGAGCAGCTGGTGAGCTTGAACCACCGTCCTGCAGTTCAGACAACTTTGCAGCCTGACACATTAGCCCACAGCACCACACCAGGACTCCTAAGGCTAGCAGTTTAGCACTTAACTATTGTGTCCCCAGAGTTCCTTGGCTCTTTAATAACACAATCCATTCTAATATCGCTAAGGTGTGCCTGATCCAAGTCAAGGTATTTTCAATTACCTCATATGCATGTGAAAGTTGTATAGTGAATAAGGAAAATTACAAAAGAATTGATGCATTTGAGTTATAGTGTTAGAGGAGAATATTAAAAGTATGATGGATTTCCAAAAGAACAAACAAATCTGTATTGGAAGAAGTATAGTTAAAATACTTATTGGAAGCCAGGATAGGCAGATTTCATCTCTCATACTTCAGACATATTGTCAGGAGGGTCCAAAGAAGCATATCATGATTGGTAAAGTAGAAGGTTGCAGAAAAAGAGGTAGAGTCCCAACAAGATGGTTTGGCACAGTGGCAGCAGCAATAGGCTCAAATATAGCAATGATTGTGGGGTTGACTCAAGACCAGGCAGTGTTCCATTCTGTTGCGCATAGGGTCACTATGAGTCAGTACTGACTTGATGGCACCTAACAACAACAACAATATAGCTAATGTTATTCTTGTAAGTTTATCTTTCAGGAGAAAATAGCTTTACATTATTTGGAAGTTTAATAAGAAAATAATCTAATTCAACCCCGTATATGATACTGACAATGATGATGACATTCAGCCAAATGTAATTTTGTTGTTGTTAAGTGCCATTGTGTTAGTTCCAACTCAGTTACCCTATAGGGTTTCCAAGAAGTAGCTGATGGGTCTGAATTGCTGACCTTCAGGTTAGCAGTGCAGAGCTTATCCTATAGCATCACACAAGGACTCCGAGTGTAACTATTATTCCACAATTACTTTAAATGATTTTATGTTTATAATAGTGCATACAATGATGTTTTAATATTGGAGTAAAATTACATATTTCTACATAATAAATAAATTCCATTTTCTTTAAAACTTACCTATATAGCAATTTCCTAGATGGTTTCTCAAACTTACTATATTATATGTAGTTTATAAAAGTAATAATTTTACCTGTGACTCAGAAATAAAAGAAAATTAGATTATGGTTCCTCAAACTTACTATATTATATGTAGTTTTTAAAAATAATAATTTTACATGTGACTCAGAAATAAAATTAGATTATTAACATAATAAGGTGAGAGGAAGATAATATTTTGTTTTTTTTTTTCCTGACATTTGGCAAACTTTTTATATCTTCCCTGGCTATGATATTTAAAAAAAAAAAAAAAAAAAAAACTCAGTTGTCTCATGATGTTCTGCATTTTCTTTACCAACACAATAAGATTATGAGACAAAGGATTAGAAGAACCATGTCCCCAAGCACCTACAATGTGCTTTGTTGAAGTGAGTATGTATCAGACTATTTATCTCTTTAATTGGAGGATTAGGGGAACAGGGAACAGGGTGGATACTTTTTATGAGTAAATTATTTTCTTTATTCTAGGAATGTTTGTTTTTCAAGGTTAGATAAGAAAGGTTTTTTGTTTTAGTTCTTCTCCCCGTCTTAATTTTATTTGAATCCAATTTTTTTCATTTTGATTCCTAACTCTGAATTCCAATTACATGCAAACTTAGATTTTGGAATCTTGAAAAATTCAGTGGTATGATCAATTTTGGTTTCTCTGTACCACCAAACATGCTCTCTATCTACAAAAAGTCATCTATCTTCATGAAAATCTGACCATTTGGTTTGCCTATTTAATAATCTTAAATGGTTTTCCACTGCGCTTGGAATAAATAGTAGCACTATTCATTTCACCAGTATATCTAATTTTTCAACTTATATCTTATGTTTTTATGTTCCAGACACACAAATTATTTTCGAATTTATAAATTTTCATCTTCAATCATTTGTTTGTTTTCCACATAATTTTTTTAACTTGTAAATCTCTTTCTAGCCCTTTTTCTAATTAATTTGTACATAACTCTTCTGATCTGAGTCTAAAAATAAACTAAGGTAACAGAAGGCATGAAGAAGTGTTCTTGACACATCAATGTTACCAATTCATTCCATGCTATGGCTTAGGCACTGTAGGATAAGCACTGGTCTGCTAATTACAAGGTTGGCAGTTCAAATCCACCAGCCACTCTCTGGAAATCCTATACAGGGTTGCTATGAGTGGAAACTGACTCCATGGCACTTAAAAATAGCAATAACATTTACTGACTAGTTTCTTTCACTAGACTAAACTTTATCAAGGTATGTATCTTATTTATGGCTATCCATAGGGCTTAGAGTGGTATGCATACATTAAAGATACAAAAAACACAGTCAATCTCAATGATGCATTGTGCTTTGAACAAATTGTAATTCTGAGCAGCTATGATTCCGTAATACTATAATTACTCAATTGCCCAAAAGATTCAGTTTAAAATATCCTAATGCTATATATAGGACTTCTGGTGTAAGATCAGCCCTGGACCTTGAACCAGAGGTTAGCAGTTCAAACCTACAGCTGCTTCTTGGAGACTCTATACAAGGTCGCTATGATGGCACTTAACAACAACAACAACAATGCTGTATGTGACCATCCCAGTGCCCCTTTGTCTGCCTCTAAAAGAATTTTATTTGAACAAAATCAGGTATGCAAATCCACAATAGATAAACTATAAACTGGGAATGACTAAGCCTTACAAACAAGGGGGCTTCAAAAAAGTTTGTGGGAAAATGTAAATGAAAGATAATGGATTTTTTTTAACAAACTTTTCTTTTTTCTGTTTTTATTATGAATTTAGTGAAGGTTTACAAACACTTGCAAAATGATCACCAGTTTTACATTCCACAAATAATACACTTTGTTTCATCTCAATGATTGTAATCCCCTCTGTGGAACTACCGTCATCTGCTTCATTTCTGTGGCTCCTTTTTCTCTTCCACCCACTTTCCCATCCCTTATCGCCATTGTCCTTAGGTACATGTTGTCCCTTAGATTTTGAACGATTGACTGTTATCATTCATGGTAAGCATATCTTTTTAGTGTCGTTGTTCCCTCTAGACACCTATCTACTGCTTGGCAGAAAGAGGGTGTGTTCCTTTCCAGACCTGAAGGGTAGTTGAGGGCCACAGCCTCAGGTTCCTCCAGTCTCTTTCTGACCAGTAGACCCAGTCTTTTTTTAAAAAAAATAAGTTTGAGTTTTGTTCCACACATTATATCACTCTATTCAACAACAATAACACATGAAGAACAATGAAAAGAGGAAAGAGAAGTGAGGTACAGGTAAAATTTTACACGTTTGGTCCTACTGGGAGATTCCTGAAACTATTAACTGTAAATCATTTTCAATCCAACTCTGTGCAAAGTCAAGTAACAGAGGCAAAGCATCAGTTAGATGGATCATTCATACTAGGTTCCTTGAAGGGAGGACATTTCTTACAAGAGTGGCAATAATAACACTACTTTTGCTGGTGAACATGGCCTGACTTTACTGTAGTGACCTCATGAATGTACACATCTCTGATATTCACAAGTATGGACTTGTTTTGGAGGTCACTGGCTATCTTAAAGTTACTACTCTTGCTTATGATAGAAGCATATTTTCATATAGGTTTTTACATGTATGTGTGTGTATACTTAATGTGAACTTTTAGCTTAAAAAAATAATTTTGATTGCTAAACCTCAAGTCAGACTTTTGGAATAAATCAAATAATGCCTCACAACTTTTAATTTTTAATCTAGAGTTTTGTTTTTACTAACATTTCAACATTCAAGATTTCTCTGTGTGTTTAACTGCTAGTGATTCAAATAAATGGTCCAGTTCATTGCTCTTAACCTTGTTACTAGAATAGAAATAATCTGTGCTTTTAGATAATTAAGAGCTAAACAAACAAAAAAACATCAATTGCAATTCTAAATTACAATTGTTAAGTGCTATAGAGTCAGTTCTAACCTATAGTGACCCCATATAGGGTTTCCAAGGAGTGACTGGTGAGCTTGAACTGCCAACCTTGCAGTTCAAACTGACTTTGAGACCAGCACATTAACCCATAGTGCCACACTAGGACTAGGATGATCATAAGTAGTTACAGAATTGATATTCAACAGCAAACAAAACCATATATCATCAGCACATATATTTTATTACTGATTTTATATTAGAATAGCCTGAGATTTACAACAGAAAGAGGACTATACTGTATCACTATCTTCAGTACTAAATTCAACCTTTTTTTATTTTCTTGCATACTACATGCCAATAAAAATTATTTTTAAATCTTTTGTCTTGCCTATGTATTTATTTTTGTCCTGATTTCTGTTTAATTTCTTAAAAGTGCTTGTAATTTATTTTATATAAAGTATATTATTTGGTTTTAATTTTTAATAAGGAACACACAAAGTATAAGGAAGAAAGGGAAAAAAAATACATTTTGTTAATCTTTTCCTCTATATGTGCATATTTTTTAGCTTTGAAATATTGATACATTTTTACACCACATTTTTTGTTAATGCTTTACCGTGAATTGAGTAAAAGTTAGCTGACAAGATCTTCAACTTTACATTCCACTAATCATGCATTCTGTTTCATCTAAATGATTACAATCCCCTCCATGAATCAACAGTTATCCTACTTCCTTCCTATGGCTTGCACAAATCAACAAAGCAAAAATATTTGATGTGACAAACAAAACAAAACTATATGTTCATTTAAATATCCAAATGGCACATTTTGCAAGCTACCCTCCTACCTCCAGGCACACAGCTGTTATCAGTCTGTGGTCCTAGAGTTCGAAGCTGCTCTGTCTCTCCATGTCATTGCCTCTGCCACCATCTCTGCTGTCACTGCTTTTCTAAGTAGGATCTCACACTCCACTCATTCTCTTCCTTCTTGATGGTCCTGGGAGCCTCTGTTTCAACAATGAAAGATTAACTACTCCCTCCTTTTAGTTATACATCTACAATTACAGTTGTCAAAATAGCAATTAATCTTGCTAACAATTACTCATAGTTGAATCTTAAAATCCTATCACCATCACTCTCATGGCTTTTCAACAGATCCATCTGGAAAAGAGGAAAACTATTCAGTCGTGATTATACATTCTCCCCTCATTCTGAAACTAAGCACTTTCATGAAAGTGTGTAAGCCAGCCACTATATGCCTTTATAGCCCCCCATTTCTGATAACCAATGTCTAAATTGCCCATCTCTCTCAACCCAGTATACTGGGAAAACTGGCTTGATCCTTGCTATAAAGAATCCTTCCATTTTGGTTGGTCTTTTGATCAAGTGCTTCCATAAGCAAAGGTCCAGCTCATCAGAGTGTAGCAATTTGCATTTGCTCACAGTATCAAACATCTTTGTCTTCATTTGGCCAAGTTCTGATCAGCTAGCCATCCAGGCTAGGTCAAATGGGTACTATCTGCAAGTTTGGGAGCTCACACATGCCATCTCGCACTTCAGACCAGTTTGTTGCTTCACTTTCAGGAATAGCCCCCAGTGGCTAGACCAGTGCCCATGGGATCTAAAGTTCAAAATCTCCCTAAACTTCATTCCAGTCAGCCTTTCCTCCTCTCTGTCTCATCTCAAGATCAAGATCAATGTGTGTCAATAAACATGACCAAACTCACCTCATGTCTTCATTCACGGGTAGACCAGGGTAGTCACCAATGAGCATATTAGACTGTTTGAGGGTTCCCTTTGATTTTCCATTTTAGGAGGGGATTTTCCCAGATGGAATGATTTTCAATAAGAATCTTCTGTTTTCTAAGAGGTTCTTGGTTGATCTGCATGTCTATTCAAGTGGGAATGTCCCACCTTAGAAGGTTCTGGGTGGGGCTCAGGATTCCACCTAAGGCCCCCCGTATTTCACAAAGGTTTAATTAGAAGCCTATTTCCCTGGGAAAAGTTTAATTCCCCTTTTATCTAATATAGTCAGTTATAGACCGAAAGCAAGTGTGGAGAGACTGGGAACCTTTATTAACCACTCACAACAGAATCACATAATCCTATAAGCATCCTTTCCCACTTTCTCCTACCCAGACCCAGTAGGGCAAAAACACTGATGGGAGTTACAGACTATGGCTAGAAGAGACATTAGATAAGCAAGGGGTTTATAAGGGTAGTTGAGAGGTTACAACTCAGGGCACAGTTGTGATAGCCAGGATAGTTTCTCTTCAGCTGTGACCATAGGCAGACCTCTTTCTCTGCCCAGTCAATGATGTTATAAACTTCATTTAGGACTGATAATAAATGCCCACAAGACACACCACTCCACCACCAGCCTCAGGCTGAAGGAATTGAGCTCTAGTTCTGTGGGTCAACAAACCTACTTCCCCAGTTAAGTGCCTGGAGGCACTCAAGTCTGCAAGTAACCTTCCTGCACAAAGTCATTCTGCTTTACTTGCTCCACAGGTTGGGAAACCTTGATTCTGCTGATGCTATTGCTCCACTGCCACTCTTCCAGTGTCATAGCTTTTTGTTCCTGGATTGAGAAAGTTCACTGCACAGGGAATTTGGGGTCCAAATGACATGCTCCAGTCCTGCTTCTTTCTCTTTGTAGTGAAATCCCATCTGCTTCTGAGATGGTTCATTGTATACCCATGATGTTGTTAAGTGCCATCAAGTCCGTTTGACTCTAGCTCTGGTAGCGTAGTGGTTACAAATTGGGCTATGAACCGCAAGGTCAGCTGTTTGAAACTACCAGCTGTTCCATGGGAGAAAGATGAGGGTTTCTGCTCCCATAAAAATTTACAGCCTCAGAAACCCTATACAGAGTCGCTATAAGTCAGAACTGACTCCAAGGCACATTACAACAACATAGGGTTTCCAAGGAGTGGCTGGTGAGATTTAACCACCAACTTTGTTGTTCAAACCAAACTTGCAGTCCAGTGCACTAACCTACAGCACCACACCAGGACTCTTTTCCACAAATAACTCTGTTAACTGTCACTAAGAGCTGAATCATATAATCAATCAGCATCCTCCCTCAACGCCTCTTGCTCAGACCCATCAGGAAAAAGTTGGTGGGTGGGAGTTTGCAAAGACTATGGCTAAAAGAGACATACTAAATAATCACTGCACTACAGGCCACACCTAACTCTTCTAGTCACTGCCCCTTTCATACATGATGGATTAACTTGCTCCGTATCATTTTGACTGCAGGTACACTAAAGAAAGCTTGTAAGTCAGCCACTTCATGCCGTTATCTCCCCACATTTTAGATATCCAATTTCAAAATTGCCAGTTCCTTTCAGCCCATTATTCTCAAGACGGAAGCATGTCCCTTGATATTTCTAGTGAGGAGTTAAAGCAATTTTTGAGGAATACAGACTAGAAGTGAAGGGACAAATCACTTTCCACAAAAATTATCTTCCTATAAGTCAACTTCATATAAGTTCTGGTTCTAATTTCAAGAAAACTCCAGTTAAGATAGTCTCTATGTCAGGGCAATCTTGTGGCTCTTTCTTTAACAGGATCCAGCTTTTGTTATTTCCAAATTTTTTTCTTCTATTTACATTTCCATCCATTCATACCAAGTGTGAATTATGAATTCACCATAAATTTCTAAAGATTTTTATTGATTCCGGATTCAATATAGACATAGATAAAGTCCATATCTACATCTATCATAAGGAGCTCTAGTACGAATCCAGTTTCTACTCTCATAGTCAGCAGTTTGAAACTACCAAATGTTCCATGGGAGAAACATGAGGTTTTCTGCTCCCATAAAAATTTACCGCCTCTGAAACCCTATGCAGGGTTGCTATGAGTCGAAACTGACTACACGGCATACCACCACCACATATATCATATGTATATGAAAACCTTTGGAATACTATAAAAGTAAAATATTTCAAACAGTAAATGACTTCCATGTCTAACCAAAGAGGAGTATTGAACTGTGTTTAGCCTTCTGTCTAATATAACTTTAAACATTTTTTTAAAACTATGAAACTATAAATTTTGAGATATTTCAAATCTGACAATTCAATAAAGGTTTCCCTGGGAGAGGAGAAGCAATCTAGATAACCTGTAGAATAATCTAGTTAGTTGCCTGGAGAGAGATTCCAGGCTACAGTGCTATAAGAAGGAAGCTGTAAGATCATGTCTATGAAAAGTGATTTGCCCATTTTCACTTCTTTTCTGTAATCCTCAAAATTTGCCTTAATTTTACCCTTTTGAAGTTTTGGTTGTTGTCAAGTGCCATCAAGTCAATTTCAACTCATAGTCACCTAAGATGAGGGTTTTCAGGGAGCGGCTGGTTGAACTGCCTACTTTGCAGTTCTGTTCTTAGTCTACAGTGCAGTGCCACAACTGTCCTAAACTGTTGTAGAACTGTAGAAAAAGCACTGTACTCCTAACTGAAAAGTTGGTGGTTCAATCCCAACAACCATTCCTTGGAAACCTTATAGCATCACTATGAGTCAGAACCAACTTAATGGCACTTAACACCAACAACGAAAGAACTAGAGAGAATCTAACCAGACATGAAATGTGTTTCACATTCAAAGACAGATTGTATTTGCAGCTTAAGAAAGGTGGCTTTGATACATCATTTGGAGATACATTCTATCATGTTAAAGTTATGAAGAACCTGTTCAAGTGAAGAACATAAAGTTTTTGTCTTTAAACAGTCAGGCTAGTGAGTGGTTAAGAGTATGAATCTTGGAATCATTCTGCCTGAATTAAAGTCTGAAAGTTCCTACTAGCTTTGTGAACCTAGGCTGGCTACTGTTCTCTTGCTTCTTGAGCTATACGTTAGAGATAGCATCACTAGCTCTATCATGGAATCATTGTGGAAAAAGAACTGATTCAATGTGTGTGGCGGACTTAGAAAAATGCTTAGAAAAAAGTATGTAAAACAGTTTGATAATCAACATTTGTGAGTTGCATAGTAGCTAATTTTCCCTAGACCAATCTGTTGTTGGTTGGTTGTTATGTGCCATGGAGTCAGTTCCAACTCATGGTGACCTTGGATTTCCAAGGCTGTAAAAATTTATGGTAGCAGAAAACCTTATCTTTCTCCCACAGAGTAGCTAGTAGGTTTTAACTGCTAACCTTGAGATTAGCAGCCCAACTCATAACCCACTAGATCATTCTGTTAGTACTTTAATTTATCCTGATTACTTGAACCCATTTGCCTCCCTACCTAATTACTTTAGATTTATATAGAGAAAACTCATTTCCATAATAATTGTCCAATAATTATCCCCAGTAATTTTTCTGACTAACCAAGATTGAGCTAGAATCTTTCCAAATAGCATATGCTTTCATCTAGGAACCTGGACAATAATATCTATGGGATAGAATTCAAATAAGGTGTTATCTAATGATCAAAACCATAGTCACTTCATTAAGTTCCATTCTAAAATAAGAAAATGCTTTATATTCTCCTTGAGTGTTTGTTATTGTTAAGTGCCATTGACTTGGTTTCAAATCATAGCAACCCTGTATAGGGTTTCTGATGAGTGGCTGGTGAGTTTGAACCACCAACCTTGCAGTTCAAACTGACCTTGGGGTCCAATGCTTATTCTACAGTGCCACACCTAAGTGTTTATAGTATCTTTATTAAAAGTAAAGAAGAGCAGATTATATTTGAGTGCTCTTATTTAAAACTATTTGAAAAAAAAAAGTGTTCTGTTTACAGGTATACCTCATTCATTGTGCTTTACTTAATTGCACTTTGCAGATAGTGCCTTTTTTTTTTTTTTTTTTTACATTTTGAAGGTTTGTGGTTACACTGTCTAGCAAACCTATTGATGTAACAAATTTTCTAGTAGTTTGTACTCACTTTGTCTCTTTGTGTCACATTTCATCAAGTCTCCTATTTCAAATGTTTTCATAATTTTATTGCACACTTAACAGTGTAAACAAAGCTTTTATATGTATTGGGAAATCTAAAATGTCATATGACTGACTTTATTTTGATGGCAATAAACATTGCAACCCACCCCACAATACCTCTGAGATATGTCTGTAGTTTCTTCAGACCAAATTAAAATGCAAATGTTTAAAAGCCTGAGTAGGACCATGACTCAGAAATGATGATGATCAATGATCCAGCACTCTGACTCAATAGTAACTAAACAAATACATGTTGTTGTTAGGTGACACTGAGTTGGTTCTGTCTCATATTGAGCCTTTATAGGGTTTCAGAAGCTGTAAATCTTTACAAGAACAGAAATCCTCATATTCTCCCATGGGGTGACTTGTGGGTTTGAACTGCCAGCTTTGTAATTAGCAGTTCACTGTTATTTCTATAGAACCTCAACACCCCCAAAACTACATAATATCATCTGAAATATGTCTGTAGAGTTGTTGAATCTATAACTGGTAACATATTTGCTATAGTTCCGATATACATGTAGGGAAAGAAATTAAGATTATTTTGTTTTAGGAATCTATTTGCCAAAGAAAATTTAATAAAAAATATCAAAACTGACTTAAAAAAATATATATTCTTAGAGAAAGAAATTTAAAAATAGTGATTCAAATATTTAATAAATATTCTGATACCATACCAACTGTTCCATGGAAACCCTACACAAGGTAGCTATGAATTGAAAATGACTCAACAGCACTTAGCAACCACATCAGTACACACATGCTGGACAAGCAATCCTATTTAGGTTATAGAGACGAAAGGTGACTAAATCTTTGTGGACATTTAAATATTGTTAATTTGTTGTTGTTGTTAAGTGCCGTCGAGTCGGTTCTGACCCATAGCGACCCTGTACAGGGTTTCCGAGGGTATAAATCTTTACGGGAGTAGAAAGCCTCATCTTTCTCCCGCGGAGCGGCTGGTAGTTTCGAACCGCTGACCTTAAGGTTCACAGCCCGATTCGTAACCACTACGCTACCAGAGCTCCTACATTTAAATATAGTAGCATGAAAATCAAGCGTGTTTTATTTTAATGTGAGCTTTTCCTCACTATTATGAATCTTTCAGAACATCTCATTTGTTATTTCACCTAATTTCCTAACAAGATATTCTATTTATGTTCTTAGAAACCATGGAAGTAATGCATATTTTGTGTATTACTATGAATTTTTTTGTGTGTGTGCCTAAAGAATTTTATAGAATTTGACATTTTGGAGGTTCTTTCAGAAAATAATAATAACTACACAGACTTAGTCATGCAATAATGCTGGCTTGTAAATATCTAAGCACAAAAAGCTTTTAATTAGATACCTTGTT
Organism: Chrysochloris asiatica; assembly: GCF_000296735.1. NCBI lineage: Eukaryota > Metazoa > Chordata > Mammalia > Afrosoricida > Chrysochloridae > Chrysochloris > Chrysochloris asiatica. The sequence goes on from NW_006408526.1 coordinate 13,279,627, forward strand.
TTTGTGCTGTTGGTGGTGGTGGTGGTGTGCCATGGATTCTGACTCATAGTGACCCTATATAGGGTTTCCGACGCAGTAATCTTTATGGGAGCAGAAAAGCTCATCTTTCTCCCGTGAATGGCTGGAATTTTCAAACTGCTGACCTTGATGTCAGCAGCCTGACTCATAAACACTACGCTACCAGAGCTCCTTTTGTTTGGTGTTAATACCTATTGATTCTCTTATCAAGGAAAGAAACAAATATACAAGCCAAAATAGGAAAATACAGACCCTTTCACTAAAGAAAATTAGAAGATGCTGAAAATCAGAAAATGACATGAAGTGTAATTTTGAAGTTTAGAAAATATTAAGAGAATAAAGACAAACAGGGGAAAACACAATTATACTAGTTATGACATTGAAAAAAGATGATAATAATATACTCTTCTCATTGTTCTTATGTGCCGTTGTGTCGAAGTCTGTACATGCTTTCCCAGGCTTTAATTCTTCACGTCTCACCTATCTCCTACAAGATATTTTTGTTGGTATTGTTAAGTGCCCTCAAGTTTGTTCTGACTCATATAGACCCTGTATAGGGTTTCTGAGGAGTGACTGATGAGCTTGAACTGCCAACCTGTGGTTCAAACTACTTTGCAGTCCAGTACATTAACCCATAGTGCCACACCAGGATGTACAAATCAGTAAATAAAGAAATTTTCCATAATTTTGAAATGGCTTAAAAATTAAGATGCAACTAACAGACACAATGTCAGTTTGAACAAGGTCAGTGGTTCAAATCCACCAGCCACTCCTCAGGAACACTATATAGAGTCACTATTAGTCAGAACTGACTCGATGGCACTTAACAACAAATAAATATGCATGCTCTTGTTAGATGCCATCTAGTTTGTTCCAACTCATACAGACCCTGTGCACAACAGAAGGAAACACTGCCAAGTTTTGCAACCATTGTTGTTACGGTTTAGCTCATTGATGCTGCTGCTATGCCAAATCAACTCATTGGGGGTCTTCCTCTTTTTCATTGACCCTCCACTTTATCAAGCATAATGTACTTGTCCAGGGACTAGTCACTCCTGATAATATGTTCAAAGTATGAGAGAGGAAAGCTGGCCATCCTAGCTTTTAAGGAGCATTCTGGCTGTACTTCTTCCAACACAAATTCATGTGTTCTTCTGCCAGTTAATTGTACTCTCAATGTACTACTCCAGCACCATAACTAAAATGCATCAATTCTTCTATGGTCTTCCGTTTTCATTGTTCAATTTTTACGTGATACGGGACTATTGATAATACCATGCTTGGGTCAGGTGCACCTTAGTCTTCAAATTGACATCCATCTTTGTTCTTGAACACTTTAAAGAGGTCTTGTGCAACAGATTTTTATAATGCAATATGTCATTTGATATTTTGACTGCTGCTTCCATGAGTGTTGATGGTGGAACCAAGTAAAATGAAGTCTTTGACAACTTTAATCTTTTCTCCATTTATCATGATGTTATTTATTGGTTCAGTAGTGAGGATTTTTGTTTTCTTTACATTAAGATGTAATCCATACTGAAAGCTGTGGCCTTTGATTTTCATCCTAAGAACTTTAAGTCATCTTTGCTATCAGCAAGCAAGGTTGCATTATCCGCATACTGCAGGTTGTTAATTTATCTTCCTTCAAATCTAATGTCACTCTCTTCTTCATACAATCCAGTTTCTTGGATTATTTGCTTAGCAAGTAGATTGAATAACTCTGGTGAAAGAATAGATCTCTGGCACATATCTTTCCTGATTTTATGGTTATTCAGTATTCACTATTTCTATTTGACCTACTGCCTCTTGGTCTATGTACAGGCTTTTTATGAACACAGTTAAGTGTTCTGAAACACAAATTCTTTGCAATGTTATTCAATGCTTTTCATTATTCACATAGTCAAAACCATTTGCACAATCAACAAAGCAAAAGTAAACCTCTTTCTGGTGTTTTCTGCTTTCAGTCAATATCCATCTGATATTAACAATGATATCCCTAGTTCCCTGTACTCTTCTAAATCCGTCTTTAATTTCTGACAATTCCCTGTCAATGCACTATTGCAGCAGTTTTAAATTATCTTCAGCAAAGTTTTACCTTCATGAGATACTAATAATAATGTTCAATGATTTCTGCATTTCATTGGATCACCTCTTTGACATGGACACAAATATGCATCTCTTCCAATCAGTTAGCCAGTTAGCCGTATGCAGACTTAATATAAAGAGAAGTCCATGTCAGTTTTAGAGTAGCAGTAGCGCTAGCAGTAATAACAAAATAATTCTCCATGTCTATTAAGTCCTGGTGTGGTGCTGTGGGTTAATGTGCTGGACTGAAAACTTGGTTTGAACTTCAAGATCAGTGGTTTAAGCTCACCAGACATTCCTTGGAAACCCTATGTAGGGTCGTTATGATCTGAACTGACTCAATGGCACTTAACAACAACAATTAAGTTCTTTGAGTCCTGGTGGTGCTGAGAGTTAAGTATTAGACTGGTAACTGCAGTGTCAGCAGGTCTCATCCATGAAGATTTACAGCTTCAGAAAGGTCACTAAGAATTGTGATCTATTTGATGGCAGTGGCTGAGTATGTGCCTGACTTTGTTAAGTTTATTATTTAAATTTCTAAACAACCTGTCTTTGTCCTAGTGCTGCTATAACAGAAATACCACAATTAATGGCTTTAAAGAATGAAATATTTTCTCACTGTGTAGATGGTTGAAGTCAGAATTCAGGGCAGTTGCTATTGGGGGAGTTTCTCTTTCTGTCAACTCTGGGTGAGGATCACTTCTTTGGCCAGCACTCCTTAATTCCTTGGCAATCTTCATGTGGCATGGGATCTATCTCCCCATTTGTGCTTCCTTGACTCTTTGTCCAATCTGCTCTTTTTATCTCAAAATTGGTTAGGGTTAGGGAGCACACTGAAGTGCTGTGGCATATTAACATAACAAAGAAATTCCTAGTCCCAAATGGGATTATATCACAGGCCCAGAAGTTAGAAATTAGATATATCTTGGGAAGACACAATTCAGTCCTTAACAATGTGGATTCTCAAAATATTATGGAAATTATGGTACCATAAGTAAAATTGAAGGAGCTCTGGTAACAGTGGTTATGAGTCGGGCTGCTAACCTCAAGGTCAGCAGTTTGAAAGTACCAGCCATACCCTGGGAGAAAGATAAGACTTTCTGTTCCCATAAAGATTTAGAACCTCAGGAACCCTATGAATGGTCACTATGAGTTGAAACTGACCACAGCATACCACCACCAAGTAATACTGAGTCATGCTTCTGAAACATAGCATGTCACAGATTTTTGCTCTTGTTGTTAAAGTGAGGCTTGTTTATGCATGTGTATATTGTATATACCTCCAATTTAGTGTGTGGGAGTAAATTCCTAGAAGACAAAAACATCATAATGTCTGAGCTTTGTTTGCCATGCTATTAGCAACCTATTATCACTTGTGCTAATGAAATTCGTTTCATCACACTTATATTTTATTAAACCTGAATCCCAAACCTTATTTGTGTTCTTCCTTCATTGAAGTTTTCCTGGGGTATAGGCAGCAGTTTATGATAAAAGTTATGGAGTAAGTAAAAATAATACAGTGATTTCTAAACATTTGTTTCAGGGCTTATAGTGGACATTTTTAATTATATGGACATACCTGAAAGTATTTGCAATCTGAAAATGTTTAAGAAACACTGTTCTTGAATAATCACCATAATGCTAACTAGGACATGGTCTCAAGAAGGGAAGTTCAAGTTGCTGAATCATATGTTCTGTTTTTCCTCATTTCTATTTTGAATTTCAGTGAAACAGGCAAGCCATCTAATCCAGTGTACAAGGAGTAAAGTGCTTATTTGGTTCTAAAACACCATTTGATGACAGTTACTCTATCCAGCTATACTTCGAGCAAATACTCTAATGGTGCACTGGTAGATGCTTTAGACTTTCTGTCATGTCACAGTCTGGTGTCTGTGTAGAGAGACATGTAATTTGTCATCACAGATAGAAATATAGTAGTGTTTTTGGAGTCTTATGATAGAGATATTGTGGCTCTGTGCCTATAATTTAAAAACTTGTCTTGCTTACATGTCATGTTTCCTTCTAAGGTACATATTTTCAACACATTTCCTTTTTTCATGGGATATTATCTTTTTTTGAATTTATCTGCTCACTTGGAAAAAGCATTTGGAGATGTCATTTGCTATAATAATAAAATGTGATAACATATTTTTAATACAGCTCCATATTCATCAAATGGTTTGATTCTAACAACAATGTAAATAGTGTAAAATTATGCTACCTATTCAGTGATAGGACAGTTTTTAAAATGAAGATGAGGGGATACAGTTTGAATAAAGGATATAGTAAAATATTCCTCTAAATTAGACTATGTGGATAATTGCCATCAGGAGCATTATCTTGAAACTGTGTCCTACAATTTTTCTCACCAAAATAGTCTTCTAGGACTCACCATTGAAATTAATATGCCCATATTATAATGGGGGAATTTCATGATATGTAACTTATACCTCCCATCATCCATCTGTCAGTTTGTCTTACTGTGGTGGCTTGCATATTGTTATGATGCTGAAAGATTTTTCACCTGATATTAAAATTACTAGCTAGGTCATCATGGTGGACAGGTTTCAGTGGAGGTTCCAGACTAAGAAAGAGCACGAAAAAAATCTGGTAACATACTTCAAAACTAGCAAATGAGTACCTATGGATTTCAACTTAACACTGTCTGGTTTTCTGTCTTTGGACATGTCATTAGGAGCCATAAAACACTATAGAGGATATCACATTTGGTGAAATAGAGGACCAGCAAGGGAGAGAACAATAGGCATGAACATACCAGCGATCATGAGGATGATATAGGACTGGTAAGCCTTTTGTTCTGTTGTACATAAGGTTACCATGAGTCAGAGTCAACTTGTTAGCAGAGATCTATCTACCTAAATTATGTCTCAGTAAAATTGCTCAAATAAACAAGCAAATAAACTACTATGTCTTTTTTAAAAACGTGAATACTGTATGTATCTAAAAAGGAGTAATTCATTAGTTTGGAGAACATAAATTGAGAACTTGCCTATTTAAAACCCTGTTGGACTCTAATGCCAGAAAAAGGGAGAGAAATGCATATGACTAAATCCATTTGTGTTGTTTCCTGCTTTTTACCTGTGACTGACATTTCACTGCAAGGAAGTATCAGCTTCCAATGAAAATTAGCTTCTTGTACTGCTCCATACCACTGAGAGTAAAATCTCATGATTTATATGTATTTTGAGCAGCTGTAAAAGCTATTTTATTCAGTATTAAGCCTCACAGTCAGTCACACATAATAAAAATGAAGACTCTATAACTCATGGAGACACGGTGGATGTCAACTCCTTGAAAGCTGACAAAGCTACCAAACAACTAAATGGCTGTCACTTTAAATGGCCTTATATCCTCATATTTATATGACCTTAACATATGGGCTAAGGAGCTCTGGTAGTGCAGTGGTTACGAATCGGGCTGCAAACCACAAGGCCAGCAGCAGTTTGAAACTACCAGCTGTTCCGCGGGAGAAAGATGAGGCTTTCTGCTCCTGAAAAGATTTACAGCCTCAGAAAACCTGTACAGGGTTGCTATGAGTCAGAACCGACTCACAGCACATAACAACAACAAAGATTGGAAGGCACTCAAAATATGACTGGGTAAGAGCTGCCTCCTCAAAAAAGATTTGAGCTTATTGATGTGAATGGATCAAAACTTCCAGGACCTTCATTTACTAATATGGCAAAAGCCAAAATGGGAAGAAACAACAGCAAACGTCCATTAATAACCAGTCTGTGGAATGTATCTACTATGAATCTAGGAAAATTGGAAGTCATCAAAAACACAATGGAACACATACAGACCAATATCCTACACATCAGTGAGTTGAAATGAACAGGTATTGGCCATTTTGAATAGGATATGTAGTTTACTATACCAAGAAAGACAAATTGAAGAAGAATGGCGTCACATTCATTGAAAAAAAAAAAAAAAATCCACAATCTTGCTTGAAATACAATGCTGTCTGTAATAGGATAATATCCATGCAACTGAAAGAAAAACCAATTTATATCACTATTATTCAAATTTATGTTCTAACCACTAATGCCAGAGATGATTATACTGAAGACTTTTACTAACTTTCCAGTCTAAAATTGATGAAACATACGTCAAGATTCACTGATGATTGTAATGTAAAAGTTGAAACAGAAGAAGGATCTGTTGGAGAATATGGCCGTGGTGATAGGAACGATGTTTAAAATCACATGACAGAATTTTACAAGACCAATGATTTATTCATTGCAAATACCTGTTTTCAACAACATAAATATACACATAGACCTCTACAGATGAAATACACAGGAATCTAATTGGCTACATCTAAGGGAAGACATGATGGAGAAGCTCAATGAAATCAGCCAAAAGAAGGACAGTGGCAGACAGTGGAACAGACCATCAATTGCTCATATGAAGCTCAAGCTGAAGCTCAAGAAAATGAAAATAAGTCCAGAAGAGTCAAAATGTGACCTTGAAAATATTTGATCGAACTCAGAGACCATATCAAAATAGATTTGATGCATTAGACACTAGTGACCGAAAATCAGAAGAGCAATGGGATGTCATCAACAATATCTTATATGACAAACCAAAAGGTCATTATAAAGTCAGGAAAGGAAAATGATGAAGTAGAAAAGCTGAACAAAAAATTTCAAAGGGCAGCTTGAGAAGATAAAGATGAGTATAGTAATTAAATTTATAAAGACTGGAGCTAGAAAATCAAAAGGGAAGGACATGTTAAACATTTCTCAAAGAAAGGCATGTTAAACATTTCTCAAGCTGAAAGAATTGAATAGAAAATTCAAGCTTTAACTTGAAATACTGAAGGATTCTGTGAGTAAAATATCAAATGATGCAGGAATTACATGTTAACAAGGGTGACCCAATGGAATGTGTAAATGATCAAACAGTATCATTAGTATCACAGGCCAATAAAATTTTACTGAAAATAATTCAAATATACAAATCTGCTGCACAAGCCCTCTTTAAAGCATTCAAGAGCAACTATGTCACTTTGAGGACAACGGTGTGCCTGAGCCAAACCAGAGTGTTTTCAGTTGCCTCATATGCATGTGAAAGTTGGACAACGAATAAAAAGAATCAATAACTTTCCATTGCATGCATTTGAATTATGGTGTTAGAGAATAATATTGAAAATACAGTCATCTGCCATAAGAACAAACAAATCTGTCTTAAAAGAAATACAACTAGAATGCACTTTAGAAGCAAGGATGATGAAACGTGTCTCTCATTCTTTGGGCAGGTTGTCAGGAAGGACCAGTCCCTGGAGAAGGGCATCATGTATGGTAAAGTGGATGGTCATCAAAAAAGAGAAAGACCCCCAACAAGGTGAAATGACACAGTGGCAACAGCATTGGATTCACATATTACAACAGTTGTGAGGATGGAGCAGGACCAGGCAGTGTTTTGTTCTGTTATGCATAGGGTTGCTGTGAGTTAGAGCAGAGCAGATGGCACTTAACAATAACTATTTTGTAAAACCTTAATGGATAGGTTGTATTTTTTTTAGGAGGATAGAAGCTTGAACTTATTCATTGCCTGTTGTTGTTAAGTGCCATCAAGTCAGTTATAACTCATAGTGATCCTGTATAAGGTTTCCAAGGAGCAGCTGTGGTTCAAATGGCCTTGCAGTCCAGTGAACTATCCCACAGCACCACACCAGGACTGCATTAATTGCATAGATTTTTAACATAAGAAAACTCAAGCCATATGTAACACACTGTAATCGTTTACTTAAATTTGCGCTGAACCGCAATTCTTATAGTGTACATTGACATATATAACTTTTTATTTAAGTGTACAAAGAACCCTAATGATGAATTGATTATTGGTGAACTGAAAAGTTAGCAGCTACAACCTCTGCACTCCTCTGTGGCTTGTGACAGTGTATTTCTATATAGGACATCATTGTTAAGTGCCATTGAGTTGGTTCCAACTCATAGCGACCCTGTAAAGGGTTTCTAAGTAGTGAAAGGTGGGCTGGTTCAAAACAAACTTGTGATCAAATGCTTATCCTACAGCATTATATCATGATTTCAGAAAGGATTACAACCTCCTTGGAAACTCAATGGGACCATTCTACTGTGTCCTAGAGAGTCCTGAACTCATTGCCCATTGCTGTCCTATGGAGTCTGACTCATAGCAACTCTAAAGGCTGCTACAGAAGCAGATTGGTACATCTTTTTTCTTAAATTGGCTGATAGGTTCCAACCAGCATCCTTTCTGTTAGCAGTCAAGAGCTTAAGCACTGCACCAGCACAGCTTTTTATATAGAGTTTCTATGAGTCAAAATCTACTTCAAGGTTTTGAGTTGATTTATAGATATTGCTGGTATTTTTCAGGAAACTTATATTTTACTTCTGGATTCTGAATCTCAGGAAAAGTCTGTTGAGAAATCAGAAAAAAATGATTATTCTGCAAGAATTAAACCTTAAAAATCAATGTAGACACTTTCTGTTTGAGGGCAATGAAAGCTGAAGTGTGTCATCTAAAGTTAAAGTTGACATTTCCTAGAGCAGACAGTAGAGAAGCAACCATGACCTTATCCGTCAGTTTTACCTGTAGTTCTTCCCATGGTGTGTGTGTCTTTGTGGCCTCATGTGCAGCTGAATGTGAGTCATTCTTGCATATTAACTGTCCAAAAAGTAACAAGTTCAGGGAGCAAAATAAGTACAGTAATATTTAAATTTCCAATTTTGATATGCAATTCATTATCGTGCTATTGGTTTTGCTATAAGAGGCAAATGTTGTTTTATTAAAATGCTATCCAATAAGGGCCACTGACTATCTAGAATTTGAATATTCACTTTATGCTATATAGTTCTTTGTATATACTAATGACCTTAATCTTTATTTTTTACTGAGCATATCTTAAAACTATCCATGATAACTAGGAATCGATGTGAATAGTGTTAGAAATAGTTAAAGGATAATTTGATTATATAAACTATAAACTCCCAAGAATCCTTGAGAATTCTTTTTTTTTTTTAATTCTGATGATTATTATCTGAGGGGAATTTGGAAACTATATACCTTATTCACAGAAAGCATTGTGAATTATAAAATAAAAATTATAAATATTATTGGCTAAGCTTCTAACATAACTGTCCGTTGCATCATGGTGTTGTTCTTAGAGTATAGTTTTCATTTCTAACTTAATTTGAGTTCATTTCTGAGACTTAGCAAATACATAGCATGTTTCTAGAGATATGCAGATATGGAGGAGGATTGCTTTTTGGTCTCACTATTTTTCATGTATTGTTCAGATGCCTATGTGTCACCATAAAAAATTCTAATCTACCACCTTCCCTTACTGAAAGTAGTGTGATTTTCTGTTGTTGTTAAGTGCCATGGAGTCGGTTCTGACTCATAGTGACCCTGTACAGGGTTTCTGAGACTGTAAATCTTTCTCCTACGGAACAGCTGGTAGTTTCTAACTGCTGACCTTGCGGTTCACAGCCTGATTCATAACCACTACGCTACCAGAGCAATTTGCTGTAGGGTACTTTAATTTTAACTTAAATATTTTAGAGTTATTTATTTTCACCGTATGCTTTTCAGTGGTATATTTGGTGATTTCAACATTCTCAATTCATGCATTATAATTTATTAAGTTGCTAAAAAAAAGTCTAGGAATTCTAGTAAGATGAATTTTTGTAAGCATACAGGAATGATTTATCACTCAAATCAAAGTACATTTAATACTCTTGCTTATCTTGGGAAACTTCACACACCACATTTCTTAGCAATTCCTTTTCAAAGTCCCCTGAAGCAATCTGTTTTCAAAAGAAGGTCAAAGAGGAAGAATGCTGCCTTCAGCATCATTCTGACTCCAAATTGAAAATTACATTTGCTCTGGATTCTAGAAGGCATTTTTAACTAATAGAATGCTTCATATAATTCCATTTGCTTTGATTGATTTCATGGTCACATGGGAACATTGAAAAATTATGAGTTACATGTGACTTAAGACGGTAATTAAAATGTGCATACTTGTTTTAAAAATCATTTCAAGAAGTATTTGAGTTTTGACTCTATTATATTTTCTAGATTGCCATCAAGTCAACTCTAACTCATAACAATACTATGTGTTTCAAAGAAGAACTGTCCTACTCGGGTTGTCCCTGACTGGTTCTTCAGAAGTGGATTTCCAGGCCTTTCTAATGAGGTGCCACTTGATTAGTTCATACCTCCAGCCTTCTGGTTACCATATGAGCATGTTAACTATTTGCACCACTTTGTTATTGTTGTTAGGTGCCATTGAGTCGGTACCAACTCATAGCAACCTTATGCACAATAGAATGAAACACCGCTCCATCCTGGGCCAACCTCACAATTGTTGCCACGCTGAGTCCATCGGTGCTGTCACTTTGCTAATCCATCTCACTGAGGGTCTTCCTCTTTTTCTCTGACCCTCCACCTTACCAAACATGATATCCTTCTCCAGTGACTGGTCCCTCTTGACAATATGTCCGAAGTATGAGAGATGAAGTTTGACCATCTTGACCTCCAAGGAGCACCCTGGGTGCACTTAGGTTCTCAATATTAAATTTAATAGGAAAAGTTTTTTGTTTTTTTTTTTAAAAAAAGGAAAACACTTTTACTAAAAGTCAATAAAATACTCTTTAAAAAAAAAAAGGTTCAGTGGATCAACATAGCTCACTGATTTACTGTAAAATCATACTGTTGTTGTTGTTAAGTGCCGTCGAGTCGGTTCTGACCCATAGCGACCCTGTACAGGGTTTCCGAGGGTGTAAATCTTTACGGGAGCAGAAAGCCTCATCTTTCTCCCGCGGAGCAGCTGGTAGTTTCGAACCGCTGACCTTAAGGTTTGCAACCCGATTCGTAACCACTACGCTACCAGAGCTCCTTATATTTCAGCATAATTGGCATGCTGCTTTAATTCTATAATTTATAAATTGTTTGAAGAGTGAAAAGCTATTATCCATGAATGTTATACAAAGTAGAACATGTGGCACCTCCATAAAATGCAGAAAGATAATTAATTCAAAAGACCCAAGAATAAAGCACCTAGCACAGACTTGACGTAAGGGTTCTACGTCAATGCCATCTATTTCAGATTCCCACGACTGTCGCATGGCATGATGGGTAAATACAAACTCAACTGTTTCCTTCTGGAGAAGATAAATACACCAAAAACCACATTGCTTAGCAAAGTAGAACTTTTTTTCTGGCAACGTTTGCAATGTGCCTGTCTGGCAGCACTATGGTCCAACCATCAAACTCAACATGACCCGGAAAAGAGTATCCTGAAGTCTGCAAAAACATTCTGTGGTAAATATTAAATCAAAGAATCCATATTCTAGGGCAATTTCCTACGAGTAATAATTTATTTTATTAGGCAAATTTAAAAATTAATCCCATGAAATCTTCTAATACAAAACCACCATAAAATATTCCAAATAAGCAAAAATCTTTTATTAATGAAGCAAAAAAAAAATCCCTGGAAATTTCGGCAAACATGACTCCGTATTTTTCAGACACCTAGTTGTGGTGCTTGTTCCAACTGTCCATGTGGACAAGTCTTTGGTACACCCTGAATATTTTATTTCTCCCATGATTCTTGATGCTTAGTAACTCCTTTACTTACCTAAACATGACCGTGCTCTATCTATGTGCCTCCATACCAATACCTTGTCATTTCTGAAGTGATGTAATTTAAGTGTATTTCAATATTAGTATATTTGAGAAATTTACTTTTGATTTCTATCCTTCCCTTGCCATACACATCAGTTTTCTTAGTTGTTACGAGTTTGAGCTGTGTTATATTGTCCAATTTACACAATCTTTCTATTCCTCTGTTTTCTCATTCATAAATACCAATCAACAGAAGAATGGCTAAACAAACTTTGGTAGTTTTGCACAGTGAAATACTACAAAACATTGAAGAATAATGATGAATCTGTAAAGCACCTCCCAACATGATGAAACCTGGAGAAGACTATGCTGAGTGAAATTAGTCAATCACAAAAGGACAAATATTGTATGAAACCAATGTTGTAACAAGTTTTTAAGAAAAGTTTTCTTGATAAAATAAACTATCCATGGCAGTTATGGGGAAAGGGAAAATTATTCATGGAGTCCTGGTGTGGCGTTGTGGGCTAATGCGTCAATCTGCAAAGTTGTTCGAACTGCAAGGTCAGTGGTTCAAGCTCACCAGCTGTTCCTTGGAAACCCTATAGAGGGTAGCTATGGGTTGAAATCAACTCAGCAGCACTTAACAACAACAACACAGGGCAGACACATGTTAACATGGGTGGCAAGACAGGCAATATACAAGAGGGAGGTTAGCAGAGGAGAGATGAAGGTAGCGGGAGACACAGGGAAGAATACAATAGCTGAAGTGAATACTGTTGGTACATGGAAGGAATTGCAACCAGGTAATGAAGCAAAGTATATGATTTGTTGAATGCAAAACTGATGATCTGTTCTGTAAACCTTTATTTTAAACAACAAAAAGTTGAAAAAAAAATCATAGTAAAATAGCTTCTTGATTAGGCCATTATTAAAATTCATTAAGATAATTTTGTGAAACTTTTACAATAATCTCTAATCTATTATAAGCATAGTAGCAAGATAAATTGTTGTTGCTCTTGTTGTTATGTGCCATGGAGTCAGTTCCGACTCAGAGTGACCCTTGTACAGGGTTTCTGAGGCTGTAAATCTTTACGGGAGCAGAAAGCCTCATCTTTCTCCCACAGAACAGCTGGTAGTTTCAAACTACTGACCTTGCGGTTCACAGCCCAATTCATAACCACTACACTACCGGAGCTCCTTGTTATTATTGTTATCAAATAATGACTTAGTGTTAACAGTAGTATATTAGAGATACAATCATGTACTATAAAGTCACCAGAAACTCTGTTTGATATTCATCGTAGCATCGTTAGCAGTTAGTGTTTGACACACATACAGTGAGTTCTCAACAAGCTGTTGCTGTTTGGAATTTTGTTGTGTTTTGTTTTGTTTTGTTTTGTTGTTTTTTAAATGCACCAGAGGGTTTTTTGTTTTTGTTTTTTTCTCCTTTTTGGGTAAATTACATATATAACATAAGAATTGCCATTTTTGTCCATTTAAAATATTCAATTTAGTGTCATTAAGAACATTCACAGTGTCATACTCTTGCCAAGATTTAGTTCCAGAACTTTTCATCACTCCAACCTGAAATCCTGTACCTATTAATCAGTCACGTCTGATTTTTCCCTTCCCACAGCAATAAGTACTTTTAATAGAATACAAATTCATTGTGGAACCTACAGATATCATTCAGATGGTGAGTATTTTAGACCATTTAAGAAGAGGAGGCAGCTGGTCGGTTCAAGGTGACAAGAAATGAAGTAGTGCTCAGGTTAGTGTCTGGGAGAGGACCATTAACTATTCAGCAACTCTGCCAGTTAATAGGAAGTCTGATGTTGCTGTTGTTGGTACTGTCAATTTGGTTCCGACTCATAGCAACCCTGCATAGGGTTTCCAAGAACAGCGGTTGGGTTTTAACTGACAACCTTGCAGTTAGCTGTCCAGTGCTTAGTTGATATTGTTTTTGTTGTTAAGTGCCGTCAGCAGCTGGTGAGCTTGAACCGCCGACCTTGCAGTTCAAATGGCTTTGCAGTGTTGCTCATGAACCCACAGAGCCACACCAGAACTCCTAATTGATATTAAGACTGTGTTTTTTCCCATTAGCATAGACAGTTAAGCTCTCATTCAAGAATAGGAGAAGTGAACTCTGAAAGATGAGGACAATAGCCATGCAGTTTGTAGAGTTCCAAATTAAATGCAGGAAAGTCTCCATGACTGAAGATGTTCAAGGTTATTTTCTCACATTTTTGGTGACTGGGTAATATGTTATTGTCAGTGGAAAAGGCTAAAATTTACAGTTTCTCATGTCCATGATCAGGAATAAAGAACTGCTTCTTTTTTGTGGATTAGGAAGTGCTACTGATTCTGGAAGAAAGCCTCAAGGCAAGTTTGTTTTCTGGTCGATGTTCCAGTAATAACTATGAAGAAAGCTATGCATTTACTCAATTGCTCTTCACTGTCCATCACATACTACACATCAAAATAATGTCTGATCATATATGTTAGAAGTTAGGGGTTAAAACTCAAACAGTAAACCTGTAGGTAATGCTCAACTTCTGTACTTCTATCAGTGTAGTCTTGGGAAAGTTTCTTTTCTGAGCCACAATTTTCTCATATGTAAAATGGCAATAATAATAATTA
>NW_006408526.1:13294930-13300766 GCF_000296735.1 Chrysochloris asiatica
CAGAGTTCCTACTACATCTTTCTCATGTAAAGTGACTGGTAATTATGTACCACAGACCTTTTGATTATCAGCCAAACCAGGGCTCCATAGACCTAATTTGGCAACAAGTAGAATCTGGTCCTGTTTCTCAGTTTTCAGGTAAATATGAGAAATTATGCCTGGAGGAGTTTCAGAATTTTAGATTTCTTTCATGTCTACTCTTCCCCAGTAACAAATGCCTGTGCATAACACCCAATCCTGTTGAGCAGAATTGGATTTACTGATGGCCAAGGATAAATCTATCACAATTTTCTTTCAATAATGCTGAAATAATAATAGGAAAATAAACTCATAGAGCTCAACAGGATTTCATAGTCATCTATTTCAAAATTCTCATTTTACACATGACTCCTTTGGACTCATTTGGACTCCCTTGCTTTTCATTCTTTGGGAAGAACGTGAAGTGGACACTGAGGTGCTTTCCTGCATCTATCTGTTCCCATTCACATGCTCTGAGAGCAAGAACAATAGGGCAACTTAGGACAAAGGCCTTGATGAATTAGCTTTGCCAAATGCATGGTGTTTTCATCTAATTCATCCTAGCCATTGTATAAATCACAAAGTCCATAGGTACAATTTTAGCAACACAAATTGATGAGACACTTCTTTAGTTCCAAAGAACAATACAAATAATCTAAGTTTTAATCTCTTATTGACCTTGAATTCTCCTAAAAGTTACTACTATGTAACCTGAATTTAGAAGTTTCCATGATTTTACAATATTTGTATCAATATCAGTATCTATATATAATTACAGTTTCGGTTATGAATAATTGGGGCCAAAATTAAATGAATCAATTCTTCTATGGTTTTCTTTATTCAATGCATATGAGACTGTTGGAAAAACCAAGGCAATGTTCAGGTTTTTCAGGTTAGATTAATGTCGTGATGTATTGAATCCCTAAATAAACATCTAAAATCCAATTCAGGGTAGAATCATTACATAAATCAGACTTAGTAAAAGCTCATGGTACACATGAAACAGACCCGTGGGCAGAAAAAATGTGGTGTCTCAGATATTACAAATAATATTGCTGGTCTGATATAAACCAGCAGCACAATGTTAAACATTATCCACTGCCTTCCATTGATTGTGACTCATAGTAAATCTAGAACATAGTGTATCTGTTTCATAGGGTTTCAAAAGCTGTGTTCTATATAAGCAGACTGCCTTGTTTTTATCCTGGGAAAGAACAAGTAGGTTTGAACTGCTGACCTTTTGCTTAATCGCATTAAAGAACACAGGAAAGGAGGTGAACTAGGGTTGTGGTTCTAAAGTGACTTTAGGTTCTAATGTGACTCCTGGAGTTCTAGAATACCATCATCATTTCTATGCTGGAGGATACCACTTTTTGATATAACCAACTTGGAAAAAAGGATTATGGGTTTACATGCTTAGGAAATGGGAAAGGGTAATATTGCTCTTTGGACTACTGACTACAGTATTTCATTACATTTCCAAAAAAAAAAAAAAAATCCATGCGTGTGTGCACATACCCATAGTTAAACATAATACTGGGCAAAAGGCATATCCCTCATTCATGTGTAAGTAGAGATATGACTTCAAAGCTGTGTACAATATGCAATAAAAGATAATAATGGTATTAATATGCTAAATAACTGAAATGATGAGGACAGAGCACACATGCTACATTCATTGTTATTCAGAAGGAATAACAAATGAAGATTGCTTTTCTTTTTTTAATTGTATGAATAAAATGTTGATTATATTGGCATTGATTCTTCTTGTTTAAACATTCTTTAAGCAAATCAGTTGGTAGGACTGATCTCTATGTTAAAAGAAGTTAGTAAAGATATAGATGATGGAAAATAATCAAGAAAAATAATTTTGATACATGCATAGCTTTTTACTAACTTGTAAAATATAAGTAAGCAGATGAACACACTTTAAAATTTGACAAAAATTTAATTACATTGCCATATAGATTCAAAATATTACCCCTTTTAAAAATCTCCTTAAATGCAAGATCATATATGCTTGAATTAACTCTTTCTACCACTGTATTGTTGTTGCTGTTGTTAAGTTCTGTTGAGTCAGTTATGACTCATATTGACTCTGGCTAGCATTTCTCAGGCTGTAATTCTTAACAACAACAACAACAACAATTCTTTTTGGGATCAGAAAGCCTCATCCTTCTCTCATAGACCAGTTGGTGAGCTAGAACTGCCAACCTGTAGTTCATAGTCCAGTGCTTATCTTACAATTATCCTTTTTTTTTTAAGACGGCATACGAGATGAATTGCTGTGACTGGAGTTCAGACGTGTGCTTTTCAGATAACATTGAGTAGGTTCCGACTCATAGTGGCCTTATCTAAGCACAACAGAATGAATCACTACCCTGTCCTGCAACATCCTCATAACTGTAGTTATAATTGATTCCCTTGCTGCTGCCATTGTTCAAGCCATCTCATTGAGGACCTTCCTCTTTTTAGCTAACCATCAACTCTACCAAACACAATGCCCTTCTCCAGAGACTGGACCATGCTAAAAACATGTCCTGAGTATGAGGGACAAAGTCTCACCATCCTAAGAAGCATTCTGGCAGAACTTCTTCCAACACAGCTTTGTTTGCTCTAATGACAATTCATGATATTTTAATAATATTTTCCAGTACCATAACTTAAAATGCATCAATTCTTCTAGGGTTTTCTTTATTCAACTCTTACATGCATATGAGACTGTTGAAAAACCATGGCTTGGGTCAGGCACCCCTTAGTCCTCAAATTGGTATCTTTGCTCTTGAGCACTTTAAAGGTGTCTTGTGCAGCAGATTTGCCTAATGTAATACATTGTTTGATTTATTCGCTGCTGCTTCCATGAGTTTTGATTGTGGGTCCAAGCAAAATGAAGTCTTTCATAATTCAGCCTTTTTCCCATTTACCATGATGTTATTCATTGATCCAACTTAAGGAAACACAACAACAACAAACCTTTCATTGTCTGTAAGTTGTTTCACAAATCTATAAATTGTTAGAGACCTGGTGGTACCGTGATTAAAATGCTGAGCTACTAACCGAAAGATCTGGGGTTCAAACCCATCAGCTATTCCATGAAATAAAGATGTGGCAATCTCTTTCCATAAAAATTACAATCTTTGAAATCCTATTGGACAGTTCTACTCTGTCCTACAGTACTGCTGAGTCTATAGGCAAAAGGTTTTATGAATTGATTAGTCATTGATTGAAATGTAAATTCTGTCTTGTCTGAGAGGGGTTTAGTTATCTTTCCTCTGGTTGTGTGTGTGTGTGTGTGTGTGTGTGTGTGTGGGAGAAAATAGTTTTGCCATATTTACATATTAATTATACTATTGTTGTTGCTGTTAAGTGCCATCCAGTCAGTTCAACTCTTAGTGACCCCATATAGGGCTTTCAAGGAGCATCTGATGTTTAAACACCCATCCTTGTGATTAGCATTCCAGTGCTTGTCTTATGGCATCACACCAGGACGCCTCACTCCATTGTAGGGCTTTATAATATTGTTGTTGCTATTTCTAAATTCCATGGACTTGGTTTTGACTCATAGAGACCCTATGTAGGGTTTCTGAGGAGTGGCTGGTGAGTTTGAACCCCTGACCTTGTGGTTAGCAGCCTAGTTGTTACCCCTACAGCACCACACCAAGACTGCTCTATAAATGCACCTGTTTTAAAATTTTATTTTCCACTAGTTATAAAAGCTGTCTAGTTCTATCATTAAATGATCAATTTTTAAAAAGTATTCATTTTTATATCTGTATTAGAGTCATGATTGCATGCTTCTTCTGAAAATTATTTTTTAACAAGATCAAAGAAGTCAGGTAAGAAGGCCAGAAAATGGTCATGCCTAGAAGCAGTGAATCAGAAGTCAGAAGAGCGAGCAGCAGAGATATCTTTTTTTTTTTTCTTTTTATTCTTTTACTTTGAAACTTAGACTTTTGTACCTGTAAAAGTGATAAATGCTTATTGTCAAAAATAAATAATACAAATGTAAAAACATGAATGCAAGCCTTTCCTGAAATTACACTGACATTTGTTGAGCATTTCTTGAAATATCAAGTATTTAAAACAAATAATAATAAACCACAGTATACCTACTTACTATATAGGATCAGCATTGGATTGGGAACTTCAAGGCCAGCAGTTCAAACCACCTGCAGAGGGTTGTTATGAGTCAGAAACAATGCAATAGCATATACACATAAAAAATTATGTTTGTAATCTAATTTTTTGTTAACATCAACTAGTAGATTTTTCTAGTTAAACTTTCTATTTTCATACTTTGGTGCATTAGTTGAAATATGTCTGCTGGCAAAGAAAAATAAATTAAAATATGTAGCCTTTGCATATTCCTTTAATTTCTATGCTATTGACATCTGTATATTATTTTACAATTTAAACAATGTTTTCCTGTATTTTATTTAACCCTCAAACACTTTGAAGTAATTTTAGGAGGTATTGTTGTCCTTAGTTGACAAAAGGAAAGTGAAGCCTATGTGGTTAAAACTCAATAGTTCAAACTCACTAGCCGCTCCTCAGAAACCCTATGAAGTCACTAGGGGTTCAGACTGAATCAATGGCACTTAACAATAACAACAAAGGATATGAAACTAAGTTACAGGGTTTGGACTTCCTTATTCAAATAAGGAGCTCTGGTAGCGTAGTGGTTACGAATCGGGCTGCGAACCTTAAGGTCAGCGGTTTGAAACTACCAGCCGCTCCGCGGGAGAAAGAGAAGGCGTTCTACTCCCGTAAAGATTTACACCCTCGGAAACCCTGTACAGGGTCGCTATGGGTCGGAACTGATTCTACGGCACTTAACAACAAACAACAACATTCAAATAAAAATTCAAGTCATTCATTCAACAAAATGCTAAGGACCACAAACATTAAAATGAATAAGTGATTTTACCTTTTCTGTCTAAAGTTCAAAGTTTAGTGGAAGAGTTGTTGTTGTTGTTAAGTGCGGTCGAGTCGGTTCCGACCCATAACGACCCTGTACAGGGTTTCCGAGGGTGTAAATCTTTACGGGAGTAGAAAGCCTGATCTTTCTCCCGCGGAGCAGCTGGTAGGTTCGAACCGCTGACCTTAAGATTCGCAGCCCGATTCGTAACCACTACGCTACCAGAGCTCCCTTTAGTGGAAGAGAAAGGTATATAAACAAGTGCATGCAAATAAATGTGTTAGGTCAGGTATCCAATTGACTGGAGTAGAGTCCAACTCATGCTGTCCTTATACACGTCAGGGTAGAACTGATCTCCACAAGTTTTTGAGCTTCGTTTTTCAGAAATTGATCACTAAGCCTTTCTTCAGAACTGTAGGACCTTTGGTGCATGTGGTGAGCTGGTAACTACTAGGGTTAACAGCCAAGTGCAGTAGACATTTGTGACAACGAGGGTGTGTCTTGTCCTATAGGGGAAGCCTAGACCAAGTAAGAATCAAAAGTAGTCACATTTCCTCTTTTCATCAGAGGACATGCTGGGCAGATCACATTAATATGAGTGTGTCATTAACTAGAAGGAAATAAGGAAAATCCAGTTTAAAGGAAATCTGTTGAAAAAGAGGGTAACACTGTCCTTAGGGAACTCTTCTTTAGGTGTATGCTTGTAGATAAAGAAATAAAACTGATGCCAAGATTTTTCTGCATTTAGGGAACAAGTATAACAAGGAGCTGTGGTAGCGTAGTGGTTACGAATCAGGCTATGAACCGCAAGGTCAGCAGTTCGAAACTACCAGCTGCTCCACGGGAGAAAGATGAGGCTTTCTGCTCCCGTAAAGATTTACAGCCTTGGAAACCCTGTAC
>NW_006408526.1:13301917-13310954 GCF_000296735.1 Chrysochloris asiatica
GGTGAGCTTGAACCACTGACCTTCCTGTTCAAATAGCTTTGTAGTCTGGCGCATTAACCCACAGTGCCACACCAGGACTCTCTCTAATATACACATAATATATTATTGTTGTTAAGTGCCATTGAGCCTGTTCTGACTCATAGTAACCCAGCATAGTGTTCCCAGGAACAGCTGGTTGGTTTAAACTGCTGACTTTGTGGTTCACATTTCCAGTGCTGATCCTACAGCATCACACCACAAATTCATGTGTGGGTTATTGTTAAGTGCTGTTGAGTCGATTCTGACTCATATGGATCCTGTATAGGGTTTCTGAGGAGAAACTGGTGAGTTTGAACCATGACAACTTTGCAGTTAAAAATACCACAGTACTTTCAATATTCTTTGCCAACACCACAATTCAAATTCATCAATTATACTATATGGTCTGGTACAGGAGAAGGTAGAAAAGATAGCTTGATTTAGAAACACCCAGTGATAATGTTTAGAATTTTTTGGTATAAATATAGTAAACTTTTACTTCTGTAAAATTCTCTCCTAAAAATTAAAAAAAAAAAAAAATTATCTATTTTACTCTAATTCTTTAAGGTGTTTGTTTTCTTGGAAAAATGCCAAGACTGACATTTTCCTGCTGTAAGACTGGCTTTAAATAAAAGAGGTATTATCCAAAACAGAGATTAGATTTCACTATTAACCATTGAAAAGTGAAATACATTGTTTCAGAAGAACTGCTGTTGAGCTGTAACTGTTAGCTGTTAATGAGTTGATTCATTTGTTGTTGTTGTTAGGTGCCATCGAGTTGGTACCGACTCATAGCAACTTTATGCACAGCAGAACGAAACACTGCCTGATCCTGGGCCTACCTCACTACTGTTGCCACAATTGAGTCCATCATGACTATAACCACACACCTTGAGGAAATGAGTCACTGGGACTGTGGGATCAGAACCATAGTCTCAGGGAGCATCAACTTCAATTGGCACAACATAGTCCACAAAGATAATGTCCTACATCTTACTTGGTGAATAGCAACTAGGATCTTAACAGCATGTAAGTGCCCATCTAAGGTTCAACTCTTGATTTCTCCCCATTCTGAGCAAAGAAGAATGAAGCAAATCAAAAACACATGAAAACAATTAGTCCAACATACTAATGAAAATGCAAATCTTTTCCTCTGCCACTAGGAGACCAGAGACCGGGATATCACTACCTATTGCTATGAAAGGGTACACATAAAAGGTCCTGGATAGAGTGGAAGAAACATGTGGCACAAAACTCAA
Organism: Chrysochloris asiatica; assembly: GCF_000296735.1. Taxonomy (NCBI): domain Eukaryota; kingdom Metazoa; phylum Chordata; class Mammalia; order Afrosoricida; family Chrysochloridae; genus Chrysochloris; species Chrysochloris asiatica. The sequence goes on from NW_006408526.1 coordinate 13,303,195, forward strand.
AATCATAAAAAAGACCAGGCTGACTGATCAGATGAAGACTGGTAGAACTCCTAAGAGGAAGGCTCTAATTCACTCTTCAGGACTGGAATAGAACTCACTCCAGTGGTTCAGTTTTCATCCAAACAATAAACAGCACTAAAGACAAAGAATAACACTAGAGGTACACAATCTTTAGAAGAGTCAATTCTTTTAAATAAAAAGGGCAATATTTGCCCAAAGACAAAGTTCAGGAGGTAGGAAGGGTTACAAAAGATACAGGAATGGAAATGAGAAACATAAAAAAGAAGAGGATAAGTGATAGTGCTTAGTAGGGATCACAATCCATGACATGAAGCAAAGTTTCTATGAATTACTGAATACAAAATTGATTTGCTCTGAAAACTTTCACCCAATTTACAATAAAAGTTTAAAATACACACACACACACACACACACACACACACACACATATATATAGGCTGTTTTTGTTAAGTGCCATCAAGCTGGTTCTAACCCTAGCAACCCTATATTTCTCATGGATGATGGGTTTGAACCACCAAACTTATGTTTATCAATGCAGGGCTCCACTTATGTATAGTCATACATGCTCTTTCCCTTAAGATTGGCTGGTACACCCTCAAGGATTCCAGCCCTAGTGACAGCATTCTTATAATCTTGAGCAGGTCACATCATTATGCCCAATCCCTCTTTTTGCAATTATTCAAGAATATCAGAACCTATTTAAGCATCTCTTTCTCCCTTTTAAAGGAAAAAAATCATAGAAAGACATCTTTTATTTCAACTTCCCTATGATTGATTTTTACATATCTGATCACTTTGGACATCTGGTCAGTGTATGACATGCCAGGTATGCTGTTGAATATAATGTCAGTGTATTTTGAATATTTTATGTCCGTAATACCCTCCTATATAGGTAGACCATCCACAAGATGGATTAGCACAGTGGGCTCAAGTGTAATAATTGCAAAGATGGTGCAGAACTGGACAGTGCTTAGTTTTGTTATACATAGAGACCTATAAGTCAGAACTGACTAGAGAACACCTAACAGCAAAAACACCTTATATAGAGAATGGTCTCTTTTGTCCTTCAGCAACTCATTGTCTATACTTCAACACCAAGACTGTCTCTTAGAAAGACGTGAAAATATGTTGGAGAAGTATACATTACTTAGTACATAATTATTCCCTCATTAAATAAAAAAAATCTAAAAGAAGGTGATATCTGAGCTGAAATGTGAATCAGAAAATATTAATAGAGTTTTGCTCAGAGCATACAGAACATTTTCAAAATAAATATTTTTCTCATGTTCATTTGCCTATTGCTGAGCTATGATAGTGTAGTGGTTATGAATCGGGCTGCACACCTTAAGGTCAGCAGTTCGAAACTACCAGTGGCTCTGCAGGAGAAAGATGAGGCTTTCTGCTCCTGTAAAGATTTACAGCCTTGGAAACCTTGTACAGGGTCACTATGGGTCGGAACCGACTCGACGGCACTTAATAACAACAACACTTGTTGTTATTAATAGTATCCTTATCATTATTATAAAGAAAAATAATCATAGATTAAATAGTTAAAAGGGTTCTGGTGGACAGATTTCAATGGAACATCTAGGCTAAAACATACTAGAAACAAGGACAACTTCTGAAAAGTTAGCCACTGAAAACTGTATCAATAGTAGTGGAACATTGTCAGATATAGTACCAGAAGATAGGAAGGCACTCAAAATACAACTGAGGAATAGCTACTTACTCAAAATGGAGTTTGTCTTTGCATCAACTTAATGACATGAATGGAGCAAAGATTTGGTACAACACATAAGATCGATTCAGCACTTTCCTGTCAGTTTGTCACACTGTGGGGGGGTTGCATGTTGCTCTGATGCTGGATCCATGCTACTGGTATTTTGAGTACAGGTAGGATCATCTGTGGTGGACAGCTTTCAGTTGAGCTTCCAGACAGAGACAAACTCAGAAAAAGGAATGGGTGACTATTTTGAATTATTAGCTGCTGAAAAGCTTATGAGTAGCAGTGAACACTGTTAGATATCACCAGGATATTTAAACATGATGAAGAGTACCATAATATTGTCAAATATAGTGCCAGAGATGAGTCCCTCAGGTTCAAAGTCACTCAAAACATGCTGTGAGTTACCTACTCACAGTAGAATTGATGGTGGTGACATAAATGGAGCCCACCATTAGGCATCTTCATTTGCTGAAAAGGCATGACTCAAAATGAGGAAAAACAGCTGCAAACATCTATTAATAATCAGAACATGAAATGTATGAAGTATGAATTTAGGATAACTGTAGTTTGTCAAAAATGAAATGGAATGCATAAACATCAATATCCTGAGCATTAGTGAGGTGAAATGCACTGATACTAGCCATTTTGAATATGACAATTACATGGTTTACTTTACCTGGAATGACAAATAGAAGAGGAATGTCATCACAATGACCATCAAAAAGAAGATTTCAAGATCTATCTTGAAGCATAATGTTATTTGTGAGCCATATACTTACAAGGAAGACCAGTTAATACCACTATTACTCAAATTTGTACAGCGACAACTAAAGTGAGTGATGATGAACCTGAAGAATTCTACCAACTTCTTCAGTCAGAAATCGATGAAAAATACAATCAAATGGTATTGATAATTACTGGTGATTGGAATGTAAAGATTGGAAACAAAATGGAAGGATCAGGAATTGGAAAATATGGACCTGGTGATAGATATTATGCTGGAGATCACATGATAGAATTTTGCAAGACCAATGACTTTGTCATTTAAATACCCTCTTTAAACAGCATAAAAGATGACTATACACATTGACTTCACCAGATGGAATACAAAGAAATCATATTGAATACATCTGTGGAAAGACATGGTGGAAAATCTCCCTATCATCAGACAAAACAAGAACAGGGCAGACTGTGGAGCAGACCATCAGTTCAGACTGAAGCTGAAAAAAATTTTTTAAAGTCCATAAAAGCCAAATATCCCACCTGAATTTAGAGATTTAAGTTATTTATTTATTTTTTGGGTCCCAGAATTATTATTGGGTTTAAATCACTGACCTTTCAGTTAGTAGTCAAATGCATAGCTATTTTAATGATTAGAAAATATTAAGAAATCATCTTAAAATATATCTATAAGCATGTACACTATGAAATTAACTAAGAACATATGAATGTGAGAAGATAAGTAAAGGTAACAAGACAATAATAATTAATAGCATTGTGGCCCAATAAACTCTGACAAAGAAATCAGCACACTGTAATTGTCACAATTCTTCCATAATTGCCTAATGTGTGTGGTGTACTGGGAGGACACTTTATTGTGCTTACTGTCTATCACAGGTGCTCAATATGAGTCAGGTGTTTGTATATATATTTTATTCCTTGATATTGGAGTTAAATTATATGCTAAAAGTGTTACACTTAACAAGATACTACTGTATGAATTATTATAACGTTTCATTGGAAATCATAACCAGAGAAAATGGTTTTCTGACTTTCTATTTTCTAGACCAGCCTTTAAGAGGCTTGGTTATATTTTGTTTCCTATTCGAAGGAATATATTATCTGTTTTATTTTTACATCAATATTTTTTAAGCCTATTTGAGTGAGTTTCAATCCCTTGCAAAGGTCTCCTAATGTAGATATCAGTATTCAGTACTTTTTTTTAATAGCCTCTCAACAGATAGACCATATCCATAGGATAAGCACTGGACTATGAACCAAAGGTTGGTGGTTAGAATCCAACAGTCAATCCATGGGAGAAAGATGAGGTTTTCTGCTCCTGAAACGATTCAGTCTGGGGAACCCTATATAGGAACCCTAAGAGTGAAAACTACCACTCAAAAGCTCTGAACAACAACAGATAGACCATTTGTTGTTGTTAGGTGCCATCGAGTCGGTACCGACTCATAGGGACCCTATGCACAGCAGAACGAAACACTGCCAGATCCTGGGCCAACCTCACTACTGTTGCCACGCTTGAGTCCATGGATGCTGCCACTTGGCCAATCTATCTTGTTGGGGGTCTTCCTCTTTTTCTCTGACCCTCCACCTTACCAAACGTGGTATCCTTCTCCAGTGACTCCTGACAATATGTCCGAAGTATGAGAGATGAAGTTTGGCCATAGCATATTCTAAATTAATATTTAAAACAATGTTGCAACTAGTAAGAAAAAAAAAAAAAAAGGCATGTTTAAATTACTATGTTTTTGACAATAGGTATTTCATGGGGAACTACAAAATCCACAATTCATACCAAATGAGTTACACAAAATTGTTGCTGATGCGGTTGTTTGGTTCCAAATCATAGTAAGCCCATGCACAACAGAACAAAACACTGCGTGGCCCTGAGCTGCCCTTGCAGTAGTTGCTGTGTTGGAGTTCATTGTGGAAGCCTCTGTGTCCATTCTTCTGGTTGACGGTCTTCCTCTTTCTCACTGACAAAGCATGGCGTCTTTTTCCAGGGGTTAGTCCCCCCTGATAATATACAAAAAATAAGGAAGTCCTAGGAGTCATAGTGTGGCCCTGTGGGTTAATGCGCCAGACTGCAAAGCTGTTTGAACTGCAAGGTCGGCTGTTCAAGCTCACCAGCTAGCTGCTCCTCAAAAACCCTATACAGCGTTGCTATGGTCGGAATCAACTCCATAGCACTTCACAACAATAACAGCAATAGTCTCACTATCATGACTTCCATGGAGCATTCTGACTGTACTTAAAGTTAATATATAAGATTAACACAGGATTTTAAAAATAAAAATAATTACAGGAAAATAAAAGTGTAGTAGAAAAATATTCAAGCTTTAAGAAATAGAACTCAAATAATTTCAAAAATTTATTGGGCATTAATTCAACAAAGATTTGAGAGAAATTTTAAGCTAATATTTGTGAATGGTGGGCTATTGGGAAGTTGGTACAAAAACTGATAAGTAATCTAAAACAATCCTCAGGAAATAGTAGCTTTACACAGACCATAATGCCTCCATTTTCCTGGAAAAAAATAGAAAGAAGAGCACATGAATAATCATGTTTTTATAAGTAATATCTAAATAGGACTAATCTCTAGTATGAGAATTATTTTCACAAAAGGGAGATGAAACAGTCATACCCAAATGGGAAGATTTGGCCTAGCATAAAGCCAGTAGTTAGCAGCGTAATGAAGGCAGGATTCATGACCAACAGAGAAGCATGAGACTCAGCAAAACTGACCTATAAAGAGGTCAAATGCTAGCTGTACATAGCATTTCCGAGTATTTTAGATGATTTGATTTTTGTGCATACATTAGAACCAGAATTACCCTAATCGAGCAATACTAGAGAGAAATTAGGACCGCATTGGACATATCATTCCTTCTGCAACTATTACACTATGTTGTTGTTACTTGTTACATGCCGTCAAGTCGGTTCCAACCCATAGTGACCCTGTATAGTGTTTCTGAGGAGCATCTGGTGAGCTTGAACCACCGACCTTGCAGTTCAAATGGCTTTGCAATCTGGCCTATTAATCCACAGTGCCACACCAGGACTCCATTTACACTATGTTGTTGTTGTTGTTGTTAAGTGCCAGTGAGTCGATTCCGACCCATAGCGACCCTGTATAGGGTTTCCAAGGAGCAGCAGGTAAGCTTGAACCACCAACCTTGCAGTTTAAACAGCTTGCAGTCTGGCACATTAATCCACAGCACCAGACCAGGACTCCCTATGGTCAAGGTCAAATAAAACCAGGGTTTCAATGACAGCTGTTAAAGGCAGGTAGCATGAGCCTCAGTGAATAGTGGAAAACTGACAGTTATAACTCCAAATTATCAGACTTTGTGGCACTGTAGGCTAAGTACTGGACTGCTAACCACAAAGTTGATGGCTCAAACCCACCAGCTGCTCCTTGGAAACCCTATACAGGCACACTATGAGTAAAATCCAAATAGAACAATGACTATACAAACATACACTATGTGCAGAGAATCCCAAAACTGTTTTGTGAATTCATTTACCTGAGCTACTTCTTATGAGTTTCAATTTCCAGGAAAGAGGTAGAAGTATCTTGTCAGGGTTACTCTTTCAATGGTGGGCATCTGGGTCCATTCAGCTGGGGTTTCAAATGAGTGTTGAACCTAAAATAGCAAGGAAATAAATTAGGGGTTCTGGAAAAGGGAAACTAGATTCCTCTTAATAATGAGAGAATGTTTGTGTGTATTATGGCTGTAGTCCATTTCATGTAAACAGAAGACATGTTCTTAGCTTTTCCATGGATATACTATATACATGAATGAATTAGTTCCCTAAGCTGTGTTCTTTGAATGAATAGGAATATCCATATCAAAGGTTATTGGGATGACTCACAATATGGTTTTATATTTCGGAATTTTTCCTCTTTAAGCATTAAGTGAGCTCACACTGCATGAAAGATCATCAAGATGACTGAAGCACTTCAGGGTTACCTTAAATGCTTAGCAAGTGGTTTTACAAAGTTTTCTGTAGCATAAAAGTAGGCAAACAAAATGATACCTACCTTTCTAAAAACTTTCTCCAAATGGCAATAACAAGAATACTTTTTAAAGTAGCTGACAAGTCGGGAAATGAAGAGAGAGCCATTTGTTTCACATCTCAGAGAAATATTATCTGTAAATAAAAGGGATTGGGATTTTCAGGAATGTGGCTTTCATATAAGTATTAAAGATTCTGGAGACATAGTTTTGGGGCAAAGTCTGATTCTGGTGCTTAGGAAGAAAGAGGTCAAAGATGGGTAGATAGAATTTCATGCTTTCATAGCAGCCCAAAGAAAATCAAACTGGATATGTAATTTTAAATCCCCTTGACTGTCTCAGGAAACAAAAACAAAGCTATGGCCTCTAGGACTGTAATGGAAATGATGAGAGGTCCTCTCAGCTCTTATGACACAAAGAAAAAAAAGAAAAGGATCTAACTAGATGATCTAGGTAGCCTCTTCATTCAGACTTGTATCATTACTATATTTTTGAACTAAATTTTATATTGTGCGAGAATTCTTTAAAAAGTTACTTTTGTTTACACTTAAAATGTGATCAAGTCTTTCCATTCATTAAAAAAAGAAAAGAAAAGGTAAACTTTCCCTATCTACCACTTTAACCTACGGTTAGCTTCTTATTTCTCTTTCCTTTTTCATAGTCAAATTCTCAAATTTGTCTACAAACATGGTCTTCATTTCCTCCTATTCTGCTCACTCCTCAGCCATATCTATCTGACTTCCTGCTTCCCACCCTAACTTCAAAAAATTGCTTTCCCCAAATTCACCCATTACCTCCAAGTCACTAAATTCAATGATTAGTTATCAGTCTTCAAATCTCTTATTTCTTAGCAACTTTGACAATGTATACCCCTGGTTTCCTTTCCTATTCTCTGACCACTTTCTTAGTTTATTTTGCTTGCAAATATTTCTCATGCTGGCGTTTGAGTATTAGCATTTTGTAGATTTCAACTCTAGGAAATCCTCTCAGTCGTGTATTTATTCCCAGACAATTTCACCATCTTTAGATATTGTTGTTGTTGTCAGGTGCCATCAAGTAGGAACTGACTCATAGCAACCCCATGCATAGCAGAACGAAACAATGTCCGATCCTGGGCCAACCTCACCACCACTGCCACACGTGAGTCCATCAATGATGCCACCTGGCCAATCCATCTCGTTGGGGGTCTTCCTCTTTTTCTCTGACCCTCCACCTTACCCAGCATGACATCCTTCTCCAGTGACTGTTCTCTCCAG
>NW_006408526.1:13312422-13318842 GCF_000296735.1 Chrysochloris asiatica
TTTATCTTCTTGAGCTGATCTTTGAAATTTTCTGTTCAGCTCTTGGACCTCTTCAATTCTTTAGATAAAAATCTTTAGATATTAAGGATCGTATTTAGGTCCATGTATCCCAACATTCTATCTCTAACTTAGTTTTCCTTTCTGAAACATAAAACTATGCAATTCTCTATTCTTCTTTCCATCTTAAAATATCCCAAAGGCACCTCAAACCTTCCAGCAGCATTTCCCATTTTAATAAAAGTATCAAAGTCATCCTCTAGCACACCAGAGTCACCTTCATCATCTTCTCTTGTTTGTCTCCCATCCTACTAAGACACCAGGTTATACTAAATGTAATTTTTGGATTAACCAACTTAAAAATCTATCATCATTTCACATGACCTAAAATAATGCAGTAGCTTTTGACTTGATCTCCCTGTATCTCTCTATAGCCACTGTTGCTTTACTCTAATCCATTCTCCAGAGAGAATCCAGAGTGATCATTGAAACATTAACACCACATTGCTTAATTGCTTATATCCCAAGAACATTTCCTATTATTAGTAGTATGAGGGCCAGTCCTTCCCAAACATATCTGGTCTTCAATCTGCCTGCCCCTCTAGACACCTTACTGGACTTTGTGTCCCAGCCACACTGATTTTCTCTTCCAAATTCCATTGCTTCTAATGTTCTCCATTCAAACTGTTATTTTTATCTAGACTATTCCTCTCTTACCCTTGACTTTTTACCTCGTTTATCTTTTCAATGTCAGCAAACATTTTTTTTAAAAGCACTTATCATAATGGGCAAACATCATTTATTTCAATGTTACTGCAGGGCCCCATCCCCCACCCCTATTTTACTTCCGTCTCCCTGGCATATCTATCCACTCTATCATGTTTGATTTAATCATGCGTCATATACTCTGAACCTAGTCCAATCTCAGAAAATAATCAACACTGAAGAATCTGGTTATAATAAGTAAGTCTACACATTTTTCATACTGAACTTTATTTTCTCAACAAAATTAGATAATTTTTCAGAGTGTGTATCAGAATTTTTCATTCTGATTTAACTTACTTTAACAACTAAAAGTATATAATTCCTCTTTCCATAAAACCTTAAAATATCAATATATAAAACAAACATAAATTGAACTAAGGTAGTTTTGGAAGTGTTCTGTTATTTGAAGGAGGCATAGGGACTGAAGTGCTTGTATTGCCTTTATCTAATTCTATAGACTAGGTTTTGAGTGATTTCTGATGGTGGCATGAGTTAAGCACTGAGCTGCTAACTGAAAGGTTAGTAATTCAAACCCATCAGCTGCTCCACAAGTGTGGTACCATTAATGCAATTAATATGGCTTTTCTATCCAAAATCTTCTTAAATTCCAAGAAATGATTAGGTGGGTCTATGCCAACAGGATGCACAGTACTGTAACACCAAGATTGGCTAGTTTTGCCATTTACTAGATTATAAAGGAGCCATCTCAGAAACAGGAACACAGCTATGAGTGGCACATGAGATCCCTACCTGAAAAATTAGGGTGGCATGGAGAGAAAGATCAGCTTCAGGCTTCCTAGCCAATGGACAAAGTAAAGCTAAGTACCTAACAACAGGAGACTGGCTTGTAGAATGTGCCCTTTGGGCATTTACAGACTAGCTAAAGGTGCTTTGTAACACTTGCACAGGCAGGGCAGAATCCAAGGGACCACATGACTGAGAGACTGAAGACAAGACTGGTGCATGCTTGCAGTATGGCAGAGAAGAGACTAGAGAACTTCTACATCCTGAGTTGTTTCTGATGCTGAATTGCACCCTGTTCATTTTCCTAATAAACCTCATAATTGTGAGTATTGTCTATGAGTTCTATGTATCTACTGGAACTGATATCAAACCTGATGAGCAGAGAGTGCTATGGAAGGGAAAGTTGGTGTCAGGATAGGGAGAAGAAGGTTGAAGGGTAGAAGCATGTCTGACAAAAATTGGCTTTGGATTGACTTAGAGTTTAATTCTGCTTCCCCCTTGTCAATCCAGAGGAAGTCATATATGGTCTCTCTGCCTGCCATACTATTGTGGCAGGACAAAGACAAGTATGTCTTTCAGAAATTCTGCAGAGCAGTGCTGTCTGTCCTTCAGGGTCATTATGACTCAGAATCGATTCGATGGCAGTGGGTTTGGCTTTCTTTCCTGAGTTACACTCTGATGATTCTCTAGTTCCTCTTTACTCAAGTGTGACTGGAAATGTTTTAGAAGGCTGAATCTCAGATCTCACCCCTAACTTTCTGAATCAGAATCTGAATTTTAACAAGGCCTTCAAGTGAGTCTTTGGCTGTGGCTGTGTGCCGTGGAGTTGGTTCCGACTCATAGTGACCCTGTACAGGGTTTCTGAGGCTGTAAATCTTTACAGGAGCAGAACGCCTCATCTTTCTCCCGCAGAACAGCTGGTAGTTTCAAACTGCTGACCTTGCGGTTCATAGCCCGATTTGTAACCACTACACTACCAGAGAGTGTTTTAAATTTGGATCCTCACCAAAATCTTCTCAATTTGAAAATGTCCCTCTAAATCAAAATTCATAGAATCCTAACTATAAAAGTCTCGGTATCTTAAATCTCTCATCTGCTTAACCAATACTTAGAGATGAGAAGAAATTTTTTCATTAGTGACTAAGATTTGATCATAGTCAAGGCTGTTATCTATAAAATAATAATACATTTATAAATCCACTCCATGAAGTTACTTACGTGGGGTTGATGCTTTGAAAGCAATAAAGTCCTTTTCCACATGGGTCTTTGTTATTGCATCACTCTGGATGGGATGTTGAGTGGTCTGTAAACTACTTGCAGAATCTGCTCCCATGTCAGCCATCCAAACAAATCCAGTACCTTCTGAGGGAGACATCCATCCACCAACCATGGTTTACATTTCTTATGAAAGATGTTATATTTACATGTACATACTATCTCTTTTGTCATTATATCTTAACTTCTGCATGTTTCAACACAGTGTTTATTAAAAAATAGAATCATGTTCTTGCCATAAAAGGAGTCCCTGAGTACTGCAAACACTTAATTAACCTTGACTGCAAACTGGAAGGTTAGGAGTTCTAGATCACCCTTAGGGACATCTGAAGAAAGACCTGGTGATCTACTTCTGATAAGCTGTCATTGTTTAATATCATTGAGTTGGTTCCAAATAATAGCAACCCTGTATAGGCTTTTCAGAGAGCAGCTGGTGGGTTTGAACTGTCCGATTTATGGTTCACAATTCAGTGCTGATAAGTTAGTGATTGAAAACTCTGTGGAGCACAGTTCTATTTCGATACATAGGGTGTCACCATGGTTAGAATGAACTCAACAACAACTGGTACTGCTCAAAAAGCTCCCTCACTGACTGTGAACAGAACAGAATTAACTTAAGTTTGTCATTTTGACAACTTTGTTTCTTTAAAAATGGTATAGACTAAATATAATTTCTTTATTGACTGGATTTAATACAGTAAAACCTGGGAAAGTCAGAACCTGTGCAAAGAAGGTGGAAACATGTATGTGAAAGAATCCTCATTTTCTACAAAAACCAGACATTTAAAAAATGGTAAGACTATATGCTGTCAAAGGAAGAAATATTGCAAGACCTGGAATAACAAGGCAGTCCCATGAAGGTTAGTCTCTCACTGTAAAAAAAAAACTAAAAGGTTAGTTCTCTCCAAATCCATCACCCATCCCTGATGAGTGAAGGATAAACACCCAGGCTAGAAAATAAGAGTGCATGGTCACTCCTTCTCTCCTCAGGGTTCCCCAAATCAGTCTTACCACCTCTGCAGGCTTGCATGATGATAACTTTAGGTTTATCTTTCAGGTTCTGGCAATTCCTGTTGTTGAATATTTGAAAGATAGTATCATCTTTCAGAATATCTCGCTGTTGTGAACTGTAGCTCTTTCCACAGATTCCATCCAAGATGCCATGGGACATAAATACCAGAAATGTGCTGTCTGAGGACTTGTGCTCTGGGCGGGCAGCAAACTGCTTTAGCTCTATTTCCATTTCCTGAAAGAGACTCCACAATTGCTATTGAGGAACACTCCATGAAAAGTTTATGCTCAAAAGGCATATGGCATTCATAGAAAGAAGCAAACACTGACAAATAGGTGATACAAAGTGGGTACAATTGTGAAAAAAAATAATATTCTGACATAAACCCCCAAATTTAGATGTTTAGAGTAAAGACAGAAGAGTTTTCACAGGGCATCTAATTTAATGGTTTTCATTAGAATGTTAAATTTCTACAGGTGGGGAATGTAGAATAATATGTGCAAGGAAGGGAAATGATAAGTCTCAAATAGCTTTGTTCATCAGTTTTACACCTTGGGACTCCTGTTAAGCTTTTATTCATGACTGGGAGTGAAAGAGCAAGAAGCAGAGAGAACAATCTGAAAAATTAGAATCACGCATTAAATTCCTTTATCATGAAACTTCGCAAAGGGAGGTCCACATGATTTTCTAAAGCCACCCAAGGTACATTTGGCAGTCAAAATGACAATTTTTTTTTGTATGTATTTATGCAAATTTTGCCTATTATGTTCTTAAACTTACATTTAATACAAGATATTGAAATTACAAGAATCTCATGAACTTATTATATAGGTAGCTGGCAATTTGAGGTCCCAGAGCTTGTATCTGACTCAGCCCAGATGGAGGGCTTCAGAAGGAGCCAACATTTTTTAGCTGTTTAGTGAAATACTGCTGTAGAAAGAAGCTCTAAATCTCTGCTATAAGACTATGCATGGGAGGAGGCTGAAATCCTGGGAGCCCTAACTTAGAGAAAACACAATTCCTGTAACAGCATACATTTTGTTTTTGCAACTTCCAGAGACAGATTCAAACTGTTTAAGAGGGAAGCAGGTTTGTTCTGATCTTGGTGGGCCTTACCTGAGCTGTGAGATTCTGTTTAACAACCACTAAATATCCAAGATTTTCCAGCAGGTATTGCATTGACATAATGTCAATTTCTGCCCCAGCTCGAGTAGTAAGATGGTCAAATTCTTTGTTGCAGATGATAAGGGCAAGGCGTGTCCGGCCTTCCTTTTCCATCACTGAATATATCTGTATATAACAAACACAAAGCTATTTGCGTCCTCTCTTGTGTCCTCAAAGTCCATACAAAACCAGAAAACCACCACTGTCTTTTTATTTACTCCAATTCATGACAATCACATGTGTGTCACAGTAGAACTGTGCTCCATAAGGTCGTCAGTGGCTGACTGTTTTGGAAGTAGATCACCTGCCCTTTCTTCCAAGGTAGCCTGAGTGAATATGAACCTTGAACCCTTTAATTAACAGTTGCACTACCCATGGACTACCCCCACCCCCCCACCGCTGTCCCACATTTTAAACAGGTTCTTATAATTTTGGGTGGTCTTCTGGAAAGCTATGGAAATAAAAATATATTCTGATGAGGAAAGAGATTCCAGACTAAAAATATGGACTGGATGTTTATTTTAGGAACTTGGCTAGAATGTATAGAGTTCAAAGTGTTCCAGACTGTGGAGGAATCTAATGTAAGGAAAACTATTAGATAGCATTTTATGAACTTTGGCCTGATCTTAAGGCATTTATGACAAGAAGTAAAAATTTCCGGTAAGTCCCCAGTGTCCCATTTGAGTGGGCAATTGTATGTCTCCCTCTTCTTAAGCATATCACCTGATTTGCCTTTTTTCTCTTCATTTGTTGGAAATGATCAGGAGGGCAAAGCTTCAATTCATTATCGGCTTCCTGCAGAACTATAAGAAAAATTACGGACAGCTCAATAAACAATCCTACAAATCTTTTGGTTGTTATCACATCCTTGAGAAATGTTTACTTCCAGCCAACAGAAAAGTTGAATATAAGAAAAACCATATTGGGAACCAATTTTTCAAAAACAAATTTTCTCCTTTTCTGATTAACACTCGTCATGTCTTATTTAGACAAAACCAAAATTCTTGATCACTTTTCTTTCTCTTCCTGCTTCTTACTGAGCCCACCATGTATTTCTGTGTTTCTGTTCATGGTTACAGTATTGACTCATCTTTCAGCTCTCACACATCAGTCACATAAACACATAACCTAAAATTTGAGTGAAGGCCTAATGTTCAGGGCAAAGGTCACAGGATGTTATTTAAAAGAGTTTTCTTCACATTAGATTCCCTCATATCCTAGAACACACTTGAAACCTATACCACTCAGACAAAGTTCCTATAATAAATGCTCAGATCAAGTCCAACGTTTTTAGTCTGAGGTCTTATCTCTATCCTCATAGATGCCCATTAAGCTTAGTCAAATCATTCTTCAGATATTGGAACTTAGTTTACAATATCCTCACTTTCTCTAACACAAACAGAAGAGTTACAACATTGTCATGTTTTGACAGTTCTGTGCATTATAACATGTATGTCTTAGAT
>NW_006408526.1:13320652-13322138 GCF_000296735.1 Chrysochloris asiatica
TTCTAACTCTAAATCTTTGCATATTTTATTATAGTATTTGGCTTTATCTTCTCGAGCTGATCTTTGAAATTTCCTGTTCAGCTCTTGCATCTATTAGATGTATTGATGTGTATTCCCCTATTGAGATTATACAAAGTCTTATTTCTTGTCCAAGATTAGGCCAGGTCTCCTTCCTGACTCTTAAGCAGTTTTCATCTCTTCCTCTGGAAGCTGCAAGAACAAAATGTATGCTTTTACAGGAATTGTGTTTTCTCCAAAGTGGGGTTCCCAGGATTTTAGTCTCCTCCCACTCACAATTTTATAGCAGAGATTTAGATATCTTTCTACAGCAGTATTTTATTAAACAGATAATCCTTATTGAGATTACACAGGCAAAGTCTAATTTCAATATGTCTTCCCTATGGTTGTTGTTGTTGTTAGGTGCCGTTGAGTCGGTACCGACTCATAGCAACCTTATGCACAGCAAAATAAAACACTGCCTGATCCTGGGCCAACCTTACTACAGTTGGCATGCTTGAGTTCATCAATGCTGTCACTTGGCCAATCCATCTCATTGGGGGGTCTTCCTCTTTTTCTATGACCCTCCACCTTACCAAACATGATAGCCTTCTCCAGTGACTGGTCCCTCGTGACAGTATGTCCGAAGTATGAGAGATGAAGTCTGGCCATCCTGGCCTTCAAAGAGCACTCTGGCTGCACTTCTTCCAAAATGGATCTATTGGTTCTTTTGGCAGCCCATGGCACTTTCATTATTCTCCTCCAACACCCTAACTCAAAAGTTGGTGTTATTGAGTGCTTCAAGAAAATCCTACAGGGAAGTTCTACTCTGTCACACAGGGTCACTAACCAACTGCAAACCAATTGCAAGGCACCTAACAACCATAATAGCAATTTCTTAATCACTTGTCTTTACTGGCTTTTCCTCTTCTGTCAGACTTCCAAAAGTTGGATTTCTTTATAGTGGGACTTTCTTTATTCTCTATCTCCCAAATGGTTTCTTCCAGTCTCATTATCTTGAGTATTATGTATAGTAGCTTAAACACTGAATCACAAGACTTAGTTCCAATTTTAACTCTCTGTGAATGCCTCACTTGAACACCCACCTGCTTCTTCAACGTTTACCTAGAATGTAAATGATGCTTCCAACTTAATAAGTGCAAAATAAAACCATTGATATTTACAAATTCTTACAAATCTGTTCCCCCTGATTTTCTGTTCGCTTGTTTGTTTTTCACCTCAGTTAATGCCATCACCATTCACCCAGTTGCCAGGCAAAATTTAAGAGTTTATCCTTTATTCCATCCTTTTTTTCAAATCCCACATCCAACCCACCAGTTCATTTCTGTTGACTCTAATTCCAAATTTACTCACTTTTCATTCCCTCCATTGCTTGTTGTTGTTGTTAGGTGCCATTGAGTAGGTACCGACCCATAGTGACCTTATACACAGCAGAAAGAAACACTGCCCGATCCTGGGCCAAACCTCA
>NW_006408526.1:13323617-13333462 GCF_000296735.1 Chrysochloris asiatica
TCCATTGATACTCCCTTAAAAAAAACTATTTTTCCATTAGTGAAATATTCAAGTAGTCTTTAATATTTATCTGTTATCCTTTGCTTAAAAACTTCCAAAGGTTTCTTTTAAAATAAAACTCAAATAATTTCCCACTGACTCAAGGGCACTATGTGTTATGGCCTGTCTAACTGGCAGTTTCTTTTACCACACTTTCCATAATTCCTATTCTACAGTCTGAAGTCCTTCTCTATGAGCCTCTCACAATACAAAATTATTCCTTCCCTGCTCGTCCCTTCTCATGAATGTTTTTTGCCTTAAAGCTTGTCATGACCCACTCTCCATTGTCAAATATATATGCAAATACCATCCCAACAGAAAGGCCATAACTGATCATTCTAGTTCACATACCCTCCCACCAACCATATTCACACCTTGCTTTCTCTGTCCTAATCCTCTCTTGTACATTCTTTATAATTTGTTTTCTATATTTCTTAATATATTTATATTTACTATAATTTAAACTTCATGAAAGCGAATTGTTATCTATCTTGTTTATTGCTAAAAACCCAGCAGCTAGAACAGCATATGTAGGGTTACAATTGATAGATGCTGAATTAATGACGAATATAGGTGTTCCGCAGGAGAAAGATGAGGCTTTCTGCTCCCATAAAGATTTACAGCCTCAGAAACCCTGTGCAGGGTCACTATGAGTTGGAACCGACTCCACGGCACATAACAACAACAACATAGGTTACAAGGTTCTCATTCCTTTATAAGTTTGTTCACAATTTCTGAAACTATGGTGGTCAGAAAACAACATATTCTATACTCTATAGAGCACACCTATGATTGTGAGTTGGCCCAGGACTGAACCATGTTTTGTTCTGTTATGCATAGTCTCTATGAGTCAAAACAGACTGGACACACCTAACTACTACAACAATAGTATCATCAGTTTAGACCCTGTAATTCTTTAATGTGGCCCCCAAATTCATGAGTATCTTTGGTGACAGTGTAAGATGTCATACTGAGCTATGTTTTATGTTTTTCTCTTTATATATGTTTTTCTTAGCCACATTCTTTTCCTGTTGGCTGCAGACGGTAGTTTCTTATATCTTTGGTGTTTTATAGTAATATAAAAATATTACTAATCCCATTTTAAAACACGAGTCTCAGAAAGTTGGGGAATATTAACACCAGAGTTATATTAACACTATAGGCTAATCAATGCAGAACAAGACTCAATGTCTTTCACTCCAGTTCCCTTTCCACTACCCCAGAGGACCTCTTGTCATTAGACTTAGCTCAAATAATATTATTATATGTCCCTGGATGACTATTACCTGTCCGAGGTAGAAATGATGCCTGGGCCAATTCAGCATTCTCCTCAGTTTCATCGTCTTCACTTTCATTTTGAAATTCTGAGAAAAATTAAAAGGCAGAGGCATAAGTTCTCACATTACTATAGGGACTTTAATAAGAGCAGAGTTGAGAGAGAGTTCAGAATGTTTGCTATAGCACAGGACCCCTATTCAGCTATATCCTTGCAAGTGGTATCTGAGGGTTCCCATCAGCCAGTGGATTTGCTAGTAGTTACCTGTTGAAGGGAGAGCCAATGCCTGGGCTGATGCAGCATTTTCCTCAGGTTCACTATCTTGGTTTTCGTCTTCTTCTTCTGAGATGGAATGAACAAAATACGGAGAATAAACGATCTATTCTAAAGACTGCTTGCAAAGGCCAAAACTGACTAAACATGTTTCCTAGTTCTTATTTGGATTACCTTTCCCTATAGTGGAGTCCTGGTGTGGCACTGTGGATTAATGCGCCAGACTGCAAAGGCATTTGAACTGCAAGGTCGGCAGTTCAAATTCACCAGCTGCTCCTTGGAAACCCTATACAGGGTCACTATGGGTCAGAACCGACTCGACAGCACTTCACAACAACAGTTGAGATCTAAGTTTGTCTATTTGTGATCTAGAAATTGAAGTTAGTTACCTGAAGATGATTCAGAATTCTTCTCAGATGCATCATCATCATCACTTTCCGAATGAGATTCTGAAATAATATGAGAAACTGGTTTGCTAGTAGTACTTGATTTCTAGAACCTACAATTTCTTCCCTAGTACTACAAGAACATGAGCATGTTCAACATGAGGTTTCCCTACAGAACATGGAAACTCTTTCCTATGCTGTAAATTTCAAGCATCTTTTCATGGATAGGTATCTTCTGCCAACTGAATGAGAAGGCAGACTTTCCATGATATAAAGAAAATCTACTTATTTTCCTGCTTACATATTTCAGGGAATAATAAAAATTATTTAATCAAGGTTTTTATATAACAACCTTTTCCTTTTGAAGGAATGAAAATTCATGTCAGTATACACAAATCAGATAATACTTAAAAAAAAAAATTAAATAGATAGATTAAAAAGAATTCCAGAAAGCCTCATCTTTCATTCACAATCCCTCCAGTAGTTTCGAACTGCTGACCTTGAGATTCACAGCCCAACTTGCAACCACTATGCTACCAGAGATGGGGATAAGATTCTTTTTAAAAAAAAAAAATGTTTTATTGTGAATTATGTGATAGGTTACATGGGAGAACATTAACCTATCGTATATAGTTTCATTGCCATGGTTACATTCCCTTCCATGCATCATCAATTAACCAAAGGGTATACCCTGCAAGCCTGCCCCCCAGTCCTCTGCACACAGTCTCTGTCCCTCTCTAGATCTAGAGTCCCTAGCTGCTCCATCTCTCCACATCATCTTCTCTGCTTCTTTCACTGGCCTCACTACTTTTCTGGGTAGTGTCCTGCACTCTGCTCTTCTCCCTTGATGGTCCCAACAAACTCCGCTCCTAAACTGTAAAGTCAATCACTCCCCTCCTTTTGCTACAAAACATTTACCTTTACATTTCCAACCCTCATAGTCAGTCCTGATAGCAATTATTCACTATTGTACCATAAGAGACCGATCTGCATTTCATTTCATCAGCCCCGCCTAGACAGATTGAATACTACTCAATGGAGATTCTACTTTCCTCCACGCCCTCTGGATCTAGGCTCCTTCTTGAAAGCTTGTAAGCCAGTCACTTCTTGCCTTTGTAGCTCCCCCATTTTGGGTAGCCAATGTCCAAGTTGCCCATCTGTGTCTACTCTGTATATGGAGGGTGTGGGAATGAGCCTTGCTGTAATGAGGGGATAAGATTCTTATGATTCAATAGTGAATCATTGTTATCAAGACTAATTGGGACTGCCACAACTGTAAAGATAGAGGTTTTATAATAAAAAAAGGGGAGTCGTTAATTTTACAGTCCAGGAACAGAGAATTCTAGGACCATCAAGAGAGAAGAGCATGAGTGGAATGTGGGACTCTGTCCAGAGAAGGAGACAGAGATGAGGGCAAAGACAGAGAGAGAAGCTGAGGATTCTAGACTCATGGAATGAGAAAGTCTGTGTGCTAGCAGCGAGGTGCTAGTGGTCAGGAGGCAGGCTTGCAGAATGTGTCCTTTGGTTGTTTAAATGATTATATATTTCTGAGTGTTTTTGTGTATATCCCCCATGCTGCCCCCTGAAAAAAAGAACAGAGGGAATAGAAGTAAATACTGTTGAATGATGATGCACAGAGGAGATTGTTATCATTGCAATGAAATGGTGAATGTAAAACTGATGTCCCCCCATGTAAATTATCATTCAATTCACAATAAAAACTTAAAAAAAAAATTAGCACTGAAAAACTATTTCTGGATGGATGATGGATTCTAGAGACCTGACTTGTTTACAAACAAAATGATGATTTTATCCAATATACAATGGCCCAAAATCATGAAATAAACTTGAAAGAATCAATAGATCCTTTCAGTAGAATTATATATTTTTATCCTCCTTGATTTCTTATGTATACCTGACAGATCAAGAATAGCCCATGCAGAGTAGTTAATCTTACAGTCCAGGAACAGAGGATCCAAGGACCATCTAGGGAGAGGAACACGAGCAGAATGTGGGATCCTATCCATAGAAGCAGCAACAGCAGAGATGGAGCCAGAGATGATGATATGGAGAGAGGGAGCGGCTGAGGATTCTAGATTCATGGAAAGAAAAAGACGAAGAAATGGTGGCCAAGAAGCAGAATTGCAGAATGTGCCCTTTGGTTGTTTAAATGATTTTATATTCCTGAGTGTTTCTGTGTACATCAAAAAAAAAAAAAAAGGAATAGAAGCACATATTGTTGAATGATGATGCACGGAGGACACTGTCATCATTGCAATGAAACAGTGATTGTGGAACTGATATTCTCCGATGTAAAGTATCACTCAATTCACAATAATAATTAAAAAAAAAAAAAATCCAGAGGAAACCCTCAAGAAAAAGGAATATACAAGGAAGCTTCAAAAAATGTATGTAAAAATAGAATTAAAATATAATGGAATATTTCCACAAACTTTTGGAAGCCCCCTATACTCATGTCTACATTATACTTTAGAGCAAAATTGGCATGCTACATCCTGCAGGCCAAACTCAGCCTGCTATCTGTTTTTTCAAATAACATTATTCTGAAACATATTCCTGCTCATTTGTTTATATATTGTTCATGGCTTCTTTCGTGCTACTAATGCAATATTGAGTCATTGTGAAAGAGACCATATGAGTCACAAAAACAAACATATTTTCTATCTTTTATAGGAAATATTAGTTTTACAGGAAATATTGCTGATCAAACGATTATCTAGAGAGAGAAAAAATATTTTTAATTGATTCTCAAATCCCTATGCCTTCCCTTAACTTGCAGGCATTTAGACTTTCATAGACTTATCCCAAGGGCTATGCCACAGGTAGGTAGAAGATAGTGAATTTTTCCTAATGAACGTTCTGCATCTGGGAATGACTTTACAGTCCATATTGTACAACCAGAGTAGCTTAGACTGACTAAACACTTCCACTGAATTCAACATAGCTTTACACATATTTACTGAGTGCCTGCTACATGTCAAGGAGTCCTAGTGGTTCTGTGGATTAGGTATCAGCAGCTCAAACCCACCAGGTGTTGCTCAAGAAAAAGACGGGATTGTCTACTCATGTAAATTTTTTAATTCCCGGAAACCACCAAGGAGCAATTCTACTATGTTCTGTAGGGCCAATAGGAGTAGGAATAGATCCAATGGCAGGGGGTTTGGTTTGGATTTTCACTGCATATCAAACACAATTCTCTGGGTTTGGAATGTATTCATGAACAAAGCAGACAAAGGTCTCAGCCTCATGGTGATTACATTTTAGAAGGGGGATTTATGATATAGTGAATACACACATTTCAAAGAAAGATTAAAAGTGATAACTTCGGTGGGGGTTGGGCGAAGAGAGAGATATTATGCAACAGGATACAGCCATTGGGAATGCTTGAATGGGGGTAGTTCCAGTCATTTTCAGTGCTAAAAAGGACCTCTGGTAGCACAGAAAGGAGCTCTGGTAGCGTAGTTATGAATTGGGCTGCTAACCTCAAGTTCAGCAGTTTGAAACTACCAGCTGTTCTGTGGGAGAAAGATGAGGCTTTCTGCTCCCGTAAAGATTTACAGTCTCAGAAACCCTGTACGTGGTCTCTATGAGTCGGAACCGACTCCACAGCACATAGCCACCAACCACCAAATAGAATAGAGAGTCTGGCAAAAGTGGGTAGTTTATACTTCCAATGCAAACAAGGAGAAATAAAAAAGTCCACTACATAGAAGAACAGCAGGAAAGAATAAGCTATCAGACCTTGGACCAAAGTTACTCACTTAAACTCAGTTGTTTCTTGTGGTTTAAGAAGAAATCCATAAATATTTTTCCCGTCTTTTGTGTTTTCTCAGTGATATCTTCAACCAGATTTTCAGTCGTATTCACAATGACGTTCACTCTTTTTGCCAATCGGTTTAACTCTTCTCCATTTAACACATTCTTCTCCATCAAGTTATCAAAAAGACCATCAATTATGTTCTTTGCAATTGATTTTACCTCCTTGACAGGATCCTCTTTTGGTGATTTCTGAGCTGTAAAAATAATACCATAGTAGATGTGGTCCTGGAGTCCTGGTGTGGCTCTGTGGGCTAATGCATCAGACTGCAGAGTTGTTTGAACTGCAAGGTCTGTGGTTCAAGCTCACCAGCTGCTTCTGGGAACCCAGTACAGGGTCACTATGGGTCAGAATCAACTCGACTGCACTTAACAACAACAGATGTAGTCCTGGTGTGACACTGTAGGATAAGCACTGCACTGCTAACCTCAAGGTCAGCGGTTCTTAGCCACTCCTCAGAAATCCTATGAAGGATTGCTAAAAGTCAGAATAGGAGTCCTGGTGTGGTGCTGTGAATTGATGCGCCAGACTGCAAAGTCATTTGAACTGCAAGGTTGGCGGTTCAAGCTCACTAGTCGCTCCTCGGAAACCCTATACAGGGTCGCTAAGGGTCGAAACCGACTCGTTGGCACTTAACAACAACAACGAGTGCGAATGGCTCAGCAACTCCTATCAGCTGCCACAACTGATACTGTCAACACATTAGATATGAAGTGGAAGCTGCCGTTCCCAGGACCACACTGAGAGTAACAAAGATCATGTTTAACCCTCTCCTTTTTTAACACATGAGAAAACTAAAGGTCAGAGAAGTGATGTCACTTCAGTAGAAGTTTTGAGATAGCTGGCTTGATGGAAGCTTTGTATCAGCCAGAATTCCTCCACTTTCTGTCACTTCTATCAAAACAT
Source organism: Chrysochloris asiatica (assembly GCF_000296735.1). NCBI lineage: Eukaryota > Metazoa > Chordata > Mammalia > Afrosoricida > Chrysochloridae > Chrysochloris > Chrysochloris asiatica. The sequence goes on from NW_006408526.1 coordinate 13,330,336, forward strand.
ACGTTATATACAAAATATATTCGGAAAATACATTATATTCAATTGCACATCCCTAAAATCTAAACGAATCATGCTTATAAACTATGAGATTTTTGTTTTCTTTATCCAGCTGGATAGGTATACAGAGATGGAAGGCACCATGCTGGTGCTCCTTTGCTCTCTGCTGGAAACGAAAGGTCATGGAGAGAACAAAAGTTTGGAGGAAATGCAAATTACTCTGCTCAACTGCATGGCTTCTCACGGACAAGTCTCTGCCAGATTAGACTTTGAATTTTTAGAACCGATATAAAATGGGTGCAAATTCCAGTTCAGTAAGAGCCAAAAACAAAGACTGAAATAGAAAACATTTTAAAACCTAGATGCAGATTTTATTTTATTCTTTTCTTTCTAGAAGATGTAACATATTAATTTAAAAACTAGTATTTTATTGCGACCCCTCTAAACCCCCTATTTCGCTGGATCCCCAGAGTAAAACGTTTTTGCCTGATAAATTCCCTCTTTCTTTCACCAGAGATGTAATCTGCCCAAAACACAGCTAGAAACAACAGAAAAACCAGAAACACTTACCAGCCATGTTTGCTCTGGCTCCAAAACTAGACAGGCAATGAAAACGAAAGCAGATTTACACTGTCTTTCTTTTTTTTTTTTTTCTTTCCCCCAGCGAAATGGCATATTAATACTTCCTAAAGTGGAGACTGCAGCTTCTCAAATTCCCAAATCCTTTGCCAAGATAGGCTCTGTCTTTTGCCTTCTCTAATATATAGCTTCTTTCCATTGGAAATAAGAAGCAACTCTTGTCTTTTGTCTTTGATGTAACAGAGTTTCTAGAATGAAAGCACACAAACACACGTTTCTGTGTTCTGTTTTACTGTTTAAAAAAACATGTTCGATAAATTAAACTAAATCTTTATTTGTTTCTGTGTGTGCTGCTCTCAGACTTTAAATGACAGACAGGGCCCACATCCTTGATGCCCTCCCAAACCTGCAAGTATAAATTTGGAGGAATTTAGAGGGGAAAGTCCTGGTGTGATGCTGTAGGATAAGCACTGAATCTCAAGGTTCGCTTGAACCTCAAGGTTGGTGGTTCAAACTCACCAGCTGCTCCTGGGAAACACTACACTGGGTAGCTATTTGTCAAACAGACCTGACAGCACTTAACAGAAGGGAGAGAGGCTCGTTGAGAACTGCCTACAATGTAATTCTTATTGCTGTTTTAAAAATTCAGATCAGCATTTTATTTTATTTCTCCCCCCACTCCATCTACCACTCTCTTTTTGAGAATCAACTTTTGACTTGTTACTGGACCTTCCTAGAAACTGAACACCATGGGACCCGAGCTATCCATTATACTGGGTGTTATCTGACACACAAAGTCATGAGTTTGGACGTGCACAACAACACTCTATCATTAAATGCAAATGGTATATATGAGACTGGACTTGAGCAGGACCTGAAGAAACAAGTACATTGCATGAGGAAGTGACCCAAATGCTCTTTGTCACCAGTCCTGTCTCTGTATCAGCCCTCTCCCAGTCTACGTCTATGGCCTCATGGGGAGTAACTACTTGAAAGTAGACAGAAACAGCACTATGGCCCCTTTCTGGAACTTCCCTGAAGGAGTGGTGAAGGGAAATCCTCCCAATGCATAAAACCTTGAGCAGTACATTTAGTTGCTTATTTTGTTTAGAAGAAGTGGCTAGATGTGTGATAGTAGGGTGATCCATGGACTGTGGCCAATGGTTTGGCTTGGATGGAACTTGTTTGGGAAATTGGTGACATGAAACTGTGGGGAATATGTATATAGATATTATATACACTGAATGGGCAAAAAAAAAAAAAAAAGATATTTGTGGCAGGTGAATGCACACCAAAAGGTTACCTTGTCAAAGGAGGATTTCAGCAGTCAAGCAGACAGGATGACACATTCTGTGAAAACTAATCATCCTCTTTCTCCAACCACTTCTACCATTGCTCAATGGGCAGAGATAGAGGTATTGCTTCGGCTCAGCATCATGGGCTTCCACTCACCAAGGCTGCCTTAGCTACAGTCACTGCTGAGTGCTCAATTTGCCAGCAGCAGAAACTAACACTGTGTCCCGGATATGGGACCATTCCTCATGGACATTAGCTAGCCACCTGGTGGAAGGTTGATTACATTGTACCACTTCCATCACAGAAAGGGCAGTGTTTTGTTTTTAACGGAATAGACATTTTGGATATGAATTTTCTTTTTCTGTATGCAATGTTTCTATCAAAACTACCATCCATTGACTTACGAATGACTTATCCACTGCCATGGTATCCTATACAGCATCGCCTTGGATCAAAGGACCACTTCACAGTAAATGAAGTACAGCATTGGACCTATGCTCATGTAATTTAGCAGTCAATGGTCTTAACCGTGTTCCTCATCATCCTGAAACAGTTGGCTTCATAAAATATGGAATGGCCTTCTAGAAACACAATTGCAGTGTCCAGTAATCTACTAAGGTCCAGTAACAAGCCAAAAGCAAGACAGCAATAGGTTGCAGGTTTGGGACAATATTCTGCAAATACTGTATATATTTGAAACCAGCATCCAATATATAGTGGTACTTCTGCAATAGTGAGGATTCATGAGTCCAGGAACCAAGGTGTGGCAATGGGAGTGGCACCAATCACTATTACTTCTTGTGACTCACTTGCAAAAATTTTGCCTCCTGTCACTACAACCCTATGCTCTTTGGTACTGGATGTTTTAGATCCAAAGGGAGGCATCAGTGGAGACACAGCACTGATTCCATTGAATGGGAAGTTTTAATTATGCCCCCTGGTTATTTTGCACAACTCATGCCTTTTGTTCAACAGACAAATAAGGGAGTTACAGTATTGAATGTTGTGATTGATTTTAATTACCAAGGAGAAATTAGGTTAACATTGCATAATTGATTTAAAGAATATGTGAAATCTAGGAGATTCCTTAGGATGTCTTTTAGTACTACCATACCCTGTGATTAAAGTCTGTGGTAAAAACAGCAACCCAATTTTTACATGATTACTAATGACCCAAGGAGCTCTGATAGCATAGTAGTTATGAGTCGGGCTGCTAACCTCAAGGTCAGAAGTTCGAAACTACCTGCGGTTCCAC
>NW_006408526.1:13334397-13336775 GCF_000296735.1 Chrysochloris asiatica
TAAATGTTTTTCTGGTTTGAGGAACAAAAGGCATTCTGAAGGGCTATGTTGTTGTTAGGTGGCATTGAATGGCTCCTGACTCATAGCTACGGTACACTGCCCAGTCCTGTGCCATTTTCACAATTGTTATGTTTGAGAACATTGTTTCTGCCATTGTATCAGTGCATCTTCTTGGGGCTCCTCCTCTTTTTTACTAAATATAATGTCCTTCTCTGGGGATTGGTCCTTCCTGACAACATGTCTTACCATCCATGTTTTCAAGGAGCATCTGGCTATACTTCTTCCAATGCAGACTTCTTTGTTCTTCTGGCAGTTCAAGGTACTTTCCATACTCTTCTCCAACACCATAATTCACATGAATTGATTCTTCAATGATCTTTCTTATTCATTTGTCCAACTTCCACATGCATCTGAGGTGACTGAAAATATCATGGCTTGGGTCAGATGCACCCTAGTCCCCAAAATGCCATGTTTGCTCATTAATACTTTAAAGAAGTCGTTTGCAGCAGATTTGATTCATAAAATATGCTGTTTGATTTCTTTGCTGTTGCCTCCATAAGCATTGACTGCAGATCTAAGCAAAATGTAATCTTCTACAACTTCAATATTTTCTCAAGTTATCATGATATTATTTATTGGTCCAGTTGTGAGAATTTTTGTTTTCTTTACATTGAGGTGAAATCTATACTAAAGGCTATCGTCTTTGCCCTGTAACAGTGAGTATTTCAAGCCCTCTTTGCTTTCAGAAGGCAAGGTTATGTCATATGCATATTGCATGTTGCTAATGAGTATTTCTCCAGTCATGATGGCTCGTTCTCCTTCAAGTAATCCAGTTTATCTGATTATTTGTTCAGCACACAAATTGAATAAGTATGATGAAAGAATATAACCCAGGCACACACAATTATTGAATTTAAAACACTCAGTATTCTCTTATTCTGTTCTAATGACTGCCTTGTAGTCTATGTACGTTGTTGTTGTTGTTAGGTGCCATCCAGTAGGTATCGACTCATAGCGACCCTATGCACAACAGAACAAAACACTGTTGCCATGCTTGAGCCCATTGATGCTGTCCCTTTGCCAATCTATCTCAGTGGGGATCTTCCTCTTTTTCTCTGACCTTCCACCTTACCAAACATGATATCCCTCTCCAGTGACTGGTCCCTCCTGACAATATGTCCAAAGTATGAGAGACAAACTTTGGCTACCCTGGCCTCCAAAGAGCACTCTAAATGCACTTCTTTCAACACAGATCTGTTGGTTTTTTAGGAAGCCCATGGTACTTTCAATACTCTCCTCCAACGCCAAATGCATCAATTCTTCTATTATCTTCCTTATTCACTATCCAACTTTCGCATGCATATGAGGTTGTTGAAAATGCCATGGATTGTGTCAAGCATACCTTAGTCTGCAAGCTGAAATCTTTGCACTTCAACCCTTTAAAAAGGTCTTGTGCAGCAGATTTGCCTAATGAAATACATTGTTTGAAATCTTGACTGCTGCTTTTGTGAGTTTTGATGGTTGTTCCAAGAAAAAATGAAGTCTTTGACAACTTCAATCTTTTCTCCATTGCTAAGAAAGTTGTTTATTGGCCTAGTGGTGAGGATTTTTTATTTCTTTACATTGACATGTAATCCATACTGAAGGCTATGGTCTTTGATCTTCAGGTTCCTCATTAACACAAAGTGTTTTGGAATCCCCATTCTTCACAATGATATCCATTTTGCCATGATCCACACAGTCAAAAGCCTTTGCATAGCCAATAAAGCACAAGAAAACATCTTCCTGATATTCTTCACTTTCATCTAAAATCCATCTGACATCAGCAGTGGTATCTCTTGTTCCATGTCCCCTTCTTAATCTAACTGAATTTCTGGCAGATCCTTGCTGCTATACTGTTGCAATACTTTTTGTATTATCTTCAGTGAATTTTACTTGCATGTGACATTAATTATTTTGTTCAAAGACTTCTGCATTTGGTTGGACCACCTTTCTTTGAAATGGGAACAGATATGGATCTCTTCCAACCAGTTGGTTAGGAATCTGCCTTCCAAATTTCTTGGCGTAAACAAGTGAGTGCCTCCAGTCCTGCATCAGTTTGTTAAAACATTTCAATTTGTATCACATTAATTCCTGGAACCTTGTTTTTCAATGCCTTCAGTGTAGGCTGGGCTTCTTCCTTCAGTACCATCAGTTCTTGGTAATATGCTACCTCTTGAAATGGTTGAACATTGACCATTTCTTTTTGGTACAATGACTCTGTATATTCATTCCATCTTCTTTTGATGCTTATGTCTTTCAATATTTTCCCAAAGGATCATTCAGTTCTTTAACCCAAGGCTTGAATATTTTCTTCAGTTCTTTCAGCTTGAGAAATA
>NW_006408526.1:13338535-13343452 GCF_000296735.1 Chrysochloris asiatica
TTTTTCCTCCATTTTAATCTATGTTATTTGCTGGTCCAATGGTGAGGATTTTTGTTTTCTTCACATTGTGGTGCAACCCATACTAAAGGCTGTGGTCTTTGATTTACATCAGTAAGTATTTTAAGTACTCTTGACTTTCAGCAAGCAAGGTTGTATCATCTGCATATCACAGGTTGTCAATGAGCTTTCCTCTAATCCTGATGCCATACTTTTCTTCATATAATCCCATTTCTCTGATTTATTTTTCATCATACAGATTGAATAAGTATGGTGAGAGAGTACAACCCTGGTACACACCTTTCCTAATGTTAAACACTTCAATGTTCCCTTATTCTGTTCTAACAAATGGCTGTTTGTCTATGTACAGGTTCCTCATGATCACAATTAAGTATTCCAGAATACCCATACTTTGCAATGCTATCCATAGCTTATTATTATCCATACAATCAAAAGCCTTGGCATAGTCAATAAAGCATAAGTAAGCATCTTTCTTGTATTCTCTGCTTTAAGCCAAGGTCTATCTGATGTCAGCAATGATATCCCTTGTTCCACATCCTCTTCGGAAACCAGCTTGAACCTCTGGAAGTTCAAAATCAGACTGAAGAAAAATTTGAAACCTGGACTTTCAGTATTGAAGGATTCTATGGGCAAAATGTGTGTGTGTGTGTGTGTGTGTGTGTGTGTGTGCAGAGAAAGAGAGAGTCCTGGTACATATATGGAGTCCTGGTGTGGTGCTGTGGGTTAATGTGCCAGACTGCAAAGCCGTTTGAACTGCAAGATCGGCAGTTCAAACTCACCAGCTAATCCTCGGAAACCGTATACAGAGTGGTCAAGAGTTGGAACCAACTTGACACTTAATAACAATAACAATATACATATATATCTAAAATCTCCAAATATTTGGAAATTTGGGGAAGTCTTTATATTAATTGGGTTTCTTATTTTAATACTTAGTTGTTGGAAAATGTGGTCTATGTATGCACTTTTGGAGTCTTTTTAGTGTGTCTCAAGTTTCCACATGGCCAACTTAAGCTCAGGTCTATAAACATCATGGATCTTTGCAGTGTAAGTTAACTCTCACAATCCATATTGTCAATCTCTCTTTTCTCTAAAACAGTTTTCAAATCCTGATATGATTGATTACCAACTGGCTGTGTGACTTTGAGTAAGTCAGTTAAGATCTATGCTTTGTTTCAGCGGTTGCTTGTTTATTTTTATTCCAATCTATAAAATGGATGCATTAATACCTTTTACTTTACTGGGTTGTTGTGAGCATTAAAAGTACTTGATTATATATAAAATACCTTACAATAATCTTGATGCACAGTAAATCTATATAAACATTAACTATTATGATTATCCACCACTCGCTGTTAGTTTGTCTTAGTGTGGTGGTTTGTTAGTTGCTGTGATTTTTCTGGAAGCTATGCCATGGGTATTTTAAATACTAGCAGGGTCACCCATGGTGGACAGGTTTCAAATGAGCTTTCAGACAAAGACAGACTAGGAAGAAGGAGTGACAAACAACTTCCAAATATTTAGTCACTGAAACCTTATGAATAGCAGCGAAACACTGTCAGATATAGTGCCAGAAAATTAGCCCCTCAGGTTGGAAGGCACTCAAAATGTGACTCATGGAAGCAGTAGTCAAGAAATCAAACGACATATTGTATTAGGCAAATCTGCTGCAAAGACTTTTTAAAGGGTTGAAGAGCAAAGCTGTCAGCTTGAGGACTAAGGTGCGCCTGACCCAATCCATGGTATTTTCAATAATCTCGTATGCATGTGAAAGCTGGACAGTGAACAAGGAAGACTGTAGAAGAATTGATGCCTTTGAGTTATGGTGTTGGAGGAGAATATTGAAAGTACCATGGGCTGACGAAAGAACCAACAGATCTGTGGTGGAAGAAGTGCAGCCAGAGTGCTCCTTGGACGCCAGAATGGCTAAACTTCGTCTCTCGTACTTCAGACATATTGTCTGGAGAAGGACATCATGTTTAGTAAGGTTGGAGGGTCAAAGAAAAAGAGGAAGACCCCTAGTGAGATGGATTGGCCAAGTGGCAGCATCAATGGGCTCAAGCGTGGCAATAATTGTGAGGTTGGCCCAGGACCAGGAAGTGTTTCATTCTGTTGTGCATAGGGTCGCTATGGGTCAGTACCAACTCAATGACACCTAACAACAACAACATTGTGATTGTATTTAGCAACTTTATTTTAAAATATAGTTCAGCTATGTGCTAGAATAAGTTTTCAGCATTCTATGTATATATACATCTCTTTACACAGTAACTTAGGTGGTCATATTCCCAGATTCTAGCACCAACACTTTAGTCTTACAGAAATTTTAAATTCTGTCTTCCATTGCTGACACTCCTATCCTCTTCACTGCCATTTATCTATTTATATTTTTACTTCTTTAAAAATACAGAGAGACTATACTATCCTAAACAAGGATTTCAACTTCATTTGGATAATATAAGTGCTTGCTAAGGAATAAAATTTTCCTTATTGCTGAAATGTGCAGATGTCTGAAAAGAAAATAACTGATAAGAAAATGAATTTAATTGTAGTAGAAAGAAAAAAGGAAACATGTGAATAGCTAATTAATGTCATAAGTTTACTGAAGAAAAAAATAGATCAATCTATAGTGTATGGTAAGTAATAAATTGAAGAACTTCTGTACTATTCTAGACTCAGAACTTAATTAGTATATAATTGAAAATCTGACCAATGTACAGTTCTTGCCTCTGGGATTACACCATATGTTCTTCCCTCCCTTTTGTGTGGAAAGGTCACAACTGGTTCTCCTCACTCACCAAAAAACAGATATTTTATGAGCCACAAAACCAAAAGTTCCAAATAACTTCTTCCATTTCATTTCCACTCACTCACTACTTTTGTTTAAATGCTATTCTATGTTCGAGTCTTGGTGTGCTGCTTTGGGTTAATTTGCTGGACTGCAACATCGGCTGGAGTTACAAGGTCAGTGGTTCAAGTTCACCAGCCACTCCTTGGAAACCCTATACAGGGTTGCTATGGGTCAGAACCCACTTAGTGGCACACAACAACAACAACTATATTTATAGAAATTTTATAGGGGAAACTCAAAGGATAGAGTTCTTATGTTTTCATTTTTTATTAAAATACAGAAAAATTAAATAAGCATGCTGTACTGGTAAAGGTGCTTTCTGAAGTAGATAAGAAAGGAAGTGGGCAAGACCTAGTCACCTGAGTCCAGTAGGAGTGAGGCTGGGATATGAACAGAAATTGTTGGACATTGTAATCACTGCTGGTTTCTTCTGTTTTATCATTATTGGGGGGGGTGGGTGGAAATCCCTTATAGTTCATATTAACCAGAAACTTTCTTGGAAGGGAATTCTGGAAATTGTAGTTCAGCTTAGACAAGATAACAAATCAAAAAGGCATTACACACAATTATTTTGAATGTCCTGTGAATTGTATTTCCTCATTACTCTCCAGGAGCAGTAGTGATTCTTCTTGACTAATGAAAAGCAATTTTTAAAAAGTCCTGACTGCCTGTCATTCCTGCAGAAAAGAGAAAGAATTGAGGGTCAGAATAGTTGACTTTTGAGACTTTGAATCATCATTCATGATGATTCTACTGTTCTTTTCCATGTGCTCTTATCACTTCCATAATATTTGTTTCCATTTGTTACTCTTAGAGTCTATTCATCAGACTAGTTAGAATTAACCCATTAAAACCTAAATTATATTATCTCACTTCTTTGCCAAAGCACTTTAGTAGGTTCCTATCTCATTCAAAATGGCTTACAATCTTTCAAGAGGGAGCGTAGATCCAGAGGGCATGGAGCAAGGTAGAATCTCCACTGAGTAGTAACCATTCTGCCTAGTCAGGGCTGATGAAAGGAGATGGAGATAGATCTCTTGTGATACAATAGTTAATAATTGTTATCAGAAATGATTATAAGGACTGGAAATGTAAAGGTAGACATTTTGGGGCAAAGGGAGGGAGTGATTAACCTTGCAGTCTAGGAGCGGAGGTCCCTGGGACCATCAAAAGAGATGAGTGGAGAACAGAACTCTACCCAGAGAAGCAGTGATGTCAGGGATGGAGGCAGAGACGATGACATGGGAATATGGAGTGGCTGGGGACTTTGGACCTGGAGAGGGAGAGGAGTAGTATACATGCTTGCGGGGTATATCCTTTGGTTGTTGGATGATGCATGGAAGGGATTGTAACCATGGCAAGGAAACAGTATACAACAGGATCAATGTGAAGCTGATGTCCTCCCACGTAAACTATGACATAATTCACAATAAAACATTAAAAATAATAATAACAATCTCAAAAGGTTTACCATGGTATCACCAGGGCCCATGTGATCTGGCTTTCTTCCAACTATCTGAATGTGCTTTCTGTCATGCTCCAATTCTAATCCTCTTCCTGTCAAACTATTCTCCTGCTACACTTCAAACATGTTAAGTTTAAAGGGTAGCCTTAGGACATTCAAACTTGCTGTTCTCTGTGCTGACACTTTTCCAAGCTGGGACACCAGGTTCATTCTCTCAATTTGTCCAAGTTTTTATTCTAATTTATTATTTCAGAGAAGCCTTTACTGAATAATCAAGCTATAGAAGTGCAACATCCTTCACTTTGTATTTCTTTATTCATTATTTTTCTTCTTAGTTCTCCTCATACTCTAACATGTATTTAGTTACTACTGTATCTAAAGTCGGTCTTCGGTCTCTATAAGATTTCTGAGAGCAATGACTTGATCTGCTTTGCTTATTGGTATATTTCAAGCATCTAGAATAGACGTTAGCACATGGAAAATACAAGGGGACTTAAAAATCTTCATGTAAAAATTTTAAGTCCCCTTGAAAAAAGGTTTAGTATCTTTAAATTTCATTTTTCCATAAACTTTTTGAAATACC
>NW_006408526.1:13343837-13347677 GCF_000296735.1 Chrysochloris asiatica
CCATCTTTGCTGCAAAGGAGCATCTGGTTGTACTTCTTTCAATACAAATTTGTTTCTTCTTCTGGCAGACCATGGTACGTCAAATATCTTCTCCAACACCATGACACAAATGCATCAATTCTTCTATGGTCCTCCTTATTCACTGTCCAACTTTCATATGCATAGAATGCTATTGAAAACACCATGGTTTGCATCAGTCATACCTTTGTTCTCAAACTTTCATGTTTGCTCTTGAACACTTTAAAAAGCTCCTTGTGTAGCACACTTACCCAAATTGTTTGAATTCTAGACTGCTGATTCTATCACTGTTAATGCTGGATCCAAGCAAAATGAAGTCTTTGATGAGTTCAAACTTTTCTCCATTTAACAGGATTTATTTATTGACCCAGTGATGAGGGTTTTTTTATTCAAATTGAGATGCAACCCATACCAAAAGCTGCGGTCTTTATCTTCATCAATATGTAGTTTAAGTCCTCTTCACTTTCAGCAAGCAAGGTTGTATCATCTACAAATTGCAAGATATTAATGAGCCTTCCTCCAATTCTGATGTCATGTTCTTCATCATATAATTCAGCTTCTCGGATTGTTTGCTCAAGATACATATTGAATTAAAATAGTGAAAGAATACAACCCTGGCACACACTTTTCCTGATTTTTAAACCATTCAGTGTCCCCTTGCTCTGTTTCAATGACTGCTTCATGGTCTTTATACAGGTTCTACATGAGCACACTTAAGTGTTCCGCAATACTCATTCTTCACAATGTTGTCTATAATTTGTCATTATCAGCGCAGTCAAAAGCCTTTGTGTATTCAATAAAGCACAGATAACTGTTTTGAGGTATTCTCTGCTTTCAGCCCGGATCCATCTGAAGTCAGCAATGATATCCATCGTTTCACATCCTTATCTGAATCTGGATTTATGGATTAAATTTATGACATTTCCCCGATAATATACTGTTGTAGAAATTATCTTTAACAAAATTATACATGCATGTGTTATTAATGATCTTGTCCAATGATTTTCACACTCCCCTGGGCCACCTCTCTTTAGAATGGGCAAAAACATGGATCACTTCCAAACAGTTGGCCTGGTACTTATCTTTCAAATTTTTTGGCATAGATAACTGAGTGCCTCCAGTGCTGCATCAGTTTGTTGAAGCATTTCAATTAGTATTCCATCAGTTCTCAGGACCTTGTTCTTTGTTAATGCCTTCAGTTCACAATGGCTCCTGAATATTTGCTACTTGTTGAAATGTTGAATAACATCAATTTATTTTTAGTACAGTGACTCTGTATTCCTTCCATCTTCTTTTGATGCTTTCTACATCCTTCAATATTTTGCCCAGAGAATCCTTCAGAATTTCATGTTGAGGCTTGAATGTTTTTCTGAGTTCTTTCAGCTTGAGAAATACTGAGCCTGTTCCTCCCATTTGGTTTTCTAACTCCAGGTCTTTTCACAATTCAATATAATATTTGACTTTGCTTTCTTGAGCTGCCCTTTGACATTTTCTGTTAAACTTTTATACACTTCTTCCATTTGTTTTAGCATGTCTAAACAAGTTTCAGAGTATCTTCTAATATCTATTTTGGTCTTTTCCTTCTTTCTTGTCTTCTTAATGACCTTGTGCTTTTTCCTGAAAATTTCACAACAGATTTTTATTCATTAGTGTCTAATGTATCAAATCTGTTCTTGAGAAGATCTCTGAATTCCAGTGGGATATCTTCAAGATTATATTTTGTCTCTCTTTGACCTGTTTTAATTTTCTTCAGCTTCAGCCTGAATTTACATGTGAGCAATTAATTTATGGTCTGTTCCCTGACCTTGCTTTTTCTGATAATATAGAACTTTTCCACTGTCTCTTTCCATAGATGTAGTCAATTTGATTTCTGTATATTCCATCTAGTGTGGCCATCTGTATAGTTGTTTTTTATGTTTTTTTCAAAAGGTATTTGCAATCAGTAAGTCATTGGTCTTGCAAAATTCGATCATGCATGCTCCAGCATTGTTTCTATCACCAAGGTCATATTTTCTAACTACTGATTCTTCCTCTTTGTTTCTCATCTTTGAATACTAATTACCAGTAATTGTCAATATGCCTTGATTGCATGATTGATCAATTTCAGACTGGAGAAGTTGGTAGAATTCTGCAAAATTATCATCACTGGTTTTGAGGTTACTGAATAAACTTGAATAATAGTAGTATTAACTGATCTGCCTTATAGGTGCAAAGATATTACCCTACTGCAGACAGCATTATACTTCAGGATTGATCTTAAAATGTTCTTTTGGATGATGAAGTCTACACCATTCCTCTTCAGTTTTTCATTCCTGGCATAGTAAACTATGTAATTAACAGATTAAAAATAGTCAATATCAGTCCATTTCAGCTCACTAACTCCTAGGATATTCATCTTTATATGTTCCATTTCATTTCTGACAACTTCCAATTTTCCTAGGTTCATACTTATTACATTGAATGTTCTCATTATTAATGGGTGTTGCAGCTGTTTCTCCTCATTTTGAGTTGTGTCCCATCATCAAATGAAGGCCCTAAGCTTTACTCCATTTGCATCAACGGGGTCAATTCTACTTTAAGGAGGCAGCTCTTCCCCAGTGTCATTTTGAATGCCTTCCAACATGAGGGGCTCATCTTCTGTCACTCTTACCTGACAATATTGTGGTGCTTTTATTGGCAGTTCAAGCTCACCAAGCTGCTCCTCAGAAACCCTACACAGGGTTGCTATGGGTCAGAACCTACTCAATGGCACTTAGCAACAATAATTATTTGTTTCAATATTCAATGTTCTGGTTCTATTTGACAATGGTCCACTGCTATTCATAAGGTTTTCAGTGGCTAAATATTTGTATGTAGTCTGCCTCTCCTCTCTAGTCTGTCTTACTCTGGAACCTCAGCTGAAACCTGTTCACCATGCATGTCCCTGTAGCATTCAAAATATCTATGGAACAGCTTCCAGCATCACAGCAATATGCATGCCACCAAATACAACAAACTGACAGACGACTATTGATGTAAATGTAGTACTGGTTGTCAAAAATCAGTATTTAAAGATGGCATGAGTAAATTACTGAAATAAATTTTACTATAAACTTAAATGTGAAGTGTATTTCTGATTGTGAGATTATATATATATATCAAGGAGCTCTGGTAGCGTAGTGGTTACGAATCGGGCTGAGAACCTTAACGTCAGCGGTTCGAAACTACCAACCGACTCGATGGTACTTAACAACAACAATATATATATTTGCAGTTGCTTTCACAGTTGTTGTTGTTGTTGTTGTTGTTTCAGAGTATACCACTTAATTATTTAAACTTAATTAGTGCAAAGTGAGGTCAAGAGCCAGAGTCGGGGGCGGGGGTCTGATTGTCACACCAGTTGGTGCCGCTTCGAATCCCTTTCCATGTCCTCAACTTGTGTGTTGGCCTCACAGCCCAGCGGAGACACCAGGTTCAGCAGAGGGTCCTCAGAGGCCCGGCAGGAGAGAGCCAGCAACAGGGCCACGCCAAAGCTGGTGGCTCGTTCTCCGGTGTGCATAGGGGAAGCAATGTCCAGGTGGACCCAGACCCCCGGACAGTGGAAGCCTAATGGGAGGCGATGAAGAGGCCAGCGCAGGAGCCGGGCTGGTTTTCCAGTCCGCCACGGAGTTTTTCATGTCGGCCACTACAGAGGTGAACTCGCTGAAGCGCAGCTTGGGGCAGTAGACCAGTGGGTGCACCAAGTTTCCGCACTTCTTGCTGACAGTCACGCAGGCTGTCTTCTACTCACTGTTGGTGAGCACCTCGGTGTGGCACTTCCCTGTGGCAATGCCCTGAGCCCCG
>NW_006408526.1:13349001-13367915 GCF_000296735.1 Chrysochloris asiatica
CTGTGAATCAAGCAATTATTCACTCTAAACTCTAAATCGCTTAAATGAAGATATTTTAACGTTCCCCACCCCCCAAAAAAAAAAGAAAAAAAAAGTTTAAGTGTCAACATGGGTGCTTGAAGGAGATTCTAACCAATAATTGAGGCTCTGAAAAAAGACTAAGTGGTCTGAGATCTACACTGGCGGAACAATCAGAATCAAATCATGAATATCCACCAACCATTCAGGATATAGTTCAGGATACTGTCTGGCAATGTTTGCTCAATGTCAATAGTGTGATACCACTCAGAGAACCATTATACTGATTTCTGCTGTTGTATTATCAAGATACTTCTACTCGTAAGGTTAGAGGTTCAAACCCACCATTTGCTCCTTGGAAGCCTTATATAAGATCACTATGATTTGAAACTAACTCAACACAACTTAATAGCAGCAACAACAACCATGTAATGATTGACAGCTTTGTGTGTGAGCGTGCATGTGGATGAGAGAGTGGTGGAAAAGAAGAAGAAGAAATAGAGAGAGAAATGGTAAAATGTAATAATGGAAGCATGATTATATTTCTATTTTAATAATTGCTATGCTCTGTTCTTCATTGATAATTGCTCCCTGGCTTGGTTTTGCTTACCCCCTTTATTGGTTGATTTTAGCAATGGAGTGAGGGTTTGTCAATGAAGAACATTAAATTAACCCTTCAAAGTATCAGCTATCATTGGTTAGGTTTTTGGATTTCATCACCAATCTAACTTTCCCATATATTTCACCTACCAAGAAAAACTTTTGAGACTTATTATTTTCAATTGTCAGGAAAAAGTTAGAAATATCTCATCATAGAGAGTCATTCAACAGTGGGCATTTGGGTTCTAACAGTTGGTATTTCGAATGATTGCTGTACCTAAAATATAAGAAAACAAAACAAAATGCTGTAGTTGAGACTTCTGTGTTTTGTATATTGACAGAAAATAGTTTGCACCATGGACTAGAAAATTCTGGGACTAGAACTTACTCCTAGGGTTAATGAAACATTACCCACAGAAATTCTAACTCCCTGCCACTTCCATTCTTCTTAGAAATCACATCCAAAGCAGATTGTGATCTATAAAATAAATACTTCATGTATGATTCAATGTCTTTAATCCTCATTTTTGAAATATTCAGTTTTGAGAATTGAATCTAAGAAAGTCCCACCATGGTTGATGCCCCCGCCTCCTGAGACTCCAATTCCAAGACTCCTATAAGAGATGAACAATAAATAGCTTTCTTATTCCCCCAACTAAGCTGTCTGATCTCTGAAGCTTGTAACCATAGACTGATCAATGAAATCCTATATAGCCCAAATCTACTTTTTTTTTTTTTTTTTTTAATCAGATAGGCCTTTGAAAGTACAGTGCCTGGTACCTATTAATAAACCGGAATTAACTTCCCAGGCTCTTATTCACCAAAAAATGTATAGGTATGATATGACCTTCTTTAACCCTACCATATGCAATGTCCTTCTTTTCTCACAGGAATGCTACTGTTCTCTATTGTTTTAAATGAAAATACAACCCATTTCCTGTGTTCTTAATACTACTCACCTTCCCTTAAAAAAAAAAAAAAGGAGGTGAAATCTATTCATTCATTAATGTACTGATTTATTCATTGAATATCCATTATGTATGTGCCAGTTAGTAAGGTGTTGAGGAATTCCCTAACTTGATAAATTTTCATTCTTCTGAGCAAACACAGGTAAGAAAAACCTAATTAATAAATAAAGAATATGCTCAGCAGATGGTTAAAAGACCATTGTTGTTGCTTTTGTTAGGTGCCTTTCAGATAGCTCTGACTCAAAGTGATGTGTGCACAACAGAACAAAACACTACTGGCTTCTGTGCCTTCTTCACAATTGTTAGGTTTGAGCTTGTTGTTATAGCTGCTGTATTAATTCATCTCCTTGGGGTCCTCCTCTTACTCTCTGGTCCTTAATTTTGCCAAGTCTGATGTCCTTTTCCAGGAACTGGTTCCTTCTGATACCATGTCCAAAGTGAATGGCATAAAAACTTTCCATCCTTGCTTCTAAGGGATATTCTAGCTTTACTTATTCTAAGACAAATGTATTTGTTCTTCTGGCATTCCACGGTATTTTCAATATTCTTCATAAACATCATATGAGGCGATTGAAAATACTGTGGCTTGAGTCATTCCCACCTTAGTTCTCAAAGTGAAATCTTTGCTTTTTTGCACTTTAAATAAATCTTTTGCAGTAGATTTGTCAAATGTGAAGGGATTTAGAGAAAAGTAAATCAGGAATGAATGGGAGGAACGTCCTGAGTTGAGGAAGAAGCAGCATGATTTTTTAAATTTGGATCTCTGTATTCAAAGAATATGTCTTCTCTTATTCTTTCACATGTCCCAGGTGCTTTTGTTTATAGATCCTATAACAATCTATAATCACACATTTGCTTGTTTTTCTACTTATTTAGGATCCACATTCCTCTTAAGACTGTAATTTCCAAGTAGGCATATGCCATGTCTGTCTCATTTCCACCTATGTGACCAGGATAGTGCTCATTACCGAGTGCCACTTCATATGTACTCATATTTATTGAAAAAGTTGCACAATGAAAATGACTTCAAAATATCCCCTCCCTTCTCTGAACTTTAAGAATTTACAGCCCATAACATAAACTTATGTTTTATATTATATTGTTCTGTTTTTAATTTATTGCTGTGGTTTGATGACATATATCTCTTTTAAAACCAGATTTGAAACACATTTTGCTTCCTGATCAAGTTTGTCTTTCATTTAAAAGGTGAATAATAATAAATCCACCCTGAATGCATAAATGAATGAGCATTAAAGCTCTGGTAGCATAGTGGTTATGAATTGGGCTGCAAACCTCAACATTGGCAGTTCAAAACTACCAGCCGTTCCATGGGAGAAAGATGAGGTTTTCTGCTCCCGTAAAGATTTACAGCCTCGAAAACCCCGTACAGGGTCACTATGAGTCAGAACGGACTCCACGGTACTTAACAACAACAACAACAACAACAACAACAACAAAGTGGTGAGTTGTGTGATGAAGAGAGAACCCTTAGTTGCCTCCCTCCAGGATATGTTATCTGTGAAGATAAAGAACGGTTATCCTTGAGTAAGCCTTCATTGCTTTTATTTTTAATTTACTTTTTAAAGCATAATTTGGGAAATCTCTTGATAGGTTGAGGGGAAGCACTGTAACCCTACACTAAATAATTTTCTCATAGACAGGAAAAAAATTACCTGGCATAGATTGAACTATAGAGGCAATCTATCAGAATCATAGGCAATTGTTTTGTGAATGCTTTGTGATTCTTAAGAGTGACTTTCTACTATATGTTTTATATTCATTCACCTGGTTTTGAAATGACATTTGAGAGATAACTAGAACTATCACATTTTACAGAGTGAAACACAGAAAGTTAGAAGGGTTAAGGGTCTTCTGCCTTGTTCACAGCAAGGAAACAACAAAAATGGCTTTCTGGATCCAGCGTTCTCTACAAATTACATTGTGCTGTCTTTCACATGAGGAAAAAGCAGACAAGTTGATCTATTTAAGAATTGCTGCCCTCACATCACAGATAAAGGAATGTAAACTATATGGACAGGACACAAAATTTCTCTCAGACGGTTCCTGTATGATGACTATCTTGATTTTCTATAATCATTCAGTGGGAACTTCTGATCCACAAATCTATCTGAAACTGAAAGTTACATATACATGTTGTTGAGGAGCAGAAAGCAATGAAGTCCTTCTCCACATGAGTATTGTAGACAGCATCCTCCTGTAGGTTCTTTGGTGATTGTGAAGAGCTGTCAGCTGAGGGAGAGTCTTTGATCCACACTCTCCACTGTTGACTGTAGAGATATTTGACTTTCTATATATTGCTCTGTCTGCCTCAGTATTCATACCACAATTGCTCATCTCATTTTAATCTAATGTTTTTTCTAACTAGTTTCATAACCACATACACACCTTTCTGTCTTCTATTTACTGTCTTTGAGCACTATGTTAGTAAATACACAATAGCATTTTGATAAAATCTGAACAACCCATTTGCCAAGAAGAATAAAGAGTTAATGTTCAGCTGTGTAATTTCAGAACAGTTAACAGTTTTTAACTAAATTACTTCTACTTTTAAATTTTATTTGTGTTTTTTTTCTTTTTGCAGTTGATAGTGAGAAAATGAGGGAGACAATTTTGATTGTAATCTCTCCAAGTTTTTCATCTCCCTTGTCTTTTTGTTTTCAGTGATTTATGAGGGAAAGACAGCATGCTGCTATTAAACAATGGTCCTACTTTCAAGTGAAATTTTTTTCAAGCTAGAAAATGTACACATATCTGTAAAATATTTATAAGGAAAGCTGTCCTGAAAATGATTCCATTCTAAGGGGTAATTAATTTTGTTGAAAGTTGATTTGAGAGACTGGTAAACTTCTTCACCACTTACTAAGGATTCAGTTGCATAGAAACTATTTAACTGACTAAATTCTCAAGATGCCAGTCCCCTAGATGGGAGCGCTGATTTACTCGATCTAGTTTAGTTACACTGGTTCGACACTAAGATTGTTTTCCTTACATTCAAAACATATATCACAGTTCTCTTCAAACAACTTCTTGACTTTTGGATCTTTCTTCTTGCAACTTACCACCTCGGCAAGCTTGGACAATGATGACCTTGGGTTTGCCCTTTAGACTGAGGCAGTTTGGGTTTTTGAAAATCTGAAAGGTGATGTTATAAGTTAACACATCTGAGTGTTCTGTACCATATGCAGTTCCACATATGCCTTCCAAGATGCTGTGAGACATGAACACCAAGATTGTTGCTGTCCAAGGACCTGTGTTCTGATCACAGCAAATTCCCACAGCATTGATTGCATCTCCTGAAGAGAAGACAAAACAAAACAGAACACTTAAATCACTTTTTTCTTCCTATCTCTATTTTTTCCCTAGTTATCTAGTGAAAAAATGTGTATCATATTGGTAAACACATCCTGCCACGTTCCTTCTACAGCCCCTCTTACTGTGCTTAAAATAAAACCAAACTTATAGAATTACCATTTTCCCATCAAGCTAACTTCCTTTCCTCTAAGTTCTAGTCACACTGGTCTTTGACTGTGGCCTCATTTGCCAGTTTTACTTTCAGTTCAGATCTTTCAGCCCTGTTCACTCAAGTCTTCCCAGAGCTGTATCTTCTAGTAGCTACGGTTGGGTTCAGATGTGATCACACCAAAGAAGTCTTTCTTTATCTGACTATCAAACATCATTCTCATATTCAATTTTCCTTTATCCTTTTTCTCTTATGTTTCCTTTTTTAAATTTCTTCTCATATTCCACTTTCAGATATTATATTTTGTGCATATATTTTCATTGTCTTTCAGTAAACATGAGTCCAATGAGAGCTATAAATGTTCTGTCTCATAGAATAGCTACTGTCACATGAGGCCAGATTCAATATTTGTTAAGTGAGTGCTCCGTGTACTCCTGCTAAACATTCAGTACTTCAAGAAGTTCCTGGAGACTCTTCAGAAGTTATCCCAGTCACTACACTTTGGAAATAAGAATCATGTGGGAACATGACAATTACGTTTTATACAATTCCTTGGAATTGCAGATATTTGGAACTCAAAGAAATTTAGATTTCATCTATTTAATACCTCAATTTTACACAAACACATAGACACACAAACATGCACATACACACATACACACAGAGGCAAATGTGGCCTGAAGTTCTTAAAGTGTTTCCCTAAATTTATAAATGTAATTTGTTAAAAAGAAATTGTTGTTGAATGTGCATGTGTTTGGGGTCTTTAGCAAGGCAGTGAGTTGTGTTTGCATATTCACCATGTAACCCAGGCCTTCAAGCAACGTCTTCATTCCTTCAATGTCAAAGTCAGCCCCACTCCTTGGAGGAAGATATTAAAAAATATATTGCATATAATGAGAGCCAGACGAGTATGGTCATCCTTCCTCTCTTTGACTGGATATATCTGCAGGAAATTAAAGGATTGTGAGTTTGACTGCCTCAGGTCTCTTTTAAATGTTCATAGGCTAATCAATATTGTTTTAAAAAGAACTGGTATTGTAGTGCTATCTCCTGACCTCAGTCAAAATATACTGCCTTCCTATCACTTAGTAATGGATTAACTTGACAATAGAAATAAATGAAGGGGTTAGGAAGTAAAATATTTTTCAAGAGCCCAAAACAGGACATGTCTGTGATGATTACTCAAGGATCTTGAAAAAAAACTATAATACTTCCTTCTCTCCACTTTTCTCCATTACTTAAATATTTTTTAGCAATCAAGATTCAGTATATATTTCATATTAACTACGAGGCGTTCCCTATTGGCTCCATCAAAAATGAATGCACGTAAGATCATTTACAAGGTCAGCAGTTTGAAACTACCAGCTGTTCTGCAGGGGAAAGAGGAGGCTTTCTGCTTCTGTAAAGATTTAGTCACTGAAAACCTTATGAATAGCAGTGGAACACTGTCAGCACCAGATTATTGAATATTGAAACTTGATGAAGAGCTCAAGAATATTGGCAAATATAGTGCCAGAAGACAAGTCCCTCAGGTTGGAAGGCACTCAAAATATGGTTGGGAAAGAGCCACTGTCTCAAAGTAGAGTTGATCTTGATGTTACAAATGGATCTTGATGTTACAAATGGAGTACAGGCCTTGGGATCATCATTTGCTAATGGGGAAAAATTCAAAATGTAGAGAAACAGCTGTAAACACCCATTAATAATCTGAACATGGAATTATGAAGTATAAATATAGGAAAACTAGATGTTGTCAAAAATGTAAAGAAACACATAAACAACAAAATCGTAGGCAATAGTGAGCAGAAATAGGCTGGTTTTGGCCATTTTGAATCTGACAATCACATGATTTATGACGTCGGGAAATGATAGGAAAATATCAATACACCTACAAGGAAGACCAGTTAATACCACTACTATTCAAATTTACCTACCAACCCCTAAAGCCACGGGTGATGAAATTGAAGAATTAAACCAATTTCTTCAGTCAAATGATGATCAAGCATGCAATCAAGATGTATTGATAATTACTGGTGATTGGAATATGAAGGTTGGAAATAAAGATGAAGGATCAGTGTTTGAAAAATATGGCCTTGATGATAGAAATGATGCTGGATATCACATGATAGAGCTTTGAAAGACCAATGACTTGTTCATTACAAATACCTTTTTTAAAACAACATAAAAAACAATTATACACATGGGCCTCACCATATAGAACACACAGAAATCAAATTGACAACATCTGTGGAAAGAAGAACAGAGGCAGGCTGTGGAAAAGACAAGCAATTGCTCTTATGAAAATTCAGGCTGAAGCTGAAGAAAATTTCAAGTCCTTGAGAGCCAAAATATGACCTTGAATATATACCACCTGAATTTAGAGATCATCTGAAGAACAGATTTGATGTATTAGACACTAACAACCTAAGACCAGAAAAGTTGTGGAATGATATGAAGAACATCATATAGGAAAAAAACAAAAAGACATTAAGAAGACAAGAAAGAAGGAAAAGACCAAAATGGGTGTCAGAAGAGATTCTGAAACATGCTCCCCAGCGTAGCGATGCTAAAGCAAATGGAAGAAGTGAGGAGGTAAAACAGCTGAACAGAAAACTTCAGTGGTCAAATCAAGAAAACAAAATCAAATATAATGGCATGTGCAAAGACCTGGAGATAGAAAACCAAAAGGGAAGAACACGCACAACATTTCTCAAGCTGAGTGAACCGAAGACAAAATTCAAACCTCAATTTTCATCATTGAAGGATTCTCTGGGCAAATTATTGAATGATGCAGAAAGCATCAAAAGATGATGGAAGGAATACACAGAGTCACTGTACCAAAAAGAAATGGTAGTTGTTCAACCATTTCAAGAGGTAGCATATTATCAAGAGCCAAGGATCCTGAAGGAAGATGCCTACAATGCAATGAAGGCATTGACAAAGAACAAGACACCTGGAATTGATGTGATACAAATTGAAATCTTTCAACAAACTGATGTGGTACTGGAGGCATTCACTTATCTATGCCAAGAAATTTGTAAGACAACTACTTGGCCAACTGACAGGAAGAAATCTTATTTGTGCTCATTCCAAAGACAAAGTGATCCAACAGAACTGGAAATCATTGGACAATATTATTGATATCCCATGTGAGTAAAATTTGACTAAATGTAATAACCATAGCCAAAAGTGGTTCTAATCATACATTGACAGAACTTCCAGAGTTAAAAGCAAGATTCAGAAAAAAAAACGTGGAACAAGGGATGTTGTTACTGGCGTCTAATGAATATGGGCTGAAAGCAGAGAATACCCCAAAGACGTTTACTTGTGCTTTATTGACTACGCAAAGGCTTTTCACTTTGTGGAACATGGCAAGCTATGGACAACATTGCGAAGTATAAGTATTTCAGAACATTTAATTGTGCTCACTAGGAACAAGAGACAGTTGTTCGAACAGAACAAGGAAATCCTGAATGATTTAAAATTAGGAAACCTGTGTGCCAGGGCTGTATTCTTTTTCTTTCAGCATTATTTATTCAAGTTGCATGCTGAACAAATAATCCGAGAAGATAGATTATATGAAGAAAATCGTGGCATCAGGATTGGAGGTAGACTTATTAACAACCTGCAATATGCAGATGATACAATCTTGCTTCCTGAAAGTGAAGAGGACTTAAAATACTTACTGATGAAGATCAAAAGACCACTGTGTTTGGTATGGGTTGCATCTCAATATAAGGAAAATGAAAATCCTTACCACTAGACCTAATAAACAACATCCATCACAATGGAGAAATTTTGAAGTTGTCAACGATTTCATTTTGCTCTGATCAACCATCAACACTCATGGAAGCAGCAGTCAGGAAATCAAACAACATATTACATTAGGCAAATCTGCTGCAGGAGACCTCTTTAAAGTGTTCAAGAGCAAAGATGTCAGTTTGAAGACTAAGGTGCGTCTGACCCAAGTCATGGTATTTTCAGTAACCTGGTGTGGCGCTGTGGGTTAATGCGCCAGACTGCAAAACCATTTGAACTGCAAGGTAGGCGATTCAAGCTCACCAGCTGCTCCTGAAAAACCCCATACAGGGTCGCTATGGGTCGGAACAAACTCGACAGCACTTCACAACAACAACAATATGCTTGGGAAAGTTGGATAGTGAATACAGAAGACCATAGAAGAATCAATGCATTTGGGTTATGGTATTGGAGGATAATATTGAAAGTACCATAGACTGCCAAAAGAACAAACAGATCTGTGTTGGAAGAAGTACAGCCAGAGTGCTCCTTGGATTCCAGAATGGCCAAACTTCATTTCTCATACTTTGGACATATTATCAGGAGGGACAAATCACTGGAGAGGATATTGAGTTTGGTAAAATGGAGGGTCAGAGAAAAAAAGGAAGACCCTCCCCCCAAATGAAATGGATTGGCATGAAAGGACTAAGGCATAGCAATGATTATGAGGTTGGCCCAGGACTGGGCATTGTTTTGTTCTGTTGTGTATAGGGTTGTTATGGGTCAGTATCATTTTGATGGCACCTAACCACAGCAAAAACAACAATATACATTGTCATTGTTGATATGTGCTGTTGAGTTGGCTCCGTCCCATAGCTACCCTGTATAGGGTTTCCAAAGTGTGGCAGGTGAGCAATAGCCACCAACCTTGTGGTTCAAACCGACTTTGCAGTCCAACTCATTTACCCACAGCACCACACCAGGACTCCATATATATGCCTATATATTTTTAAATGTTTTGTTTCTAACATCTAGAATTTCCAGCTAGAACACAAACAATTACTAGTCAGCCGTGATATCTTACAAATAATTTGATTCCATGTCTACACCTAAAATTGCCATAAATCCCAAGTAGGTAACAGCAAAAAAAGTGAATAATATGAGAATCTATATTTAATCATGGGATTAAAAGAGAAGAGAATCAGGGTAAGGCAGATGATCTTGCTCAAAGCATCTACAAAAGATTAATGCTGCCCCCCACAACTAACTTTTTAAAATTGTATAGTTAGAGAAAGCAGTAACTTCATTCTCTCTTTCTTTCTTCCCCTTTTTCAAGCACAGAGTACAGTGCCTCTTTACTCATTTCTTTACTCAGTCTCAGGAATTCTTCACATGAACAAAGCTTAAGGGTATCTGTGAATTCTGCTAACTCATCTGCTCCAGTCTTGATTTCCTGGATTGCTGCAAGACACATCACAGAACAAAAAGTGTAACATCAGCCTCGTTCTCCCAGTTACTACTTTAGAATGCTAACAGAGAAGGGAAATTCTGGGAAGAAGACTTTTTAACATTTAAGAAGAAAGAAGACCTTGGGAGAGAAGCAGATTCCTTCAAAAATATCACAATAGGTTCCAGTAACGCTGAAGAAAATGCTTAAATATTTTGAAGTCAAATTTTACTTTATTCACCATTCCATAATTAACAAACAGTGCGATTCCCAAACAGTTTTACATTAGAGCATTCATTCATGTTGACTTTGTATTGTCTCTGAATAATACCATGTTGAATATCTATTTATATAAGTGTACATTAGAAATAAAATAAATAAAATAAAATGTGAGCCACATAAGCAGTTTAAAAATTCCTGACATTCGTATTGAAAAAATGAAAGGAAACTGGTAAAATTAATATTAACAACGTATTTTAATTAACTTGTATGAGAATTATGTTATTTAAACATTTGGCACAAACTATAATTGTGTACTTAGTAGCCACATATGGCTTGTGGCTACCATAATCAATGATCTTACATCTTATTTATATATTGTTAGGCCCCGTGCAGCCCACGCAATACTTGTATTGAAACCTATGCAAATGCCAAACAATTCCAAGGATCTTGACTCTTACACCATCTAGGTATGATATTCTAGCAATCTTAGCTTCAAATATTAACTATTCAGGGGTAAAAACCAAACCAAAACTAACCCACACCATTTAATCTATTCTGACTCAGAACAACAGTATCTATATAGGGCTTCTGGGATTATAGATCTGTATGGTAGCAGACAGTTTCATCTTCCACTTCTTGAAGAGCTGGTGGGTTTGAACTGCTGACCTTGGGGTTAGCAGTCTAATGGCTGAACCATGTTCAGGGATAAAAGGCCTGAAATATTCCTCACCAAGTTTATTACTTGACTTGAGCTATTTAGAGGAGAAATGTGCAGTAACTATAGTACTGTATCCAGTTTAAAAAGGACAGTTTTTGTCAGAGTTGCCGACATACTCTGAGTGTGAGGAAATAACTCAGTCCTGTTGGAAATTTTTGTTTCTGAGTCATTCTGGCTTAGCTTCCAGAGCAGTGTCTATTATCCCACACTGCTTTGCCCTATTTGAGATTGTGCAAGAGACTGGGAAAGCCCAAGCTTCCCTCTAGAGGAGGAATGAAAAGTAATTCATAAATATAAACTAGAAGAAAATTTCACAAAATCTCCAGTTGTGTGTTCAGTTACATCAGTTATAAGCAAATAATATTCTGCTTCTATCTTACTTTTAAAGGAGCTCTGGTAGCATAGTTGTTACGAATTGGGCTGCGAACCTTAAGGTCAGCGGTTCGAAACTACCAGCCACTCCGCGGGAGAAAGATGAGGCTTTCTACTCCTGTAAAGATTTACACCCTCGGAAACCCTATACAGGGTCGCTATGGGTGGGAACCGACTCGATGGCACATAACAACAACAACAACAAATCTTACTTTTATGAGAATCTGTATAAAACCTGTATAAAATTTTCAATTTCAGCTTTTATCATAGTTTTTCTATGTAATTAATTTGTTTCTCATTAGTTTTTAAATTGTGTTTTTTATTTTAATAAATGTCTAAAAAGTTTGGGCCCATAATCTGGAGAGGCAACACATTGTAAGATTCAAGAATACCAAATCTAAGGATACCAAACCTTTTGAATGTTTCTAACTTTTTCAAGATTAAACAGTAGCACATGCCCAGCCTTCCCACTCTAGAAAATAGTGCCAGTGTGAGAACCTCTAGAATCCTGAGAGAACCTAATGTCAGGGGACACATTTTCTCATCACAGCCTTCCTCTAGTACCAGCTTATTTATAAATTTGTAGAATTTGCTAGCTTAATAAACACCATCTCCTGTAAAGTCATTATTTATTCAGATATAAATTTAGTGTTTTCAGGTAAAAAGTGAAAATCAGACAGATTTTCTGTTTTGCATATAACAGTGCAATTAACATGAAAACTGATCCTTCTGTCCAATGTCATAAACAGTATAGCGCTGTTCACCATCCAAAGGCAGTTCTCATTATCTGGGTAGTGTGGTAGAAAGAAATGAAAGAATCAGAATGTTTAGATATGAATTTAAGTTCCTAATAGCTAATGAAATAAAATAAAAAAGAAACTAACATAGGGTCACACTTAGCCATCTCCTTGGAAGGTAGGAGTTAGAGTGATTATATTTCTAACTAAATAATAACTGTGTGCCGCTTAGAATGTCCATATATGTGTCTATTTAAATAAAATAAAACAAACAAATAAATAGTTGGGATTCTTCTTATTACCCGTTTTGTGAGGTGACTATATCCAAGTCAAAATGTTGGCCAGGGCCTTTACATATTCTAAATGCCACAGTATACTCGGTCTCCTGACCTGCTGGACTCAAGTTATACACAAGGTGTCATGAGACTACTTTGTAGGCTTCAAGTGCTGACAGAGCTCAGGGAGCTGTTGGACCCCTCCTTGGATAGTCTACACCCACCTCTACACCCACCTCTTGCCTACCAAAGGCTCTGTTAATAAGGTAGGTTAATAGGGGTCTTCAAAATATTCATGAAAAATGGATAATTTATTTTTTTTTTCATGAATTCTTTGAAGCCTGCTTCTAATTCAGTTTAGAGTTCAGTGTTCATTGTGATCCCTGATTTGATAAAATTGCTGTGAAGTCCCTTTACTGTAGTTCGGATCCTTCTTTCCTACGTTATCTCTACTTTTTAAACCAGATTATTCCTATACATAAGGAGCGCTGGTAGTGTAGTGGTTTCGAAACAGTCTGTGAACCATAAGGTCAGCAGTTCGAAACTACGAGCTGTTCCATGGGAGAAAGACGAGCTTTCTGCTCCCGTAAAGATTTACAGCCTCGACAACCCTGTACAGGGTCGCTATGAGTCGGAACCGACTCCATGGCACACATTCAGCCATTCCTATACATTTAGGTGTTTGGAAGAAGCCCTCAGTTTACAAAATAACCAGTTTAGATGTACATGAAAGCTCAGTTTAGGCAACAATCTCAGACCTCTATCATACTAACATGTGATTACTGCTAGTGGAAAAGTCCCTTCTTTGAAAAGGAGTGTTTATGTAAAAAGCATATTTGATATAGTGAAGAAACTACAATTTATATTTCCTTTTGTTCCATTTCATGGATAAACTCTAGTGTTTCAGGACCAAGAATTCAAATTTTGTACCAATTGAATATGCCATTGGTAAAATTTGTCCTTAATGTTTTACCTCTAATAATATTCACAACTCAATCTGGGTAAATGGGTAAAACTTTTTGAGTCAGAACTGACCTGACAGCACTTAACAACAACAATAACAAAAAAGAACCGTTTTGACAGGTTATGTAAGTTTAGACACATTGTAGGGATTCTGTTGATCATATTGTGTGACTCAGACAAATGAGTAAGCAAATGAAATATCTAAACCTTAGCACTAACATAATGATTATAACTAATATTTATTGCATAAATATTTTTCATTTTTCTATGATTCCTATATTTATTAGGTACCTGCTATATTCAAGACACTGTCTTGTTATATATTGATTAAAAAAACAAACAAACAGTTATTTTAATTTTTTGGTTTTGAGAAATTTGGTGAATGACAGTTCCATTTACTAACACGGAAAAAGTATAGCAACCGATTTGATGAGGAAATAAAGTATTTAATTTTAGATATATGAGTTTGGTGTTGTCAGGTGAACATTCAGATGAAAATGCTGAATTGCAGCTAGGGCTAAATGAGTCTAAAATTTAGAAGAGAGTTTTGAATGAAAGCTGAAACTTCATATGTTATCACTGTGTACCTGACTAGTATTGCAAAGGTTTGTGAGGAAGATACTGGTATTGTCTCATGTTGCTGAAACTGATATCCAGGAAGGTTAAGAAATTTATATATATTCCTATATTCCTTACAGCAACAGAACCTGGATTCAAGTTTAAGTATCCCTCACACCAAGTCTCTGTGACTAGTCCTTAGCTATGAACAGTTTAAACACAAGGATTCAGCTTCTTAGGTAATTGGAAATGGAATCTCCATTCACAAAAACAAACACAAAAGGGATGTGGTATCTAAAGGGACCACAATAGTATTAGAGAGAATGATATAATAATCTAAGAATGAAAGAATCAGAGAAGATATTGAAGGGGCCTTGGAGCTGATACATCCTGGAGATATGAGGCACCCATTCATTGCATCACATACACAAAATGAATGAGTGTAAACAAATCATCTTACCTTCTGCATTGGTGGACTCTTTTTCCTTGTTAAAGAAGGTGTTGACAAGTATTTGGCATACCTCTTTCTGTTTGATAATGGTTAAAAAGACACAGACCTTGTCTTCAGGTTTGACATCATTAAATTTTTTTTCTTTTCTATATCCATCAATTTCAGGTAATCTTTTTCCATTACATCATCAAAAATGCCAGTAAAGAGTTCTTTGCCTATGGATTCCAAAATCTTAAGTGTTTTTGTTGTTGTTGTTGTTGGATTCTGTTAAAAATGTGAAGATTCCTTCAACTGTTGGTACAACTTAAAGAATTTTATCTTCACTTTAGAGACATATGTACTAACCTTAAAAAAATAAAATCCTTCAACTATTTCATCATTTCTTCAATAGACTGAATGTTCTTTCATTGTATCTGAAAACTACACTTAATTCATCAAATTCATATGAGGCTATATTTAATAATTCATTATCAGTTAAAGTAATCTTTGGTAGTTTCCCATATCCTGTTTGTGGCATTAGGCTTAATGCTAGCTTCTCAACCATTTACAGTTTTCTTCTTTTCCTTTCTCTTCCTATGTTTTTGTTTAAATGCTTAAAAGTACTAAACATACTTTCTGAATACATTATTGAATTCATTTATATTTCTAATTCTTTAGAATCTTACTCTCAATTTATGATTAGAATTTCAAATAAAATAAATATGTTAATACAATAGGTTGATATGTTATTGTTTTCAAAAACGTAGACTTGAACTTTAATGACTATGCAAAGGCTTTTGACTGTGTAGATCATGACAAACAATGGCTGAGACTGCGAAGAATGGGTATTCCAGAACACTTCATTGTGTTTATGAGGAACCTATATATAAACCAAGATGCAGTTAGACTAGAACAATAGGAAACGGAATGATTTAAAGCCAGGCTGTCTCCTACTCAGGCTGTCTCCTACACAGGTTATAGCCTTTCACCATAATTATTCAATCTGTATGATGAGCAAATAATCCAAGAAGCTGGATTGTATGAAGAAGAAATAAGTTTCAGGATTGTAGGAAGACTCATTAACAACCTAAAATATGCAGATGATATAACCTTGCTTACTGAAAATGAAGAAGACTCAAAATACTTATTGATGAAAATCAAAGACTACAGTCTTTAGTATGGATCTCTTCTCAATGTCAAGAAAACAAAATTCCTCACCACTGGAACAATAAATATCATCATAAATGGAGATAAAATTGAAGTTGTCAAAGACTTTATTTTGGTTTTATCCACAATGAACACTCATGAAGCAACACTCAAGACATCAAATGACACATTGCATTAAGCAAACTGCTGCACAAGTCCTCTTTAAAGTGTTACAGGGCAAAGATAGCAGTTTGAGGGCTAAGGTATGCCTGAACTCAAATCATCATATTTTCAATCACCTCAAATGAATATGTAAGGACATTTAATAAGACAGACCATAGACCATAGAAGAATTGATACATTTGAGTTATGGTGTTGGATAAGACTATTAAAAATACAGTGGACTGTCAGAAGAACAAACAAATGTGTATTAGAAGAATTATAGCCAGAATGATCCTTAGAACCAGGATGGCAAGACTTTGTTTCCATTCTTTAGACATGTTATCAGAAGGAACAAATCCCTGAAGAACATCATGTTTGGTAAATGTAGGGTCAGGGGGAAAGAGGAGGACCCCTAAGGAGATGGAGTGACACAGTGGAAGCTGCAATGTCCTTAAGGTCACTCTGAGTCAGAACCAACTCAACGGCACCTAGCAACAACAACATTACAAAATACTTTCCAAATACTAATACACTAGAACCTCACAATCCAATTATAGTCACCCAATTTTATAGATCATTTAATAACATGTTCCAAATTGTACAAATTAAGATTAAAATTATGTTCTATCAGACTTAGCATCAGTAATGAGTTTATATTCAGTGAGTCCTCATTATGTCTAGGGTTTAATATATATATACTCTCATTCAGATTTCACAGAAACTTCATATAACAGATATATTAATATTGTCATTTTATAGAAAAGGGTACAGAGACACAGAAAAGTTACTTAAGTAAGAGATGTGTGCATTCTTGTACTTTTGAGCTGATTCCATTTCATAGCGAGCAAATATAGGATTTCTGAGGAGTGGCTGGTGGATTTGAACAACTGACCTTCAAACTTCTTACTGCGTTTGCCAGTATCCTATAGCACCATATGAGGACTCCAAATACATGTACAGTGTACAGTCTGTATACTCAGTAGGGTTGTTGTTATTAAATGCCATCAAGTTGGTTCTGAATTCTAATTCAGGGATTCAAAATCCAGATTCCAAATCCACAATCACCACATTATGTTGTACTTTATTTGTTCAAGAGCTATTTAAGAAATATAATGTGCTTCAAGTACTCATGGAAGACTGGTTAAATTCTAGTGTAAAATGTCAAAAAAGTTTTTTTATAAAAGGTATCCAAGTTCTGGTCTTGAAATCTAGTATACAGATTTTGAAAAGGAGAGCTTGAAGGAATGCAAACCACACATAGGTTTTCTTATGGAATATTTACTTCATCAGCCCTCCGGATTCCTGATCTATTTATTTCTGTCTTAAACAAACTAGGCAAGTTTTGACCAGATTAACAGTTTTTGGAGAAATACGGTAGCAGTAATATCATATGTTAAGTGTTAGGTTACATGTCTATAATTATTTCTATTTGAATGACTCCCAAATATATCAATTCAGATTAGACATGGACCACAAAATTAAGTATCATAAAACCAACCAAGTATGAGACAGTTCTTGGTATCTAACAGACTCTATAAACTTGGTTTATTAAGTAAAGTACTCGTGTTTCTTCTACTTCCTTCATTTCCTGTACTAATAAATGAACATATTTAATGATACAGGATAAAACTTTGGCTGTGAACTGCAAGGTCATCAGTTCAAACCCATCAAATGCTACTTGGAAATCCTGTAAAGTATCACTATGAGTGAGAATCAACACCAACACTTAAGTACACAAACCCACTATTATTTGATGACATTAAGTCTCTTTTGCCTTCTTTATGTCTTACTACCCATCTCACTCAAAATTGTACTGATTTTATCAGTTAACATTTTTGCAGAATCTTAATGCTTCTCTCAAATTTAGTTGTTCATTACTCTAGTTAGGTTACTATTCTTTACTTGAAAACAACAACAACAACAAACAAAAAAAAAAAACCATAGGAACCTTTAAAATATAATGTTTTCCAATTCTTATCTAATCTTCATGATGAAGCACAGTGAGTGTTCCAAAATCTAGATTTAGTCATGAAATTTTTCTACTCAATCTCATCTAGGCCTTCTTATTTATTTTGGAATAATCTATATACCCTTAAATGAGTGGTGCTATAGATGGAATTCTGTCCCACTGTTGTGGGTTGAAATGTGTACCCAAAAGATATATTGAACCCCTACCCACAGATATATGTAAATATAATGTTATTTGGATATAGTGTTCCTTTATATTCCTCACATTTATTGTCTAATGATTCCCTGATTCTAATCCTATCACCAGTGAGGTCAGCTTGCCTGGCAGTAATGGGTATTAATTTTACCTGCTTTCCCAGCCTAATGATAAAAAGTGAGGGAAATGCACAAAAACACCTACATGTGCAGATAATACCCACATGATTACAGAAAGCTGGTAAGCCGGTCTTCAGCCTATAACTGATTGGAATACCTAAAAGTGGTTCTAAAACTTGCCCAGTGAAATAGGCCTCGTGTGGAGCCTTTGCAGTGTATGGGACCTTAGGTGGAATCCTGAGCCCCATCCAGAACCTTCTGAGGTGGGACATTCCCACTAGAAAGAACACACAGACCAGCCTGGAACAGCTAGAGCAACAGAAGATACATCTTCGAAGAAAGATCATCAGGAAAAGCCCAAATAAAAAATGGCAGTATGACTGACTACTACTACAGGAATAAGCAAGTTGTTCACTGGGAAGCTATCAAGGCAAGCAATCAGGACAAAACCCCCTCTAAGACTAAAACCCAAATGGAACACATGAGTAGGCATATAAGCTTGTTGATGATCATGTTGGTCTACTGGTGAGTGGAAGAAGGAGAAAGGTAGCAATGAAGAAATGGGATGAGTTCAACCACATTCCATGGAGTCCTGTTGACCTGAAGATGAGAGAGAGAAGAGGAAGGGCTGATTGGTCCAAAGTGTAGTGAAATCTGGGGACACCTGAGTTCATGAACAAGGACATAGCCACAGAGGTCTAGAGCTGAGAGTGAAGCATCCAGCTGATATGAAGTGAGAGGAGATGCACAAGAAAACCCAGACTTCAGATAGTACTCATTTGACCTAGCCTCAATG
>NW_006408526.1:13368015-13374342 GCF_000296735.1 Chrysochloris asiatica
GGTAAATTGCTACAATTTGATGATCTTGACCTATACTAATGGAGGTGTTGTTGTTGTTGTTAAGTGCCGTCAAGTTGGTTCCAACCCACAGCCACCCTGTATAGGGTTTCTGAGTAGCACCTGGTGAGTTTGAACTGCTGACCTTGTAGTTCAAACTGCTTTGCAGTGTGGTGCGTTAACCCACAGAGCCACACCAGTACTCATGGAGGTAGGAGCTCAGAATACCAACAGAAGGGAAGGAGTCGTCACATCAAGTATCAATGCTATCCCCCTCTGTACACAGGGTAGATAGGGACGGGCAATTTAGACATTGGCTGCCTAAAATGAGGGGGTGATAAAGGCAAGAAGTGACTGGCTTACAAGGATTCAAGAGGGAGTTAATATAAGAATGTGTGGGAGAAGACAGAGTACTCACTGAATAGTTTTCTCATGTTATCTGCATGGGTCTGGTAAAAAAGAGATGGGGCAAATATTCTTACGATTCAATAGTGAGCAATTGTTATCATGGCTAATTGTGATTGTCACAATTATAAAAGTAGAAGTTTTGTAACAAAACTGGGAGAATAGTTAATCTCACAGTCCAGAAATAGAGGACCCTAGGACCACCAAAGGAGAAGAGGACAAGTGGAATGCAGGAGTTTATCCAGAGAAGCAGCAACACCAGAGATAAAGGCAGAGATGGGGACATGGAGAAATGGAGCAGCTGATGACTCTAGATTCATGGAAAATGAGGGACTGAGAGCTGGTGGCAAACTTGCAGAATGTGCCCTTTGGTGGTGCAAATTATTATATATGTCTGAGTGTATAAAAAAAAGAGCTAAAATGAATAGAGAGAAATACTGTTAACTGATGGAACATGGAGGGGATTATAATCATTGTAATGAAACAATGTGTATGGTTTGCTAAATATAAAACTTCTGATCTGCCTTGTAAACTTTCACTCCATTCACAATAAAATCATTAAAAAAGAAAAGAAAGAAACTCATGCATATATGAAACAAACAAACAAAAAAGGTAGTGAACTAGTGTTGTTAGCACCAAAACTAGAAAAGAGAAACAAAGAGGTTACTTTAAAAAGTCACTTTTAAAGTCATTTCAATTTTTTATTGAAATTAGGACATCATAAGGGGGTATGAATGCCAAGCAAGACACTCAGCTTTGACACTGGGAACAAAGTTTGTGATCCAGAGGATGAATTTTAGTTAAGAAGAAACTGAGATTTCAGAATGAGTTTGGAAATTTCTAGAGATGACTTATACACAAATAACTTATTATGTCTGGTCTTACTATTTCTCTCTTTGTTTACCAGTCACTGAAAGAAAATAATTAGTTTCTTCTTGGCTCTGAAACAAATGAAGACCACCATACTTCTCTGTATCTATGGCAAGGCCCCCAGATTTAAATTAGCCAAAAAACTAAATCTAACCTAAGACAAAGTAGAACTGCTTCATAGGGTGCCCAAAGGTATAAATCTTTTACAGAAACATTGCCACAAGTTTCTCCTAGACAGTAACGTGTGTGTGTGTGTGTGTGTGTGTGTGTGTGTGTGAAAGCACCTTTTAGTTAGCAGCTGAGAGCTTAATTATTCTACTACCAGAATTCCTTAGAGTCAAATTATATAAAGCTAATATATGAAATAATTTAGGTTGCATGTTTCCCTTTGGCTACTTTTCACCTAGCAGAAAGGAATGTATGAAATATTGCCTAACACTCAAGCCCCTAGTTTTTAGTTAGAAAAGAATTCCAACTTACCAGCCATAGATAATAGCCTCTCAGACCTTTTTCTTCCCCAAAGAAAAGGACAGAATTGAAAGTGAAAGCTACCAAGCATTTCCTTATAGCAGGGGTGGGATACTTAATCATAGATTGTGAAGTGGCTGCTTGCAACTTCTATGTTTTTTTATTGGGAAATCCCCCATGTGCAGTAAAATGGTTTCCCAATTCTGACCTCTTCCTACAGGAAGAAAAAGGTAGAAATGACAAAACAGGTTTTAACTCTTGACTTTTTTACTTCTTTTCTCTCTCCATTACTCCATGTACTGCCCTCTCTCTACCTTTTTCTTCTCTGATATCTCACTAATGTATCTATGTTTATTTAAACATGACCCTGAAGTTGTCATGTTTAAACTCTTATGAAAAACATTCATTTTTCATAAGAGTTTCTCAAATAAGTTATTTTTCTTGTTTTAGTATCATTTAATATGATAATAATGATGCTTTCTCTCCCTGCCTCTCAGTTTTCTTATTCTCTTATGGGATGTTGTTGTTGTTGTTGTTAAGTGCCGTCGAGTCGAGTCCGACCCATAGCGACCCTGTACAGGGTTTCCGAGGGTGTAAATCCTTACGGGAGTAGAAAGCCTCATATTTCTCCCGCGGAACGGCTGTTAGTTTCGAACCGCTGACCTTAAGGTTCCCAGCCCGATTCGTAACCACTACGCTATAGAGTTCTTTAAATGCCTTGTTTTTAAGTGCCATCAAATTTGTTCTGACTCATGGTGACCTTGTATAGGTTTTCTGAGCAGTGGCTGGTGAGTTTGAACCACCAACCTTGCAATCAATTGCATTGTACTGTCGTACCACACCAGAACTCCCTTACAATTTTAATTTTCATTGAAGTTGCTTGTTCACCTCCACCTTTATATCACTGTGAAATGACACCAACTATTCCTTCTGCTGTACTTGCTAGTTCTCACCTGTGTTCCATAATTCATTGCAATGGCCGTAAAAGACTCAGACACTGTATTTGCCATAATGGGGTTTATTAAGGAAGTTAACAGGTTAAGATTCAGATTCAAAAAATGTTCTGGGAGTAGTTCTTCCAATCACAGCAATCTCTCCTCTGCTGTTCCCATAGGCAGACCTCTTTTTGTCCAAGCAATGTTCCAAACCTTTTTAAGGATGATGATCAATGTTAGAAGGACACAGCATTTCACACTAAGCTTCAACCTAAAGGTACACAGCTCTTGCTCCCCAAACAAAGTGCTTAGAGGCACCCCGTTTTGCAGCAAGTCTCCTGTCCAAAGTCACTCAGCTTTACTTGCTTTGTGGTCTGTGAAGTCCACTGCTCTGTCTCATATTCTGGCGCTTGGTTTTGCTGCTGCTGCTGCTTCTCTTCCAGTCCTCCAGTGTCACATCTTTCTGTCCCTAGGTCTATCAGGTTAAGTACAAAGGAATCTCAGGGTCCAAAGGATGTGCTCCACTCCTGACTCTTAATTGATGGTAGTGAGATTCCCTCCTCTGCTTCTGGGGTGGCTCTTTTATATCAAGCAGGATGGAGGAAAATGACCAGTTACAATTATCCCAGTTAACTAACACTCACAATTGAATTAAATAAACCATCAGCATCTCCCTCCACCTTCTCACTCAGATCTATCAAGAAAAAAGTCTTTTGGTGGGCGCTTACAAAGACTCTATTTTTTACTGTTGTTAAGTGTCATCATGTCTGTTCTGACTCATAGAGACCTTGTGTAGGTTTTCCTTATAAAACTTTTGAACCGCCAGCCTTTCAGTGAGCAATATAGTGCTTATTCTAAAGCACCATGTCAAGACTATGGCTAGATATCACCTAATACCACATGCAAGCAAAGATAATACACAAGAGTTGCAATAGTACATCAACAAGTTGTTGTTGTTATTAAGTGCCATTGAATCAGTTCTGATGCATAGCCACCATGTTTCCAAGGGGCAACTTGTGGGTTTAGATTTCTTGTCGAGGATCAGCCTCGACAAATTATAAGGAGACTCTTGAAGGAGGATGTGGAGTTGGCTGAATGGGGAAAATAAAAACAACAACTCACAGTCAATGGGTCATTTTGAGTCTCAGGCAGATGATGGTGATGACTCTCTGACTGACTTCTTCTTTATTTCCAAATTGTTGCTTCTTATATCCCATTTAGAATATACTATGATCTCATAATAGTCACGTACAAGTAGTTACAAATCAATCAAATATTATATTGTTACATCAAAGGTACAAGAGGAACACAAGGTCACCAAACATTCCTGCATCTCTATCCTCCTTAGTTACTCCTTAGTTACCTTGATAATGTCTGCCTTCTGTGAGTGACTCTGTTTCTCTCTAATCCTCCCTAAAATGTCTAGTTTGGCCTTGATTTGTTTTTCTCTAATCCTTTTTAAATGTCAGGTCAATTTTAAACAAAGTTCTACATCTTAATTTCTAACTTTACCAACATCTATTACTTTCTATAGATTCATTAATTACAACTCACAATCAAAAACATAATCTTTACTATAACTGGTCATACATATAATTGATCAAACAATAAAAACAAGAACATAAAAGTACCCTAAAGTTTCATAGTTAAGAACAAAGCAGTAATTATCTCATGCTAACAATTTCTCAAAAGTTCTAATCAAATTCCTACCTCTGTTCCCAAGCTCTCACTGCCCTTGACTGTCTCATAAGCTGCTTTCTAAAGGCCTTAATGTCCTTGACTAAAACTACATGGAATATTTCTTACAATCCCAAGCTTGAATTGCTAAAACTTTAGCTAGTGCTCTTTTGAAGAGAGGGTGGTGTCACATCATTTTGCATAGTTTGGACCTGCTGTGGGAAAGTATCAGTTCCTGGAGAACATCATGCTCAGCAAAGAATCAGGAAAAAGAGGAAGGTCCTTAGTGAAAAGAAGAAGACACTCAACAAGATGGATTGATACAGTGGCTGCAACAATAGACTCAAACATACAACAATTGTGAGAGTGCTGCAGGACCAGGCAGGGTTACATTCTGTTGTATGTAAGGTCACTATGAGTCAGAATTGACTCAATAGCACCAAACAAACAAAACAAAGCTGCCATGTCTTTGTTGGTGGTAAACTCTGGGAATTCTGGTAAGTCACTCATCACCTGTTGTTGTAACACAATTTTCCACACATCTCTCCTGCTGAACTACAAATTATTTGATATCAAATATCTACTATGACTTTCATTTTATCTTTCAAGTAGAATGCCCAGAACAAGGTTTTTTCTTCTTTTTTTAAAAGAAAGAATGGTGCTTTTAGTGAGTTCATCTCATATAAATCAAGTCTAAAGATTCCTACTCCAGTACCACTTTGCCACCCCACCTCATATTTCCAGTCCAATAAAAAACCCAGAGGACAACCTTTCATTTTTATTTCAGATTTATTTGAATCCTTAAAGAAATGTCTGTGTCCTGCAGACATGATTCCAAAAATGTGTATAGAATGGCAGACTTCTTGGCTTCCTATATAGTAAAAAGAAAGTTCATAAAAGAAAAGAGAATATATGAAGTATTATACTAAAAACTATGCAGATTATAATGGAATATATACTTTCTAAAGAAAATATTGCTGACATTATTAAGTGCTGCCAAATCAGTCCCCATCTCATGGGAACTCCATGCACAATGGAGCAAAACACTCCCCAGTTCTGTGCTTGATTGATTGTAGATCAAACAATATTCCATTTTGATCCATAGGATGTTATATTTTTTCAGAAGGTCACCAGGCCATTCTTCCTGGTCTGTGTCAATCTGGAAGCTGTTTTGAAACCTGTCAAGTATCACAGTAACACACAAAAATCCACTGATGAACAAGTGATGGCTGCACAGGAGTTGCATTAATCAGGAGATGAACTTGAGTCTCTCACATGAAACATGATACTTCTACCATGGATCTACCAATAGGGAATTTACCAAAAGGCATGGTATGGCTAAATATTGCCCTGGTGAAGTGAAAGGGAAGAAAATCCAAATTAAGAATTCATAATCTTAAAGCCATTTCCTCAGTCAATATTAGGTGACACTTAAAAAGAGCCACTCAATTCTTTGCAGCTGTTAGAGAAGAGTAATAATGTACTCTGCACTAAATAACACATAGGCATGCCTTCAGTGTCCCTGAATATTGGACCAGGATGGAGTTTCAGCCATTGCACTCTCCCTCTCACCTACCAAAAACACACAACTGCCACTGAAAAAGCTTACTTCATTTAATATCCTGGAAACAGGTAGAAACATCTCGTCAAAGTCACCCTTTCTGTGGTGGGCATCTGTACTTTACCATCTGGCATCTCAAATGAAAACCGAACCTAAAAGAGAAAAGAAAACCTGTAGTTTTTTATTTATTTATATTTTTTTCTGAGTTAAGAATCTTCCTTTAAGCTAGAAAAAAATTATGGTGAGTATAGCAAAATAAATGAATCACACAAAAAAAGTATTCACATCTTGAGAATCATAGCAATATATGCTTCTAAGCATGGAGTGCAGACTTTTTAAACCCATGGCTAGATTTGACAGCTATGTGGGAAACAGACAAATTAAAGTCCTGGTATGGTGCTGTGGGTAAGCGCT
>NW_006408526.1:13379267-13379689 GCF_000296735.1 Chrysochloris asiatica
GGTTGAACATTAACCATTTCCTTTAGGTACAGGGAGTCTGTGTATTCCTTCCATCTTCTCTTGATGCTTTCTGCATCATTCAATAATTTGCCCAGATAATCTTTCAATAACGCAAGTTGAGGCTTGAATTTTTTCTTCATTTCCCCCAGCTTGAGAAATGCTGAGCGTATTCTTACTTTTTGAATTTCTGACTCCAAATCTTTACACATTTTTTCTTTTAATGGTATTTGGCTTTATCTTCTCTAGCTGATTTTTGAAATTTTCTGTTCAGCTCTTGGACCTCCTCATTTCTTCCATTTGCTTTAGTGCCTCTACACTAGAGAGCAAATTTCAGAGTCTCTTCTACATCCATTTTGACCTTTTCTTTCTTTCATGTTTTCTTAATGACTTTTTACTCTCTTCACGTATGATGTTCTTGATGT
>NW_006408526.1:13379789-13386551 GCF_000296735.1 Chrysochloris asiatica
GTTAAGTGCCATCAAGTCAGTTCAGACTTATAGCAAGTCTTTTTGTAGTTTCCTATACAGAGGAGGAGACTAGTTAAAGTAAATTGCATCACAACAGATTTGGTTTCCAGGTTTACTGCCTTAGCAAAGAACATCAAAGTTCACCTAAAAAGGATATTGTTATTGTTGTTAAGTGTGGTCGAGTCGATTCCGACCCAAAGCTACCCTGTATAGGGTTTCCAAGGAGCAGCTGGTGATCTTGAACCACCGACTTTGCAGTTCAAATGACTATGCAGTATGATGCCCACACTGCCCACCAGGACTCCATAAAGGACATTATTGGAAGATAAACATGTCTAGAGCTGCTCTTTATGTTTCTATTCGGAACAGCTAAATATACATAAAAGTAGAATGGGAGAAACTTTGAGAGCCCACCTTTCGGAAAATTGTTTCCAGGTCACAGGAACAGGCATAGTCTTGCAAATTTTCAATAAGTTTAATAATAAAAAGAGAGCCCAGCATTGGATGTCTCCAAGAAACATTATCTGTGAATAAAGCACAAAATCTCATTACAGATTCCATAGAAAGAAGCATAAGAGCTTCATTCTAGCTGAGGTAGTCTTTTGAATTCATACAGTTTTCTGTGCACCACATGCCATTTCTCAAGTAATATGTATATTCAAATTTCAGTGAGTATAGTTTTGGAATCCTGGTATGGCCCTGTAGAGTAAACACTGGACTGACAACCACCAGCTTGGGTGTTCAAGCCTTCAAGCCCATGTGTTGCTCCTCAGAAACTGCAAAAAGACTTGCTATAAGTCTGAACTGACTTGATGGCACTTTAACACCACCACCACCAACATGGTTTTGCTGACACTTCATCATGATTAAAGTTACTATATCTATGTTCCAGATGGTGAGGTAATATGATGTCTGCTTTCAAAGAGCCACAAATATAGTATTGAAGATGGAAGAGTAGAAGAGTGTACAGGGGAGTTTTGGGATCTTGAGGGCAATTCTTAAAGTGGACTTCAAGACTACTACTTACTGACTCTGATTTAAGCTACCAATATACTGTGAAAGTCAATATTTGAATTGAAAGTCAAACTTCAAAGCATGTGAAAGATGGACAATGAATAAGGAAGGAGGAAGTCCTGAGAAGAATTGATGCAATTGAATTACGGCATTGGAGAAGAATACTGAAAGTACTAAGGAGCTCTGGTAGCGTAGTGGTTACGAATTGGGCTGTGAACCTTAAGGTCAGAAGTTCGAAACTACCAGCTGTTCTATGGGATAAAGATGAGGTTTTCTGCTCCCATAAAGATTTGCAGCCATTGAAACCCTGTACAGGGCCGCTATGAGTCGGTTCTGACTCCACGGCACATAACCACCACCACCATGGACTATCAGAAGAGCAAACAAATCTGTGCTGAAAGAAGTACAGCTAGAATCCTCCTTAGAAGGGAGGATGATGAGACTTCATCTCTTGTACTTTGGACTTACATTAAAAGGACCAGTCCCTGGAAAAAGGACATCATGCTTGGTAAAATTGGAGGGTCATTGAAAAAGAGAAAGACCCCAACAAGATGGACTGACAACAACAATGGAGTCATACATAACAATTTTGAGGATGGCGCACGACCAGGCAGTGTTTCATTCTGTTGTGGTTCTGAGCCATTGAAAATACTATGCCTTGTGTCAACCACACCTTTGCCTTTAAACACTTTGAAGAGGTCTTTTGCAGAAAGTTTACCTAAAGCCATACCTTGTTTGTTTGCTTAACTGCTATTACATAAGAATAAATTGTGGATCCACACAAAATTAAGTCTTTGACAACTTCAGTCTTTACTCTGTTTATCATGATGAAGGAGTTTGTTGTTGTTGCAGTTATTAAGTATTGTGGAGTTGGGTCCAACTCATAGTGATCCTACATAGAGTTTCTAAGGAGCAGTTGGTGAGTTTGAATGCAGACCTTATGGTTCAAACTGCCCTTGAAGTCCAGAGCTTATCTTATAGTGCCACAAAAGAACTCCCTTCATGATGGTCAAGTTTACTAATTACTAAATCAGTGAAAATACATGTGTATTTGGTCTCTGTGAGTAAGG
The DNA here is from genome assembly GCF_000296735.1 of Chrysochloris asiatica. Taxonomy (NCBI): domain Eukaryota; kingdom Metazoa; phylum Chordata; class Mammalia; order Afrosoricida; family Chrysochloridae; genus Chrysochloris; species Chrysochloris asiatica. The sequence continues at coordinate 13,381,874 of NW_006408526.1, forward strand.
TGAATATTTAAGGTTAAATTGGTAGGAAATCTTGAGTTGGTCTTGAAATTTCCCATCAAAATTCAATTCTATAACCTAATGATGGGTATGAGTTTCTGTATTGGTAACCCCAATGGCAAGAATCTGGCCATTACCTGGTGTTGAAGAACAGAAAGCTATAAAATCCTTCTCCACATGGGCTTTCTTAATGGCATCATCCTCACAATCTTTTGGATCCAGTGAACAGCTATCTGAAGATATTTCTGCTGAATCATTTAACCACACCATTCCTTGGTTTTCTGGCAAGACAAAATTAAGTTTTATGCTATTAACAACTGCCAAAAGGCAAACTTTATCCCCTAAACTTCTTTTCAAACATATGGATTACTTCATTTGTTTCTATTTTTCATCCACATGGATATATACACATACATTTCAGGATAATAATTTCAGCAACTCCTATTGTTATTTTCTCTCCCCCTCAAAGAAATTCTAACAATATCCAAATATTAAAATCACAGAGCTAAAAGTAATATTAGTTGAAAATAGAACAAAAATCTACCAGTGAGTCATACAAGTCACAAAAGCTACAAACTTCTTTGGTGATGGCACACATTCTTTGTCATTAAGGAGCAGACATGAGAAAAGTAAAAATTACTGGATGTACACAGATGATGAGGTTAGTACTTGGATGCTTCAAGCTCTATTAGATCACAGTACTCACCACCACGGCAGGCCTGGATTATGATCACCTTGGGTTTATCCTTCAGTTTTGGACAGTTACGGGTGTTCAGTATTTGAAAGATAGTGTTGACATCTAATATATCTCGGACATTCTCAGAGTACTTCTTCCCACAAACACCTTCTCGAATACCATGTGACATGAATACCAAGAAGGTACTGTCAGAGGTCTCATGTTCTTGACGGGCAGCAAATAACTTCAGTTCTGTTGTCATGTCCTGAAAGACACCATGCCATTGATTTTGCACTTTAAGATTCACTATCATGGCATTTGCCAATCAAACATAGGGACATCTAAAGGAAATGTATGCCTCAGTTCAGCAAAATGAGAAGAAACGAGTTATAGGAAATCACTCAAAGATTTCTAGTACAGGAAAAATGGGGCATTACTGAGCTAATAGAGCACTTGCCCAAAACAAAGTTCCACAATCTATTGCTATGAAAGTCTACATCAGAATGGAATTTGTAGCATTAAGTACCCTTAAAAGAGTAAGATACCTTCTAGAATATCACAAGATTAAGTTTGCTGGTTAAGGCCTAGCTTTATAAAGACTGTTTAGGAGTATGATGCATATGACCATTTGTCTAGAGTATGTGAGACTTTACCGAAGCAGTGAGATTTTCTCTGACAATCACACTGTATCCCAGTCCTTCCAGCAGCATCTTCATCCCTCTGATATCAACATCAGCACCAGTTCTCTTGGGAAGAGTATCAAAATCTGTGTTGCAGATAATGAGGGCAAGACGTGTGCGGGTTGACTTTTCTTTTATTGGGTAAATCTGCGGAAAATACAGATTGGATGCACTTTACTGATGAAACTCTAAATTAAAAGATAGCTTTGAGAGTCTGAGGTAGTTTCTTTTCTCTTAATCTTATCCATATTACAAATATCATAAACCATAAGTAAAAATGGGGCAGAGTAATGAATCAGGTAACATGAGTGGAGATGGCTTTTGCAAATGCCTAAATAACAGCAGAGAATCAGACTAAATATTTTTTAAAGGTAAGGCTTGGTGAAGCCAGAATTGATGAATAGTACAAATGATTCTTCCAAATACTCAATATTTGTCTCTAGGCAAAATACTTTACTATTCATATTTCAGTTTTCTAGTAACTAGTATAAGTTACTTAAGCATTTGTTGTTGTTGTTGTTGTTAGGTGCCACTGAGGTGATACTTACTAATAGCAACCATATGCACAATAGAACGAAACACTGCCCAGTTCTAGGTCAACCTCATAATTGTTGCCACACTTCAGTACATTGATGCTGCCATTTTGCCAATCCATCTCACTGGGGGTCTTCCTTTTTTTCTCTCACCCTCCAACTTACCAAACTTGACATCCTTCCCTAGCGACTGGTCCCTCCTGACAATATGTCCAAAGTATGAGACACGTACTTTGGCCGTCCTGATCTCCTAGGAGAATTCTGGCTGCACTTCTTCCAACACAGATCTGTCGTTTCTTTCGGCAGCCCATGGTTCAATATTCTCTTCCAACATAAAAACTCAAAAGTTATCAATTCATCTACGGTCTTCCTTATCCACTGTCCAGTTTTCACATGTATTTGAGGTTATTCAAAATACCATAGCTTGGGTCAGGTTAACCTCAGTCCTCAAGTTGATATCTTTGCTCTTCAACATTTTAAAAAGGTCTTGTGCAGCAGATTTTCCTAATAAAATACCTCATTTGATTTCTTGACTGCTGCTTCCTTCCATGAGCACTGATAGTTGATCCAAGAAGAATAAAGTCCTTGACAACTTTAATCTTTTCTCCATTGATGAAAATGTTGTTTATTGGTCCAGTGGTGATGATTTTTGTTGTCTTTACATTGAGATGCAATTCATACTGAAGGCTGTGCTCTTTGATCTTCATCAGTAAATGTTTTAAGTCCGCTTCACTTTCAGCAAGCAAGGTTGTATCATCTGAATATCGAAGGTAAGTAATGAGTCTTCCTCCAATCCTGATGCCACGTTTGTTTCATATAACCCAGCTTCTTGGATTATTTGCTCAGCATACAGGTTGGATATGTATGGTAATAGAATACAACACTGCCACACACCTCTCTTAATTTTAATGCATTCAGTGTTCCCATGTTCTGTTTCAACAACTGCCTCTTGGTTCATGTACAGATTCCTTGTGAGTACAATTAAGTGTTCTGGAATATTCATACTTTGCAATGTTGTCCATAGCTTGTCATGATCCACACAATTGAAAGACTTTGCATAGTCAGTAAAGCATGTTGTTATGTGCTGTGGAGTCTGTTTTGACTCATAGAGACCCTGTACAGGGTTTCCGAGGCTGTAAACCTTTACGGGAGCAGAAAGCATCATCTTTCTCCTGCAGATCAGCTGGTAGTTTTGAACTGCTGACCCTGGAGTTAGCAGTCCAATTCGTAACCACTACATTACCAGAGTTCCTTTCAGTAAAGCATAGGTAAACACTTTTCTGGTATTTTCTGCTTTTAGCCAAGATCCATCAGACATCAGCAATGATATCCCTCATTCCACGTCCTCTTCTGTATCCAGCTTGAACCTCTGGATGGTCTCTTTCAATGTATGTTTGCAGCCATTTCTATATTACCTTAGAAAAACTTTACTCAAATGGAATACCAAAGACATTGTCTGATGATTTCCGCAATCTGTTGGGTCACCTCTCTTTGGAATGGGCACAAATATGTATCTCTTCCAATCAGTTGGCCAGATAGTTGCCTTCCAAATTCTTGGCATAGATAATTAAGTGTCTCCAGTGCCTCCTCACTTTCTTGAAAGATTTCAATTTGTATTCCAACAATTCCTGCTGCCTTGTTCTTTGATTTCCTTCAGTGAATGTTGGACTTCTTCCTTCAGTATCATTGGCTCTTGATCATATTCTACCTCTTGAAATTAGTCCAACATTAACCATTTCCTTTTTGTGGAGTGACTCTGTATATTCCTTCCATTTTCTTTTGATGGTTTCTGCATCATTCAGTAATTTACCCAGAGAATCCTTCAATAATGAAAGTCAAGGCTTGGATTTTTTCCTTCAATTCCCCCAGCTTGAGAAATGCTGAGCGTGTTCATCCCTGGTGATTTTCTGACTCCAGATCTTTGCACATTTCATTGTAATATTTGACTTTGTGTTCTTGAGCTGACTTTGAAATTTTATGTTCAGCTCGTGTACCCCTCATTTCTTCAATTTGTTAGCATCTCAACACTGAAGAGCAAGTTTCAGTGTCTCTTCTGACATCCATTTTCATCTTTTCCTTCTTTCTTGTCTTCTTAATGACATTTTGCTCTCTTCCTGTGTGATATTCTGGATGTCATCCAACAACTCTTCTGGTCTTCAGACTTTAGTAATTAATGTATTGAATCTGTTCTTCAGATGATCTCTAAATTCAGGTGGGATATATTGAAGGTCATATTTTGGCTTTTGTGGACTTGTTTTCATTTTCTTAAGAGTCAGTCTGAATTTGCATATGAGCAATTGATGGTCTGTTCCACAGTTTGCCCCTGACCTTGTTCTGGTTGAAGATATGGAGCTTTTCCACCTTCTCTTCCCATAGATGTAGTCAATTTGATTTGTGTGTATTCCATTTGGTGAGTTCCAGTGTATAATCATCTCATATGCTGTTTAATGATGGTATTTATGAACAAATCATTGATTTTGCAGAAAATTATCATGCAATTTCCAGCATCATTTCTATCACCAAGGCCATATTTTCCAAACACTAATCCTTCATTTTTTTCCCCAACCTTTGCATTCTAATCATCAGTAATGATCAATGCATCTTGATTGCATGTTTGATCAATTTCAGATTGAAGAAATTGGTAGAATTCTATTTCATCCTAACTGGCTTTAGTGGTTGGTGCATAGATTTCAATAATAGTAGTGTTAACTGATTTTCCCTGTTGTTGTTGTTAGGTGCCATCAAGTTGGTACTGACCCATGGCGACCTTATGTACAGCAGAATGAAACACT
>NW_006408526.1:13388871-13412665 GCF_000296735.1 Chrysochloris asiatica
ATATATTCTTTTTGACAATAAATGCAACACTGTTCCTTTTCAATTTGTCATTCCAGGCATAGTAATCCATGTAGCTGTCAGATTCAAAACGGTTAATACCAGTCCATTTCAGCTCATTAATGCCACAGATATCGATGTTTATGCATTCCATTTCATATTTGACAATTTCCAATATTCCTAGATCAATACTTTGTACATTTCATGTTCTGATTATTAATGGATGTTACAGCTGTTTCTTTTCATTTTGAGTTGTGACTCATCAGCAAATGAAGGTCCCGAGGGCTTTACTCCCATAGGCTTTAGTTCATTTACGTCATCACTGTCATCTGTATTTTGAGGAAGCAGCTCTTCCCCAGTTGCATTTTGAGTGTCTTCCAACATGAGGGACTGTTTTTCCAGTGCTATATCTGACAGTGTTTCTCTGCTATTCATCAACTTTTCAGTTACTAAATATTCAGAAGTAGTTCATCACTCCTTCTTCCTAGTCTGTCTTCATCTGGAAGCGCATCTGAAACCTGTCCAACATGGGTGACCATGCTGCTATTTAAAATACCCATGGTATAGCCTCCAGAATCACAGTATGACAAACTGATAGACAAACTGACAGAGAAGTGGTGGACTTTAGCATTTCGCACGTTATTATATGTAAATGCTTATGGGAATGCCTGACACATAGTAAATGCTCAATAGTTGCTGTTGTTAATTACTCAACTTATCAGACAAACCTTAGTCTCCACATAACCCTAGACATCTAGAAGATAGGATTGATTTATATAAAGGAAGTAACCTGATGGTTTTTGAGAATACCTCAATAAAACTGGCTCTAAGAAAGAGCCACTGCACTATGAAATCTCCTTAAACATATCTATCACCCTTGATCCTTGTGTTCTGACTACAATACCTCAGCTGACTTTTCATTCCATATCCTTTGTGCGCCTTCTGGAGAGCAAAGTTTAAGAAAGCTTCCTGGTGCTGAGGATGTGAGCTTAGCTGGGCTGTCCTGCATTGCTGAGGAAGCTGTAAGAGACAAAAAAAAATATGGAAAATGGCATGCCTGACTTTCTTACTTGATACTTCTCATAGCTTCATCTACATACGAAGCCAGAAAGGAGGTAATGCTTCTTCAGAGAAGAACCTTGGACTAGTTACAACATTGCTTAATGAGTTCACTACTATTGATGGCACATATTCAATACAGAGGGAAATTTCTTGTGGTGAGATAAAGGAATCTACCTTCATCCTTGAGAACCAAGAATTTTGGGAAACAGCATAATTATTTTGGTATAAACACATAGAAAGGGAGGTTTTGAAGACAATTAATCAAAAAGCTCTCAGATAAAATATGATACATTTTAGATAAAATAAAGAATATACACAGATATTTTATAAGCTGAAAAGCTAATAGAAGAAGATTTTAATTGCTGTATTTAAATATTTTAAAGGATATATAGTCTGCTACTTATTTATTTTTTTAATAGACCTAATACTATGCATTAGGAATGTAAAAGCAGAAAATGAAGGTGAGGATGATGAAGATAAAGATAAAGAAGTATTTTTCATGTCCTTTACAATGTCTATTTACTGTGTGTACATTTGGATAAAAGACAGAGGGATACTGAATATGTGAAATAAAATAAATATGAAATTGAATGAGAAATGCTACAATCATGGTATGCACTTGATGGAGTCATAATATTACATGTTGATTGTGTAAACATATGAAGAACTGCAATGTCCATTTGAACCACAAGGTCGGTGGCTCAAGCTCACCAGCTGCTCCTTGTTGTTGTTATTAAGTGCCATTGAGTCAATTCTGACCCATAGCGACCCTGTATTGGGTTTCTGTGGGTCGAAATGGACTCAACAGCATTTTACAACAACAACAAATGAGAAAAGGCCTGAGGCCCTCTTTGACCCAATTTAAACATCTTCCTACAATGTGATTCCTTTTTAAAGAAGTTGATGCAATATTTGTCAGTTTCAAAATAAGATGTTTTCTATATATTTGGAGAGTCCTTTTGAAAGTAAGCAACTTAACTAGAAAATTATATTCAATTTTGAATTACACGTAGAAGAGGATTTGAAGATACTGTTTAATATTCAGTATAGATGAACCAAGGCAGCATAAAGTGCCTTGACTTTGGAAAAAACAAGAAATAATTAAAACAGATATACTGCAGAAAATTATAGAAATCATTATTTATTTCTGGTTTTTGTTAAGTACCATCCAGTAGGTTCTGATTCATAGTGACCTTGTATAGGGTTTCCAAGGAATGGCTGGTTAGATTGAACTTCCTACCTTGCAGTTCAATGCTCTGGTTCTTCTTGTTGCCTCTGCTGCTGTGAGCTGTGAAGTCAGTTCCAACTCATAGCGACCCTGTACAGGGTTTCCAAGGCTGTAAATCTTTACGGGAGCAGAATGTCTCATCTTTCTCCCGCGGAACAGCTGGTAGTTTTGAACTGCTGACCTTGCTGTTCTTCTAAGGGAAGTCTAAAGAATTGTTGTTCTTGTTAGGTGCTGCCGAGTCACTGAAGCAACCTTATGAACAACAGAACAAAACATAGCCTGGTCCTGCTCCGGTCTCACAACCTTTGTTATGCTTGAGCCCATTGCTACTGCCACTGTGCCAATCCATCTCATTGGGGTCTTCCTTTTTTTCACTAACCCTCCACTTTACTAATCATATTGTCCTCCTCCAGGGACTACTGCCTCCTGATAACATGTCCCAAAAATGAGAAATGAAGTCTCTCCATCCTAATTTCTGAGGAACACTCTGGCTGTACTTCTTTCCAACATAGATTTGTTTGTTCTTCTGGCAGTCCATGGTACTTTTCATATTCTTATCCATAACTCAACTGCATCAATTCTAGGGTCTTCCTATTCATTGCCTGACTTTAACATGCATTGAATATAACATGGCTTGGACCAGGTGAACAGTAGTACTCAAATTGATATCTCAGGTCTTGAACACATTAAAGAAGTCTGTGCAGCACATTTGCCTAATGCACTATTTCATTTGATTTCTCGACTACTGCTTCATGAATGTTGATAGTGGACTGTAGCAAAGGGGACGTCTTTGACAACTTCCATAAGTTCTCCATTTCCATGATGTTATTTAGCACTCCGTTATTGTTATTAGGTGCCATTGAGTCAGTTCCAATTTATAACTACTTTATGCACAACAGAACCAAACCCTGCCTGGTCCTGCACCAATTTCACATTCCTTGCTATGCTTGAGCCCATTGCTGCTGCAACTGTGCCAATCCATCTCTTTGGGGGTCTTCCTGTTTTTTTCTGACCCTCCATTTATCAGGCTCCAGTGGTGAGAACTTTTGTTTTCTTTATATTGAGATGCAACCCATACTAAAAACTTTAGTCTTTGATCTTCACCACCAAGTATTTTACCTCCTCTTTGGTTTCAACAAGCAATGTTGTATAATCTGCATATTGCAAGTTATTAATGAGTTTTCTTACAACCCTGATGCCACGTTCTTCTTCTTATAATTCAGCTTCTTTAATTATTTGCTCCATATACAGGCTGAATAAGTATGGTGAAAAAATATAACCTTGGCACACACCTATCCTGATTCTAAACCATTCAGTGTCTCCTTGTTCTGTTCGAATGGCTGATTCTTGGTCTATGTATGTACAGGCTTCTCAGGAGGACAGTTAAGTGTTCAAGATAATCCATTTTTTCTCAATGGGAAAATTTAAATAGAGAGCTTTGGTTCTCAATGATAATGTTTCTTAATTTTATGCTGAGTTCCCTAACCTATGAATATTCAAGCATGCATGGAATAATCATCCTTTATGATTCGATAGAGTAATGTCTGAGTTTGGTGAAATAGTTGAATTCTTGACCACTAAATTTCTTTCAAATATAAGGTACATATAAAGGAAACTTCTGGATGAAGTCTTCCCAGAATTTGAAAATAAAATATGTCTGAGAACAATTAAAATACTGATTGTGTGGTACGAATGAGGCTGGATTCATATAAAAATAAATCTGTCCCCCAAATAAAACAAAACCGTAGAGCATGTTGACCTTGCCAGGTAAGAGCACTAAAATCTTTAAATATCTTCCTTGTCATTTAGGAACTAGAGAATGCATGTACTTCTGCTACTGAGTTCAGTGAAAATTTTTTGCTTAAATTTGTGTGGCAAGTACTCACTAGCTATTACATTTCTTCTTCTTTCTGAGCACACAGTTAGTCAGCATTTTCAACCACTCTTATAGTTAGGTGTATTCATGTGACTGAATTCCATATAATGGAGTACAAACATAAGTAAATGATCCTCCCGGTTGTTTACAATTCCATTAATTAGATAGTGTTGGCCGTGATTACTTTGGCACATTATGTGGCAGTTATCTGAGCCACAAGTAGAAAGATGTCTAAGTGTCTGAATTATTATTTGGTGGGGCAATAAGCACTCATAATTTTCATGAATAAAATTAATGAAATAAAGTTAAATTAACAAATATATTTATATCATATCTGAATAACGATAACTTAATTTCTTCCATCCTGCTATCTGAACTGATACGAGTGTGACACGAGGCATTTTTATTGCTTTTTTTTTTTTTTTTATCTAATCTTAATTTGATGAAGAAGATTCTTATGTCTAATCAGTTTTGCTTCATACATTTATGAACAGATGTTTTGGTGTTTTGTTTATCCTTCTAGAACAGATGTTTTGTGTTTTCCTCGCATTCTTGGCCCAGTCCATAGAATAGGCCTGGAACATAATTAGCATATGATATATGGTGGTGGTGGTGGTGGTGGTGTGCCATGGAGTTGGTTCTGACTCATAGAAACCCTACATAGGGTTTATGAGTTTGTAAATCTTTATGAGAGCAGAAAGCCTCATCTTTATCTTGCATGTTATATATACATACATGTAAATCTTTATGAGAGCAGAAAGCCTCATCTTTATCTCGCATGTTATATATATATACATGTGAATATTTATGAGAGCAGAAAGCCTCATCTTTATCTTGCATGTTATATATACACATACATGTATATACTGTTGTTGTTAAGTGCCATCAAGTCAGTTATGACTCATAGCAACCCTGTATAGGATTTATAAGGAGTGGCTGGTGAGCTTGACTTATATATATATATATAGTATGGCATCTTTTAAAATGGCCTAATTATTATTATTGATATTAATCAAATCATTCAGTGAAACAATATTTACCAAATATTCGTTGCATGGTGACTATGATCCAAATATTTAATTAAGACCATCGTTATGAACAAGACAGAAGTGTGTAATTTCTTTATAAGGCTTAAACATCTAGTGGAGCACCAGTAATAGATACATGAAAAATATGAGAATCATAGCTAAAGAATCTTAGAACACTATAGGACGTGGGTCTCTGCAATATTGTAGTAGAAGAAGTAATGGAGAGATAGACTCTTGTTGGAGGGAAGGCTTAATTAAATTGGATATTTTCTTGAATGTTGTAAATGAGGGAGAAGGAAATGGTCACATTTTTAGTTTGAATTACTGGCTGATGATGTGAAATTGACCAACAAAGGGGAAACTGGGAAGGAAGCAAGTTACAGGAAGAATGGTAAATTCAGCTTTGAGCATATTTAGGTAAATGTGTCTATGTAATGTTTCAGTGAATATATTCAGTGCGCACTTGAATAGAGAAGATTGGGACTCAAGTGGTTCTCAGGGTTTGGAATACAAATTCAGAATTTGTCAGTATCTACATGGGTAGTGAAGTTACAGAAACTAATGCTATTGTGAAAAGGAGAGGAGAATGAAAAAAGAACAAGGCATAGGATCGATTCCTTTGTGTTACCCTCATGATTCACCTCAAAGCTCAGTAGTTAAAGTCAAGGAAGATGGAGTTCACAAAAGATACTTGCTCTGAAAATTCCGTTCGTTACCTTGCATGAAAGGTACTGCTACTGGCAAGGTTTGTGCACTACTGTCATTTCCAGATTGGGTACCTGAGGAAAGAGAAAACAGTCATTCTTTAAGATAGCCACTTATCACCTCTGAAGAACATTATTCCAATATGTTGTACACACCTCAGTAAAAATCATTTCCACTGGCCTGGCTGATAATATCTGTTTAAGGTATGACTTACCTGAAACTTACTGTTGAGAAACAAAAGCCTCTACACAGTGAATAAGTGGACAGTAATTTCACAATTGAAGAACAAAATAATGTTTGGAGGTGACTCACTTGATCTCTGCTTTCTATGATTAAAGTGAAATTAAGACATGACCAGACATAGAGCCAATAAATCTCTTTATGTGGATGTTTTGTGGTGGTTCCTGAGATAGCCACTTGTGCATGACATGCTATAGAAAATGAAGTGTTCTACCTCAGAGCTGAATTGGGATTTGGGTAATACTATCAAGAAAAGGCATCCATACGGTACCCTTTACAAGATTTATCATAGCAGCAAATGATGAAGTGACCTGCTCAGAAACTCAGTTCAAAGTCTAAGATGAATTAATAAAATTGCCGTAAGAATTCATTCAGAATCTGGGAACTTTGGAGTTCAGAGACATACTGGAGCTACAGGGTTTTTCAACCTGTTTTGGGGAAAAGAAGGTTATTTGAAAGTGTTTTACACGTATTCCTCATTAATATTAATAGCCCCTCTTTGACCTCCAACCTGTGCCCATGAATATAAAATCTTCAGGGTCCGGAGAGATTTCTGACACATAGGTTAAATGATTTTATAAATTTAATGCTATATTATTGTAGAACTTCTGGAAAATATTTTGCAATCTTAACTAAACGTGTTCTGTTCCTCTTTCCCTACATTCTTTAAACATTTCACTGTGAACACTAAAATGAAGAAGAGGAAGAAGAAGCAATGGCCATGTAGTTTGTGGTAAGCACTGGATGGCTTTTTAGGTACTAGTTTATTTGGTGTCTTTTGGGAGTACAACTGAATTTAGTATGCAGCTGAACATGAGAACATCTATCTTCACTTTGTTGGGGTAAAAAGCCATCCTTGGCAAGGACCATTAACTTATTATCTCAGAGAGTTTAAGGAAATTTTCTAAGTGTCATAGAAAAGGAAACTTGTGCAGACAGGATCCTAACACAGATCTATCTTGATTCTCATCTTACTTCTTAATCACTAAGCTACTTTGCCAGCTGGCCCACAAATGACATATTGCATTCAAACATGTAATGGGTGCTCTAACTGCAATTTCTGGAATCTCCTAGGCAAAGGCAATCTGCCTGTCAGTAACATATGCCCTAGTCTCAGGAGGAACACTCTGAAAACCTTTAGTTACACTATCTGGTTACATAAAATCGCCCAAATCAATTGTTAATCTTTCCTCTGGGATCTCCATTATGATGGACAGGAATCGACATTCATTTTATTTAGGGGTTTATAAGAATCTAACTATAAGCATACCCATCTAAGAAACATTCTAGAAACATTATAATTGGCATGAACTAAAATATGAGGAACTGCAAGTCTTCAGTTAACAGTATCTGTTAAAGACAAAATTGCCACAATTCATGTCCCTATCTAAGTGCAAGAGAGCCATAGACAATCCCAAAAAATTTCAAGTCCAAGGCAGCTTTCCCCAACCTTTTTATCTAGAAGGTGGGCTAAATTAATCATCAAAACATTTAAGAAAATTTTCTAGGGAAGGTCTTGTTAAGGAAGTGGCATACATGTCAAGAAATTTGTTTTAGACAGTCTCTCCCATTGAAGTGCATTCAATAAGTAGAGGCACTGGACTGCTAACCACAAGTTCAGTGGTTCAAACCCACCAGTGGCTCCTCGAAAACCATATACAGTCACTATGAGTTAGAACCAACTCAATGACACTTAACAACAATACAATGTCAACAACAAAAAACCCTGGAAAATAGATGAGGGGGAGAGAAAACTATGACAAACCTAACTAAGGGGATATCATTTGGTAACTAGAAAGGCTGACTCAGGTAGCTCAAGTATCCCAGTGATCTGTGCAAATGCTTCTAAGATTCAAGAACTGTGGATAGGAAAGAATGAAATAAGGAAGAAGAAGTCTTGACTATTTTATTATTGGTGCTAATCCTTATTGATAATGATTGATCATTTTTAATTTGGGTGTGGAATAGAGATTGTGCAATAGGAAACAGAGATGGAAAGGAAAACAAAAAATTCATTTTGCACAGATAAACACAGACAACATCTGCTAAGTCAACGCTGACAGACATATGTTGTTGTTGTTGTTAAGTGCCAACAAGTCAATCCTGACTCAGAGTGACCCTGTATAGGGTTTCCAAGGAGGGGCTGGTGAGCTTGAACCACCAAGCTTGCAGTTCAAACTGACTTTGCAGTCTGACACATTAACCCACAGCATCACACCCGGACTTTGACAGACATGCATAGGTTTCATATTTTCAAAGCGCATCTCTTCCCTTTGCAGTGGCTTTCAAAAGGACAACAGTTCTTAGTACCTAGCCATCTTCCATAACTTCCATCTTCAGTATGGAGGGATTAAGGAAATTTAGGGTCAGTTCAGATGCCTGAGCCCTTGTGTGGGGCCATAGAAGGATTGGACACAGAGTAACGGAGTCTCTTAGGTGGTCCACAGTCTAGTACCATGCAAGTGGATATCAGTCAACACAACAACAACAGGGATGCCTTGGAGCCCTGGTGGCACTGTGAGCTAAGCATTGTGATGCTAACTACAAGGTCAGAGGTTCAAATCCACTAGTTATCCTGAGGAAGAAAGATGAGACTACATGTTCCTATAGAGATTTACAGTCTTGGAAACCCTAACGAGCATTTCTACTAAATTTAGGGATCCCTGGATTTGTCAAAAATACAAAAACCAAAAACCAAAAATGATAACCTGACTTTCCAAGGGATTGAGGGTACAGGATGAAATTTTCAGACTATTCCCATAAACTTCAAAAACTGAGCCACCAAATACACAGAACAACAAGTGATCTCTAATAAACAGAAGGAAACAGAAGACAAAGGAACAGGAAAGAAGAGTAAAAGAGCTAAGAAATCTACAATAGGACCACTGTGAGAAATGGGGCTCTAAGTCCAAAGGCAAGGGAATCTTCTGCACACTGACACACCTAGTGGAGATATTGGATTTTCAGCTCAGCACCTACTTAAAATTTAATCTGAGTCATTGACCCTTACCTGAGGAGAGTCCCAGTTTTTCTGCAAGGAGGGGGTCTAATTCACAAATATGAGTGATGCATATCTTGCTCGCGCGGGGTCCTTTCCGAGTGACGGAGTCAATCAAATCTCGGGCCTTATCCTTAATGGTAGTATTTCCATCCTTTATTGTCTCCATCTCCTCCTCGTTCAGAACTCTTTCTGCTAATAGTTCATCCAACAAGCCATTTAATGTGCCCTTGTTCATTGCTTGGATAAACACCGTCCTTTTCTCCTTTAGGACTTTGTCTGTTGGAAAAAACAGAATTCCCCAGCCCATGAAAATTGTTTGTTTGTTTGTTTTCCTCATGCCAATATAGAAAACAACAACCTTTAAATTAAACCACTAAAATAAAATATCTCGCTCCATGTATTTCAGTAACCTGGATATAGAGAATTTTTAAATGATATCCCCATGCCATTTTCTTCCCTTAGTATTATCCACACTTACACACTGAGTGGTCTGGAGATTGAACTTTTCTGTCCTTGCAGAGACTCATGAGGATCAGATATCCTTCTGCTCTTCCCCCTGGTTATTCAAGTCTGAATAAGGCTGAGTATTAGCCCATTTCTTTTGGAGGTAACAGTTGCTGGTTCTTAACCCAGGCTGCTTTTACACCCTCAGATAGGCTCATCTCATTAAGAATTCAGTTATGATTGCAAAATGACAGAGGATGCCAGGATAGCTCCTGTTCCTTTCTGCCCCTAGATTTTTGCTGTCATAAAGGCTTTTATAGTTTCTGGATAGGCAAAGTTTTCTTCTCTGTTTCTTTGTCCTCTCCTCCTTCTTTTCTTAATCCCTCAGTTTACTCCAATAAGCATTCACAGAGCCTAATTAGAGGTCCTAGAAGAGCCTACCCCTTGCAAAACCAAAAAAAAATTTCCTCCTCAAGACATAATCATTTTAGACAGTCAAAAACTCACCCTCCATGGCTAATTCCTCTCATCCGTGTAGTGTGGTATGAAACCGAAAGCATGTTCCACTTCCTTTTTAGGAAGGACCATATTCAGATTGAGACATCCATGCATATGCATGTCACTTTTTTTTTCCCCCAAAAGAAATCATCAGTTTGCTGAACATTAGACTGCATCAGGCAGTGCACCCTTGCTAAATTTTCTTTAATGGCATATGAATCAGGTCAGGATAGAAGAAATGAGGATTGAAATGTAAAGGAGATGAAAAAGAACGTGCATAATTAAATGTACAGTATAAAGAATCTCCAGTTCATTAGAGGAATTAACTCACCTTTTGAAGTAGGTGATTTACCATCCTTTTTCCCTAGCTCACACTCTGAGCTGTGTTCAACCACAGGAGTCTGTGTCTCCTGGGAAACTGTTCTGCTTCTAAGAGTGGAAAAATATTTAAGAAGAGTCAAATATTCCCTTACCTTAAGATTCTTCCTTTACAGGTAGATCAGTTTTGAGTCCTGGCGTGGCACTATAGAATGAACACTGGACTGCTAACCACAAGGTTGATGGTTCAAACCCACCATTCACTCTTTGGAAATCGTATACAGGGTTGCTTTGATTTGGAATTGACTCTATAGCACTTAACAACAACAACTATCATGGAATCCAAAACTCAGACTTTGAACTCAGAATGTCTGAATGTGTATTTTAACCATCCATTATTGGGCCAGGGATTGAACTTTCCTATGTGCTAATTTTCCTGTTTGCAGTTTAAAAATAATGATACATATATACATAAGTAAACTTTTAAGTGAGTCAAAATGTGGAAACTGCTTAGAACATTGTCTGGCACATAGTAAATACTCAATAAGTTGTATTATTACTAAAATAAATATTTCACACTGGGAAGATACACAAAGTTAATTATTTGCAGATCACCTTATTGTTATTGTTGTTAAGTGCTTTAGAGTCCATTTTGACTCATAGTGACCCTGTATAGGTTTCCAAGCAGTGGCTGGTAGATTTGAACCTTGTGACTCATACCACCTTTGCAGTCCAGAGCACTATCCTGCAGTACCACACCAGGACTCCTGAAATCTATTCCAATGCACAATGCCCCTAGGCATATTACAATGAAACACTGCCTGGTCCTATACCATCCTCACACTCCTTGCTGGGTTTGATCCCATTGTTCCAGCTACTATGTCAGCCCATCTTCTTAAGCCTTCCTGTTTTCTTTACTGACCTATTACTTTACAAAACATGCTTTCCTTCTCCAGGGATGGATCCCTCCCTTCCACATTTCCAAAGTACATGAAAGGAAGTCTTACCATTCTCAATTCTAAGGCACATTCTGATTTACATCTTCCTAGGTAAATTCATTAGTTTTTCTGGCTGTCCATGGTTCATTTGGCAATTATGTGTGGATACCCTACTCTTTGTCAGCTACTGTTCTAAGTTCTGAAGCTACAAATAGTGAACGTAACAGACAAATAATGATCCATGCCCACCTGGTCTTATAGTTAAGAAAGGAATACTAACCTGAAATATAAAAAAGTAACTGAAATTATCAGAATGTTAAAATGTGTAGTGAGTACTAAGGACAAAAAATTAATTAGAGAAGGGAGTTATAAAACAATACAATTTTGGAGGACACATTGGAAATTAGATAAGGGATACAGGGAAGTCCCATAGAAATCACAGTTTTTTGTAAGCACATGTTCAAACAATGGCCCCATAAATTATCTCCACATGGCCCAAATGACCTTATTTTCTGAAACATAGATTAATGAGAAAATGCATATATTACTCATTTAGGCTTATCATTATCATTCTTTTATTACCAAACTACTCTATGGCTGTTAGTTTATTCGCTTAAAAAAAAATAATCCAGGATTTGTCCATTGCATGTGTGCACATGAACATTAAATATTGGAAGCCATATTAACATTATTTTGAAACTCTGTACAATTAAACAAAGATCATGCACTTTTCCTTGTGACCACTTGTTTTTCTCTTGTGTTCTAGGCAGAGTGTTGAATTGATTTTAATTGGGATTGAATGCACTGCATAGTAAGATAATTATATAGATTTTGATCTAAGGGTTTTCTCAGATTTTTTTTTCTGTATTTTGTCATTTACCTAATCAAATTTACAGCACATTTCGGCATGCCTTATACAACCTCTGTAATAGGGGAAAAAAGTTGAAAATGCATGCTTTTAGTTTTCCTTCCACTTTTTTTATTACCCCAAACTAGCATGTTGTTTGCTGTTGTTGTTAAGTGCTGACAAGTCGATCCTGATCCATAGCAACCCTGTATAGGGTTTCCAAGGAGTAGCTGGTGAGCTTGAATCACCGACATTGTACTTCAAATGACTTTGCAGTCTGATGCATTAGCACACAACGGCCACACCAAGACTCTCATACTAGTATGTTGTTGTTGTTGTTATTAAGTGCCGTCGAGTCAATTCCGACCCATAGCGACCCTGTATAGGGTTTCCAAGGAGCAGCTGGTGAACTTGAACCACCGACCTTGCAGTTCAAATGGCTTTGCAGTCTGGTGCATTAAACCACAGTGCCACACCAGGACTCCAGATTATAATTGTTGTTGTTGTTAAGTACCATGGAGTCGGTACCGACTCATAGTGACCCTGCCCAGGGTTTCCGAGGCTGTAAATTTTTACGGGAGCAGAACGCCTCATCTTTCTCCAGCGGAACCGCTGGTAGTTTCGAACTGCCGACCTGAAGGTTAGCAGCCCGATTCTTAACCACTACGCTACCAGAGCTCTTTCCAGATTATAATTAGGGGCTTCTAATTAACATCATTAAGGAGCTCTGGTAGCGTAGTGGTTACGAATCGGGCTGCGAACCTTAAGGTCAGCGGTTCGAAACTACCAGCTGCTCCGCGGGAGAAAGATGAGGCTTTCTACTCCCGTAAAGATTTACACCCTCGGAAACCCTATACAGGGTCGCTATGGGTCGGAACCGACTAGATGGTACATAACAACAACAACAACAATTAACATCATTAGTTCAAATCCACCAGTCAGAGGGAGAGAGATGAGGTTTTCTTCTCTCATTAAGCTTTACAGCCTTGGAAACCCTATAAGTGTCTCTTTAAGTTGGAACCAACTCCAAGGTACATAACCACCACCACTCCACTACCATATAACTACACCCCTTAAGGATCTCACATGAATGAACTTGGTACAATAATACAAAGATTTGGTGATAAAGAATCTAAGTACACAATAAAATAAGGAATATGAGAATAAAGGGGAGAAACACAAACTATTTTTGGTATCCTAAAAATAGTTTCCTAGAGACTAGAATCATGATAGAAATGTTTGGGTTTTTCCATCAGTCAGGGAAGCACATCACTGAAATGAAACAACCCAAGGTGGCAATCCAAACCAGAGTGGAGAGTCAAGTGATATATTTGGTGATGCATAACCATAAACACTGATTTCCATATCCTGCAAAGAGAAACAGAGAATACTCGATAGCAAGGTTCCACTGTTTCCACAACAATTAAAATGCCACAAGTTGGAAACAACCCAAATATTTAGGATAGGACCATGGATAAACAACTTGTGCTATATGCAAGCAATGAAGTTGTTGTTGTTATGTGCCGTGGAGTCAGTTCCGACTCATAGCGACCCTGTACAGGGTTTCCGAGGCTGTAAATCTTTACAGGAGCAGAAAGTCTCATCTTTCTCCCGTGGAACAGCTGGTAGTTTCGAACTGCTGATCTTGCGGTTCGTAGCCCAATTCATAACTATTATGCTACCAGAGTAAACCTTTATAGCTGCAAAAAATCCTCATCTTTTGCTCATGGAGTGGTTAGCATGTTTAAACATTTGTTCTCTCAGCAGTCCAGTGCTTATCCTACAGAGCCAACAGGGGTCTTCATTCAAAAGACTATATACTTTTTTTCCCTATTTTTATGAACTACTAAAATATACACCCTTAGTATATTGTGATTTACACATATTCAGGATTCTATAAGAACGAAAGGAAGACTGAAAAGGATGGGTAAGCAGTGGCTATGTTTACCACTCTAATCTTTGCTTTTGTTTTCCTTCAACATTTTTAATTTACTACTCCATACTAGCATAATAGATTACAAATTGGGCTGCTAATTAGCATCATCAGTTCAAATCGACCAGTCACTTTGAGGGAGAAAGATGAGGTTTCCTTACATCACTTTCTATGTTCCAGCCATACCATAGATCATGTACATACACCAAGACGCAGTTGTTTGAACAGAATGAGGGAACACTGAATGGTTTAAAATTAGGAAAGGTATGTGCCAGGATTATATTCTTTCACCATACTTATTCAATCTATATTCTGAGAAAATAATACAAGAAGCTGGATTATATAAAGAAAAATGTGACATCAGGATTGGAGGAAGATAAATTAACAACCTACAATATGCAGATGATACAATCTTGCTTGATGAAAGTGAAGAGGGCTTAAAATACTCATGTATAAGGATCAAATACCACAAACTTTGGTATGGGTTGCATATTAATGTAAAGAAAACAAAAATCCTCACCACTGGACCAATAAACAACATCCATATAAGTGGAGAAAACATTGAAGTTGTCAACGACTTCATTTTGCTCAAATCAACCATCAACACTCATGGAAACAGCAGTCAAGAAATCAAATGACATATTAAGTTAGACAAATCTGCTGCTCAAGACCTCCTTAAAGTGTTGAAGAGCAAAGATGTTTGAGGACTAAAGTGCTCCTGATTCAAGCCATGGTATTTTCAATAATCTCATATGCATGCTAAAGTTGGACGGTGAATAAGGAGGACCGTAGTAGATTTGATGCATTTCAGTTATAGTGTTGGAGGAATATTAAGAGTACCATGGACTGCTGAAAGAACAGATAGCTCTATGTTGGAAGAAGTGCAGTTCAGAGTGTTTCTTGGAAGCCAGGATAACCAGAGTTTATCTCTTATGCTTCGGACATTGTAGTTTTTTTTTTTCAAATCTCTGTTGCTTTTGAGTTGGACTGGCAACATTTTATACTTAATGTCTGTTTTCATATTCTTTACTCTTGTATTATATGTCTTAGGTTTCCATAGACAAATATTTTGCCTTAATGAATATGTGTTATTTGAAATCATTGCTTTATGATTAAACCTAATTGTTCTCTTTGATAGCTTTGTTCCATAACATACATTTTTACTTTGTATAGTTGAACCTTTCCATGTGTCTTAACCATAAAATTTTCCTTTACAGATATTTCTTCATTAGTATTTCTTAATTTGTGCTTCTTAACTGTATTAATAATACTATTGCTGTTAGAATTATGGTATATTATATAAAGTTTGCTTATGCAGTTTCTCAAGAAGCAAATATGCTGCCCTGTAGTAAGCCATCACGTGAGTTAATTAATCTTAATGAAGAATAATGATTTTTTAAATTGCAATCTGCTTATAGTAATCCTTCACTGTCAGTGTGTTTAGAGGGACAGAAATGGCTCTGGTCAAGGTAACGTACATTTGAGTCACTCTGCACAACTCTATAATAGGCCTGATGGAGATGTCACTATGGCTAAGAATCATTTGGTATCCAGTGAATGACCACCATGAATTTAAAGAGCATGCCATAGTTGTCATCAAAGAACCCAGTAAATGCTAGGCTTTTGTTCATTGATGTAATTGCGTTCAGGCTCTGACCAAGATGAAGACATGCTGTAGAGAATGAAATATGAAGGCTTTTGCCTATGAATGGCTCCAGCCTAGAAAAGCTGAATTCTATCTTGTGCCTAGGCTTCAGTGTTCTGATGCCAATGTTTCTTAATTCATGCACCTCTGACAGTTTAACTGTCAGAGTTAAAAATAGTGTAATTGAAAGTGGGTTTTTGAGCCACTTCCCCTAACAAGACCTCACAGGAATATTACTGGACACATTCTTAAATGGTCAGAGATTGTAAGCTTTCCTATTTGCAATAGTCCCCTTCCTGCTTTCTCTAGGCCCAGCATACTTGTATAATGCATGACTGTCAGTAGGTATGGCTGTGGGAAGAGATTTCTTTGTTTTTGGTGCCTATAAAAAGTCAGCACACAGAGATAGAATTTTGAAATTCATTATGATGTCTATGATGTCCTTCACCTGGTTAATCTATGCTTGTCTTTATCTCATATTTATTCCTATTTAATACTTGGCATAACCATCTTCTGCTTCTGTGTTTATAGTTTAAGACACTAAAGTTAAGTTGATTTTAACAGAGATCTGACGAAATTATTCAGATGTCTCTTCCAGTATACAACACTTTTAGGTAAAACCAGAACCAGGCTAGTTTGTGAATAACAAAAAAAAAAAAAATTTTGACCTATAAAAATGTTGCAATCTCTTGAAAAAACAAATGTAGAATTCTGTTAAAAACACGTTGTAATACGGGGTGATTCTTCTTGTAGGAGTCTATTTAAAACAACTCAAGTGTTCCTCCCATGAGAAAATTACCCCTTCCTATTACCATCTGTCATAAGGCACTTTTTCAGAAATAGACAAAATGACCAAAAAATAATGTTGTGTTTGCACCCCCAATAGGAACACTTTGATTTTCTATGGGTCTGTCCTCTCTGCTTCTATGGAAAGACAAATGCAATTGAAAAGCAATCAACAAAGGAAAAAAAAAATAGAGAAGACAAAAAAATTAAATTAGAAATTAAAGGCATTAAAAAAAGAAAAAGTATCATATAATAACACTGTGAATAACCTATGACAATGAGTCCAGATTAAAAGGACACATTCCTATAAGGACTCTTTATTTCCTAGTGCTGTCATAGCAACAACAACAACAAAATACTACAAATAAGTGGCTTTAAATAACAGAAATTCATTATTTCACATGAACTTTTCTCCCTCTGTGTGCTTGTGTCTACTTTGTTCTCCTTATAAGACAACACTCAGAAATCATTCAGTTTAGGACCCACATGATTATTCTATGGCCTAACTAACATAAAAAAAGAAATTATCAGTTTCCAAATAGGGTTATATTTACAGGCACAAAGGCTTGGACTTCAACCAAAACCTACACAAATTATCTAAATTCACTACAGAAGAAATGGAAGATCTCAAGTCAATGAAAAAATTGAATCAGTAATCAGGACAAATCCAAGACAAGATGGCTTCAGAAAAATGTTATCAAATTATACTTGGAGCTAGATTATTCTTGTTGTTAAGTGCCGTCAAGTCAGTTTTCACTCATACCATCCCTGTATAGGGTATCCAAGGAATGACTATTGGATTTGAACTCCTGGCCTTACAGTTCAAACCAGCCTTGTAGTCCAGTGCTTATCCACTTTGGCATTAATTTCATTATATGAATAAGATAACCCAATATCAGAGACTGGACTAACACAAGTGGAGAGAACTTGAAAGAGAAGTCAGCTCTCTTAGTGCTCTGTTCTGTGTGATATATTGCTCTCCAGCTTAGCAATGATCTGAAAAATAAGTATCTGACTATGCCTCTGCTTTTATAAGTATGACAATAACATGGGTGATATAAGTTATAAAAATCAAGAGTAATTGTAATGACAATGAAAGAGAACATAGATAAATATGCTATGAAATATCAGAATGTTGGTGTTTTCTTGATATAAAATAGGATTAATTAAATATGACCTGAAGCATAATGAGAAGATTGCACCTGGTTACAAAACACAGTGTGATTTTCAGGAGAGAAGGTTAGTGGTTTAGCAATGGAAAGAGAGAGAAGGCAATTAATTCAGTGAGGTTTTTCTGTGTTCTGGGTACTGAAATAGGTCCTGAAAGTTTTTTTTTTTTTTTTTTTTTTTTGTAATATGGGGAAGTTATTATTTGTACCTTAACTGTAAAGATCAGTAAATTAAGGCTCAGATTGAATAAGTGACTTATTCAGTAGTAGAGTCCATTAGTACAAAGTGTGATTAGATTGCTTTACTCCAAAGATCTTTACACTTTCTTCTTTCTTTATCTATATACAGTAGGGATGTAGTATAATATAACCAAATGAGAAAAAAACAACATGAACAAAATGCCTAGGGAGAAAAAAAAAAGTAATACTTTTACTTCCCACAAAAAAATGCTTTTGGAGATCAATTGAAAACTAGTTGTGAGAGGTAAATTGAGCCCAGGTTATGATGGTTTCCAACAGACAAAGTAAGAAATTGAAATTCATGTGAAAGACAATAGGGACCAACAGGACTTCTTGAATAGGATAGTGATATTATAATGCCTTTAAAGTAGTTATCTTGCCTTGGATGTTTAATAAAAGGTTGTTGCTGTTGTCGTTAAGTGTTGTTAAGCTATTGAATGGGTTTGGACTCAAAGTGACCCTGTAGTGAGTTTCTGAAGAGTGATTGGTTGCTTTGAACTGCAGACCATGTGGTCCAATACTTACACTAAAATACCACACAAGCACTCCTAATAAGAGGCTGTTGTTGTTGCTAGGTGCCTTTGAGTTGGTTCTGAGTCATATGACCCTGTATAGGGTTTCCAAGGAGCAGTTGGTGAGTTTCAACCACTGACCTTATGGTTCAAGCCAACCTTGTGGTCCAGGGCTTTATCCCATAGCATAGGCCATAGAATAAGTATTTTGGCTACACTGGCTTTGCAAGTGGAATGTTTGGAAACATTGATACACAGAATAACCTCAGATTATTGAATCCAAATCTTCAGGGATGATGTTCAGTGCTCTATATATTTTTAACTAATTGTATGTGTTTTAATGCATATCTACTGACATATCTAATGGAAAAATATGTGCCCATTGATAAATGAATAACATTGCATGTCAGTAAGATAAATTCAAATGCCTAATGAAAATCAGCATCTGGGTGTCCTCATCAAGTATCAGGGATGACTAGGAACTCCATGGGTCCCATCATGCACCATAATATTCAGAACTTATAAGACATATTCTTTGAGGCACTGCTGATTTCACAGGAAGTAGGAGATAGGCCATGTGTGTCTATTGTATTAGGACCTGAAGATGAAGTGGGAGCACCTAAAAGAGGAAGTTAGCTGTATAAACAAGTTGCAGACATAATGAGCTGGTTGGAGAGGTAAGGCATTTGGCTGGATTGTCAGGCAGCCAGGATGGGTGTAGTTTCATTGAGCTAGATGCTGTTCCTATACCAACAGCATCATGAGAATACAGATCTATGGAACCTTAGCAAGTATAGTAAGTTTAACTTATGACTCATATTGAGCCAAATCCTTCAGGAGAGGCAGAAATGATCTTAAATCTGGTGTGTTGACTGAAATCAGTTATAGTAACAGCAAAATGGGGTCCATAAGATGGCCACTGAAAATATGAGGAACAGTATTGACAACTGAAGATTACAAACTAGAAAACAGGTCTCCATGATAGCCAATTGTTGTTGTTGTTGTTATGTGCTGTGGAGTCAGTTCCAACTCATAGTGACCCTGTACAGGATTTCCGAGGCTATAAATCTTTACGGGAGCAGAAAGCCTCATCTTTCTCCCGCAGAACAGCTGGTAGTTTCGAACTGCTGACCTTGCTGTTCCCAGCCCGATTCATAACCACTACACTACCAGAGCTCCTTGAGAGCTAATTAGCAGGGAGGAAAAAAAAAAAAGAGAAAGAAACCACAAATTACTTAGATTGTCAAGGATTTACATTATAAAATATAAACTATAAAATGACTACTAAAGGTTGATAAAAGAAATAACTTTATAATAAAGTGTAATCAGGATTATTTAAAGAAAATGGAATGTGTATAATAGGAAAATATAATTATTGAAATCAATAACACAGTGAACAGGTTAAAAACAGATCACAACATTTGCAAGCACACAAGAAATCTGGAAGAGATATTCAAATAATTTATACTGAATGTAACAAATTAAAATGAGAAAATGGCAAACAAAAGAT
The DNA here is from genome assembly GCF_000296735.1 of Chrysochloris asiatica. Lineage (NCBI taxonomy): Eukaryota > Metazoa > Chordata > Mammalia > Afrosoricida > Chrysochloridae > Chrysochloris > Chrysochloris asiatica. Next base: position 13,408,849 of record NW_006408526.1, read on the forward strand.
TAAGTAATATGAATGTCTTAAAATCTGAAATTCTAAGACATATCTAATTAGGATGTCAAGATGAAGGAAGTGAAAGAATAAAAAAAACATGATTTAAAGAGAACTTTCTAGAAAGATGGAAAAATATGTGTTCATTGATAAATGAATAACATTGCATGTCAGTAAAATAAATTCAAAGAACAACTGTTGTCTCATCTGCAAAATGAGCATTACTCTGAATAAATATTATTGGTCCCATATGCAGATGAGACAACAGAGTCTAAAAGAGTGAAGTGAGTGAAGAGTAATTTTAACCTGAAGGATTTATGATCTAATAGGAAAGAAAAGACCATATGAGGTATGGTGAGCCACAGACTTCATGATAGAAACAGATATATTTTTCTCATTCCTTATGGTGATTTATTTTAACTGAATTAATTAAATTAATTGAATTAAAACTTAAAGTTTAGGAGACTTCAAATAAAATTTCAGAGAGGGAATTCATGTAGCAATAATAGCTTCTTCACAAAGATATGAGGGGTATTCAAATGATTCATGGAAAATTTCTATTATTTTTCAATTCCAGTTTCCAAATGCTTTTAAAGCCCCCTTATATATGCTCTCCCTCCCCATCTATGGAGTCCGGATGGGCACTGTAGGATAAGCACTGGACCACAAGGTCAGTTTGAACTGCGAGGTTGGTGGTTCAAACTCACCAGTCACTCCTGAGAAAACTTATATAGGGTCACTATGAGTCAGAACCAAGTTGACGGCATATAACAACAACAACTCCCCATCTATATCCCAACCTAAACTGATCAGGTAGATTTATTTATGTTTCCTGTCAATCTTGTGCATTGTTTGCCTTGTGACTTATACTGGGTAGATTTGTGCTCATTCACTTGTAAAAGTCTCAACACTTTGCACTGGTGCACTAATTACCATTATAATTACATGTCTTATGTCTCAGTCTCAGATATGCCAAGAGTAAACCATTTACATTGGAGATGTTGGTGGTTAGATTTAATGTTTAAAAGACAATATCACCCAGTGAGCAGCAGGCATTCATTATGGTTAATTATTACTTTAATATAATTCTGCAAATATCTATAAAGGAAGTATCATAAAAGAAAAGTTTTCTTTAGGGACAAACAGTGTCTTTTAACAGGGAGTTCAAAGGAGTCAGCAATATAACTGCCATTTCAAGGACTGTGGGCAAGAAGGTATGACAGAGGAAGAAGAGGAATAAATTTTCCTTATCCTTAGCTCCAAAGTTCAAATTATCAAAATATTGATTAAAAAGAAACATTCTGTATAAAAATGTTGTTAAGTGCCGTAGAGTCGGCTCAGACTCATAGTGACCCCTGTATAGGGTTTCCAAGGAACAGCTGGTTGGTTTAAACCAACCTTGTGTTTTGAACTCTAGTGCTAATCCTACAGTGCCACACCAGGAGTCCACACTGCCTATAAATAGTTATCACTTGACAAACTCCTTCACCCTTCCTGACTTGAGCACAGCTATGGGGTACATTCTCTCTCTGCTTTACAGCCAACCTCTCAAAAATCAAACACCAAGCCATTGTGTCTCATGTTGTTTCTTTCATTTTCTTTTGAGATGATTACCAACCTAGGTACTAAGTATTGCTCACCTATGAACATGCATACATAGGAACTTTAGGTATAGAGGTCAGAACCCTGGGGACAATCTTCTGTCTATGAAAAGCATTGTTTTTGTTGCTGTTAAGATGTCAAGTCAGTTCCAAATCATAGTGATCTTGTACAGGGTTTCCTAGGAGCTACTGCTGAGTTCGGTCCACTGATTCTGCTGTTCAAACTGACCTTGCAGTCCAGCGCATTATCCTGTAGCACCAACACCAAGGATGCCTTTTAGTAAGGTAGCTTCCATATGAATTTAGAGGATCCCCTGAAAGAACGAGATCCTCTTGCTCAAAGCAGCAAAGAAGTAGCTAATGTAACTCTTTCTCACTTCATCTCTCTTCCTCACTCTCTCCTTTCTGCTTCCAGGAAACAATATCCAAATAAGAAACAAACAACAGCAAACCATCCAACCAGTTGCCACAGAGTTTATTCTATTTCATGGTCACTCCAGGTGTGTGGGATTAGATCTCTGCTTTATAAGGTTTTCAGTAATTTATTACTTGGAAATAGATTATCAGCCCTTTCTTCTGAGATGCCTCTGAGTGGACTCAAATCAACAAACTTTTCGTTAGTGGCTGAGTGCTTCAATATTTGCACTACACAGAGATTCCACAAATAGGATGACCAAATCTCTGACTCCACCTTTGCTTTCAGAGTTATCCAAGTTGAGACAATAACATCATCATCATCATTATCACGATATTTATTGAGCAGTTTCTATATGCAGTACTAGGTATCATTTCTTACACATATAATCCTCACTATATCATGAGGCTCTTGTAGCTGTTGTTGGTAAATTCTGTCGAACTGCTTTCAACTCATAGTGAACAATGGATAATGGTAGGCAGCTCACATGGTCCATTTGTCCATTGGACTATTGTCCATTTGTCCATTGGAAGATTATTACAATCGTCTTCAAATTTTCATCTCTCTTCTTTCTTCCACACATGAAGAGACCACCTTAGATGGCTGTTCATTAACTTTTAAGATCCCCATTGCTACTCTCCAAGGTAGGTTATAGAACATTGTCTTTTGGACTAGGTTATGCCAATTAATCATGATGTCCCCTGAGACTATTGTCCTAGTCCCTCAGCCCAACAACTTGTTGCCTAAGCATGTTTACTAATATTCAGAAAGCCCTCATCATTTTGCCCCTTGTATGTTCCACCACATTCATAGGTATATTTGCAACCATGCACAAATATCCTCTGTCAAACTCTTATGTATATGTGGGCATATTCTCACTGTCCCTCCCATACCTGTTAAACCTACATATCTGTTTGTGTATCGACTTGTATAACTATGCTGTTGCAAGGCTGTGTTTATAATATTATTTATCACTATCTCCTTCAACCCTTGTATTCCTCCCTGAGTCTTCACTGTCTTCATTATTCTGCTGTCAACCTCCCTCTTCTTGCATGTTGGCCTCCTCATCACCCAAGTTAACATGTGTCTACCCTGTAGTCAGTGAATTACTTTCCTTTCCCTTCCCTCTTACCCCAAGTAACCATCAAAGAATATTTCTTTTAACATGGAAATCTTTTTTCTTTGGAATATATACCAAATAGAGGGATAGCTGGGTCATATAGTAGTATTACTATTTCCAACTTTTTGAGGGCACACCATACCATTTCCCACAGTGGTTGTACCATTTTACAATCCCACCAGCAATGTCTGAGGGTCCCAGTCTCTCCACAAACTCACCAGCATTTATCATTTTCTATTTCTTTGAACTTTGCTATAAATGCTGGGATGAGATGATATTTTGTTGTTTTGATTTGCATCTCTGGAATGCCTAAAGACTGAAATATCTTTGTATGTTTGGTGTCCACCTGAATGTCTTCTTTGGTGAAGTGTCTTTTCATGTCCTATGCCTATTGCTTAGTAGGGTTGTATGTATTTTTCTTGTAGAGGTTTTATAGTTTTCTATAAATTTTAGAAATTAGTTCCTTGTCTGAAATGTCATTGCAAAAAATATTTGCCCAGTCTATAGGCTCTCTTTTTACTCTTTTGGTGAAATATTTTGCTGCACATGAGTGTCTAATGTTTAGGATGTTCTAGTTATCTATTTTGTTTTCTGCTATTTGTGCATTTTTAGTTATGTTTGGAAGTATATTTATGGCATGTATCACAGTCCCTAAGTTTTTCCCTATTTTCTTCACTGATAACCTTTATAGTT
>NW_006408526.1:13413490-13415041 GCF_000296735.1 Chrysochloris asiatica
CCCCCTCCCCCTTTTGGGTAGCCTATGTCTATGTTGCCCATCCCTGTCAACCCTGTGTACTGAGAGGGTGGAAGTGATCCTCACTGTAAAGACTTGTTCCCTGTTTTGAATGACTACATCCATATATGTAGGTAAAGTTCATCAAATTGTAGCAGGTTACTCTTTTTTTCTTTTCTTTTTTTGTCTTTTCCTCCTTCTTCTTCCTTCTTCTAGTCAAGTTCTGAGCATCCAGCCATCTAAGCCAGGTCAGGTGGGTACTATCTGCAAGTATGGATGTTCTTGTGCATCTCCCCTCACTTTATATCAGCTGGATGCTTCACTCTCCACTCTAGTTCTATGTGGCCGTGTCACTGCCTCTGGGCCCAGGAGGCCCCAGGTCTTGCAGTACTGCTGGCCATCCAGGTCTCCAAACAGCTTACTTGTTCTTCTAGTAATCAATCAGACTGCCGTTATTGTTTCAGATTTTTCCTGCTGGTCTTTCTTTCATGAAGTATCTTTTGTTCTTTTAGCAGCTCCAGGCTGGTCTACTCATCCTTTCCAGTGGAAATTTTCTACCTCAGTCGGTTCTGGATGGGGTTCTGCATTCCACCTATGGTCTTGTGCAATGTAAAGGCACCACTGGAAGCCTCTTTCATTTGGCAACTTCTAGTCCCCTTTAAGGTATTCCAATCAGTTATAGGCTGAAGACGGACTTACAAGCATTCTGTGGTAATAATTCTGGCTATTCCTTTCACCCCACATCAAGTATCTATTTTACAATGGTAGGCAAGGGAAACCAAGGTTCAAAAGACAGCCAAGCATCTTAACACTATTCCCCTCTTTTACCCCTTCAAAACATGCCTCAATCCCAGTATCCCAGAGCCCTGTTGTTCCAAGGTTGTGCATACATCATCATTTACCTCTGTACCACTTAGCACATGCAAACCTGTCTAACTGTTCTCATATCAGTCTTGTTCTTCCATTCTCCTCCCCCTTCTTGTGTATTGCCCCCCCCCCATGCCCACACCCAAGCTAACCAGTGTCTATTCCTTACCCTGTGCTCTATCTTCCCATCCATCCCTCCCCTCCTCTCATCACATATATCCTGGTGATCAGCAAATATATATATAATGTTTTTCCCCTTTTCATGTGGGTTCTTTTTCTTACTCTTTTATAATAATGGTACTATGCAGTATTTCTCCTTTTGAGACTGACTAATTTCACTCAGCATAATGTCCTCAAGGTTCATCCATGTTATGCGGTGGCTTGCAGCTTCCTTGTTATTCTTCAGGGTGGCATAGTATTCCATTGTGTGTGTGTACCAAAGTTTGTTTATCCATTCTTCAATTGATGGGCACTTAGGCTGTCTTCATCTTTTTGGTACTGTAAATAGTGCTGCTATGAACATTGGTCTGCATATATGTCTACTCGTGTTATGGCTCGTATTTCTTGTGGGTAAATACCAAGTAGAGAGAGATTGCTGGATCATAAGGTATTTCTATTTACAAACTTCTGAGGAAGCGCCATATTGCTTTCCAGAGAGGCTGGACCATTTTTCAATCCCACCAGCAA
>NW_006408526.1:13419278-13420993 GCF_000296735.1 Chrysochloris asiatica
TACTAATAGCATTTTCACCGTGTTCAGACTTACTACACATAAGTATGGTATATTCTTTCATTTTTTTCAAGTCTATTTTGGTTTCTTATAGAGTTTTATTTTCTTTGTATAGGTCTTTTGTTTCTCTGGTAAGTTTTATTCCTAAGTATTTCATCTTTTGCATTTCTATTGCAAATATTATAGGTTTCCTGATTTCCTTTTCAGAGCTGTCTTTTTTTAGAGTAAATGAATCAATTGACTAAATTCTTCATAGTATTCCATTATTATCATTTTATTTCCCTTGGTTCTGTTGTGACATCACCCATATCATATTCTATGCAAGTTATTTGTATCTTCTCCTTTTCTTTTGTTATATTTGCCAGCAGTTTGTCTAATTTATTGATCCTTTTAAAAAAGCAACTTCATGTCTTGTTTCTATTGTTTTCTGTTACATTTATTTCTGCTTTAATGTTTTTTTTTTTTCTTTTCTTCTGTTGGCTGTAGACTTACTTTGTTTCTCTTTTATTAATTATTGGAGATGTTGCATTATTGTGTTGATTTTGTTTCTTCTTTTTAGATGTGTGTATTTATTGGTATAAATTGTCTTCAGTGGTTAGTGGTTCTATGTCAGGGAGTCAGTTCCAACTCATAAGGAGTCTGTGTACGGTTTCCAAGGCTATAAATATCTACTGGAACAGAAGGCCTCATCTTTCTCCCACAGAGCATCTGTTAGTTTCGAACTTCTGACCTTGTGGCTAGCAGCCCAAGGAGTAACCCACAACACTACCAGGGCTCTTTAAATTGCTCTCTAAGCACTCCTTTTGCTCCACCCCAAAGGTTTTAGTATGTTGTGTTTTTATTCTCATTTGATTCAAGGAGATTTTTTTATTTGGAGCTCTGGTAGCATAGTGGTTATGAATTGGGCTGGAGCCTTCAGGTCAGCAGTTCGAAACCACCAGCTGTTCTGTGGGAGAAAGATGAGGCTTTCTACTCCTGTAAAGATTTACAGCCTCAGAAACCGTGTACAGGGTTGCTATGAGTCAGAACCAACTCCACAGCATATAACAACAACAACAACAGTAACATTACCCAGTAACTTTATCTTCCTATTACTGATTTCTGCTTTGTTAGCATTGTGATCTAAGAAAATGCTTTGCAGTATTTTGATGTTTTAAGTTAGTGAGACTTGATTTGTCGCCTAACATATGATCTCTTCTGTATAATGTTCCATGTGCACTGGCAAAGAATGTGTTGTTGGGTTGAGTACTCTATAAATCCCTTGTGAAGTAAGGTTGGTTGACTGTGTTGTTTAACTGCTCTGTGTCTTTGGTAAGTTTCTTTCTAGTTATTCTGTCCTTCATTGAAAGTGGTGTATTAAAATATCCTACTATTATTGCAGAGTTGTCTATTTTTTTCTTCAATTCTCTTAGAGATTGGTTTCTATATTTTGATACTTTTATTTGGGGCATAGTTATTATATATATTTATTATTGTCAGTCCCCTTGTTCAAATGACCCTTAATTGTGAGCTAATGTCCTATCGCTTATGCTGGATTTTGCTTAAAATCAATTTTATCAGAAATTTGCATTGCTACTTCTGAGCTTTAGTTTGTAGTCTATTTTTGTCTTTGTCTGTTGTCACACTGTAGGATTAGCATTGGACCATGGATCACAAGGTTGGCAGTTCAAACCCACCAGCTGCTCTTTGGAAACTCTATACAGTATATATAGGGTTAC
>NW_006408526.1:13421096-13430775 GCF_000296735.1 Chrysochloris asiatica
AACAGAATGGGACACTACTGCTGTGGGGATCCCACTGTCGCAGCCATGGTGCCAACCAATTTTATTGAGAGTCTTCCACTTTTTTGCTGACCTTCTACTTTGTCAAGCATGATGTCCTTCTCTAGCAACAGGTCCCTCTTGTTCACAAGCCTAACGTACATAAAATGAAGTCTGATCATTCCTACTTCTAAGGAGATTTATTTCAACACAGATTTATTTGTTCTTCTATCATTTCATGGTGTATTCAATGTTCTTGGCTAACACCATAATCCAAAGACATCAATTCTTATTTCCTTATCATTGTCCAGGTTTCACAAGCATAGGAGATGATTGAAAATAACATGGCTTGAGGCAGGTTCACCTTAGTACTCAAAATGATACCTTTGATCTCTAACAATTTCAAGATATCTTTTGCAAAAGATTTGTTCAATGCAATAAGACATTTGATTTTTTGGTTACTGCTTCCATATATATTGATTGTGGACCCAAGTAAAATGAAATATTTGACAACTTCAATCTTTTCTCCTTTAATCAGGATGTTTACTCGTCCACTTATGAGTATTTATATTTCCTTTGCTTTGAGATGTAATTCATAATTTAATCTTTGATCTTCATCAGTAAGTGCTTCAAGTGCTCTTAACTTTCAGCAAGTTAAGTTGTGTCATCTGCATATTGTAGCTTGTTGAGTCTTTCTGCAATCCTGATGCTGTGTTCTTCATATATTCCAGCTTTTCAGCTTATTATCACAGAATAAAGATTGAATAAGTATTGTTGTTAGTTGTGTACCATCCAATCTATTCCAACTTATAGCGACACTATGTAGCATTTCCAAGATAATACATATTTTTGGGAGCAGAAAGTCTCATCATTCTCCCTAGAATCAGCTGATAGATTTGAACTGTTGACCTTGCAGTTAGCAGCCCAGCTCATACTTCACTACATTTCTGAATAAGTATGTTGTTGTTGTCAGGTGCCATCGAGTTGAAACCAAATCATAGTGACCCCATGCACAGCAGAACGAAACAATGTCCGATCCTGGCCAACCTCACTACCACCGCCACACTTGACGCCATCAATGATGCCACCTGGCTGATCAATCTCGTTGGGGGTCTTCTTCTTTTTCTCTGACCCTCCACCTTACCCAGCATGACATCCTTCTCCAGCAACTGTTCTCTCTGGACAATGTGCCCAAAGTATAGGAAACGGATAAAGCTTGATGCATATATTTTCTAATTTTAAACCATGCTGTGTGTACTATAATTATCTCCAGAATGGAGTTATGAAGGAAGATGAAGGATATTAAAATAGTCCCTTAACACTTCTGAAGGATTTTTCCTCAAATGCTCTGGGTATTCCACAGTCATAGTTTTTTCATCAGCTGGCTAATATTCCATTACAAAGATTTGCTAGAGATAAGAGAATTTGCTGATGTCTTACAATGAAACTCATCTCTTGAAATAGGCATGCATTCGTGTCTACAGAACTGAATACCAAAGCAAAACAACATCTTCAATGTTAACTTTCTAGTTAAAAGCTGAATAGGCTAAGGGGGAAGTTACAGGGGGAGCAAGGGGAAGCCATCTTTACCAGGTACTCAGCCTTGCAAATATTTATCACGTAAGCAAGTATTTCAGGGAAGCTCTTCAGTTCACCCAATCATGAAGTACAAAGTCCCAGCACCAAGCTTGTAATGAATAGGTAAAGTTACTCAGAGGATCCCATTTAAAAATGATGTAGAACAAGTATCAGGGAAATTCTTCAACTTATAAAACCTTTTACTTTATTTTTGGGAAAATTGTTGCTGTTGTTGCTAAGTGCTGTACATTCAGTTCTGTATCATAGCAACTCTGTATAGGGTTTCCAAGGAGCAACTGTGGGTTTAAACTAACCTTGATGTTAGCAGTCCAATGAGTGTTTATCCTACAGCACCACACTAGGAGTCCTTGGAAGGATTGGGAAGATTAGGTTAATAGTTATGTCTTCATCTCAGTATCACAAATATTTGTGCTAATTGAAGATTTTTCTCATAAAGTCCTAAGAAATTACTCAAAATTTTCAGTAAATATTTATTAAAGTGTCTGTGGTAAGCCAAGTACTGTGCTTGTCACTGGAATTAAAATAATGAACAAATTTATCATAGTGGTCATTGGAGATATAGTTTTAATTTATACAAATAAATTTTATATATTATGCAAACAAAATATCTCATAGTGTGTTGTTATGATTAGGAGGTATTGTTGTTGTTGTTAAGTACCATGGAGTCGGTTCCAATTCATACTGATCCTCTATTGGATTTTCAACGAGTGGCTGGTGATTTTGTACTGCCTTCCTTTTGGTTAGCAGGTCAGTGTTTATCCTACCACACCAGGACTCTGATTAGGAGGTGGTGGTGGTTGTGTGAGATGGAGTTGGGGCCAATGCATAGTGACCCTGTATAGGGTTTCTGAGGCTGTAATTATTTATGGGAGCAGAAAACTTCATCTTTCTCTTATAGAATTACTGGCGGAACCTTAAGGTTAACAGCCAACTTGTAAACACTATGATACCAGAAGAAGCTATTTAGGCTGTATGTTGGGGGATTTGAGAGCACCATCCCTCTTTGACTTATCAGTGGTATATGAATAGGCAAGTTATTGCTGAAAAATGGGTCTGGGCATAGCACTGTTGGATACACACTAGACTACTAGCCAAAAGGTGGGTGGTTAAACCCACCAGTAACTCCTCAGAAACCTTATACAGGTTCACTATGAGTACAAACCGACTTGATGGCATTTAACAACAAATGTAGCAACTTTGTAAGACTGGTATGAGGATTAAAGTAGAAAATACTGAATGGGGATACACAATAAAAACTCCATAAATGTTAGCTATTGTTACAAGAGCATATAATAGGGACAGTATACAACAATCAAGGTCACAGAATGCTTCCCTGAAGAAGTGACGTTTGACTCAAATGTAAAAGGTAAGTTAAGGACTAAATTGAGAAAATCGTATCCTGAGAAGAGGTGGTAATGTACAGATGTTAAGGGAAAAGACACTGTAATAAGGGAGCAAAAATGATGGAGGACTGAAAACAAGGGTTAGTGAGCTTCATGAGGAAGCTGGATAAGAATTCAGGCCATATTGTATAACTTTTGTTGATGATGTTAAAAGCATTTGTTTCCTCCTAAGAACAGTTGGAAGTTATGCTTAAAAGAGGGAGTATGGTATGTACGAATATTTTTAGTTTCACAGTGATAAATCAAGAATATCTATTTATGTAAGAAGGATTTACTAGAGGTTATGTAGGATTAGCAGTGAACTGTAAGCCACAAGTTAAGTAGTTCAAACCCACCAGTTGCTCCTTGGAAACACTATGTTGTTGTTAATTGTTGTGAAGTGACATCGAGTCAATTCAGACTCATAGAAATCCTGTATAGGGTTTCTGAGGAGCAGCTGGTGGGTTTGAACTGCTGACATTGTGCTTCACAGTTCACTGCTTATCTTACAGTGCCACACTACAGGGTGTCTATGAGTCAGAACTGACTCAATGACACTTAACAACAGTTGGTTAAGAGAGGCAAATAAGAAAGGGATAGAGGGATTATTTTTAACTTGATTTCTTTAAGTCTACTGTTTTATAAGTTAGGTGGCATTGAGTTGTTTCTGACTCATAGCGTCCCAATGCAAAACAGAACAAAACACTGCCCAGACTTGAGTCATGCTCACAACTGTGATATTTGAGCCCATTGTTATTGCCACTGTGTCCCTCCATCTTTTGGGGAGTCTTCCTATTTTTTTGGTGATGTCCTTGTCCAGGGATTGTTTTCTTCTGATAATTTGTCCAAAGAACAAAAGATAAGTCTCACCATTCTCACTTCTAAGGAACATTCTAGCTAGATTTATTTGTTCATCTAGCAATCCATGGTACTTTCAATATTCTTCACCAACACAATAAATCAAATGCATGGATTTTTCTGCTGTCTTCCCTATTTGTTGTTCAGATTTCCCATGCATATGAGGCAATCGCAAATATCATAGCTTGGATCAGGAGCACCTCAGTCCTCAAAATGACATCTTTGCTCTTGAAGACTCCAAAGAGGTCTTATGTAGCAGATTTACCTAATGCATTACATCTTTGATTTCTTGACTGCTGCTTCCATGAAAGCTGATAGTGGAGCCAAGCAAAAGGAGGTCTTTGATAACTTCAGTCTTTTCTCAGCTTATAATACTTTAGTTTGTCTTTTTTAACTGGGCTTTGAAATTTTCTTTTCAGGTCTTTGATTTCCTGATTTCTTCCAGTGGTCATAGATGCTCTATACAAGTTTCAGGGTCTTTTCTAAAATCCATTTTAATCATTTCTTTTCCCCTAGGTTTTTAATGACCTTTTACTTTCTTCATATATGATATTCTTGATGTCATCACACAACCCTCTGGTTTTCTGTCGTTAGTGTATAATGCATTAAATCTGTTCTTGAGATGGTCTCCAAATTCAGGTGGGATATATTCAAGGCTAAATTTAGACTTTCGTGGACTTGTTTTAATTTTTTTTGCTGACTGAACTTACAGATGAACAATTGATGGTCTATTCCACAGGAGGCCTTTGGCCTTGTTTTGGCTGATTATATTGAGCTTCTTCAACATCTCTTCCCAGAAAAGCTGTCAATTTGATGTCTATATATTCCACATGGGGAGGTCCACATGTATAGTTGCCTTCTTTTGGGTTGAAAAAGATATTTATAATGAATAAGTCATTGATCTTGCAAAATTCTATCCAGAAGCTTCCAGTATCATTTTTATTACCAAATCTTTGTTTCCAATATTTGCATTCCAATCACCAATAGTTATTGATGCATTTTGGTTGCATGTTAGATTAATTTCAGATTGAAGAACTTGGTAGAATTCTTTAATTTCATCATCACTGTCTTTAGTGGTGATATGTAAATTTGAACAGTAACAGTAATGGTATTAACTGGTTTTCCATGCACACATATGGATATTATACTATCACAGACAGCATTGTACTTCAGTATAGATTTCGAAATGTTCTTTTTGATGATTTATGTCACTCCAATTGTCTTTGATTTGTCATTCCTGGCATAGTAAACCATATGATTGTCAGATTCAAATTGGCCAATACCAGCCCATTTCAACCCTTCAATGCCTAGGAGATTAATTCTTTTGAATTCCATTTCATTTTTGATGACTTCCAATTTTTCTAGATTCAAACCCTGTGCATTTCATGTTCCAATTACTAAAGGATATTTGCAGCAGTTTCTTCCCATTTTGAGTTCTTCCACATCAGCAACTGAAGGTTCCAAAAACTTTTCTCTATTCACATCATTAAGGGCGATTCTACTTTGAGGTGGCATCTCTTCCTCAGATGTGTTGTGAGTGCCTTCCCACTTGAGGGACTCATTTTCTGACACTGGATTAGACAGTGTTCTGATGTTGTTCCTAAGGTTTTCAGTGACATTCATAAGTGGTTTGGCTCTACTTTTCATATTTTGTCTTAGTTTAGAAGCTGTTTCTGAAACCTGTCCACCATTGGTGCTCCTGCTGGCATTCAAACTACTGGGGACATAGCTTCCAACAGCAAAGCAACACCCAAGCCACCACAGTATATCAATCTGACAGACAAGTGGTAGGCTGGTTTGCATAGCTAACATGTTAATTTGGAGTTGGTTGAGAACAAACCTCTTTGAGCTATTCTTAGCCTGCTGTGGAATGAGGTGCAGAGGAATGAAAGCCTGCAGTGGAATGGAAGCCTAGAATGATGTGATCCTTGAAGTCCTTCCTTTTAGGGGTCTTTATAAACTATTGCAGACTCCTGGTGTGGCACAGCGGGTTAATACACTGGACAGCAAGGTCTGTGTGAACCACAAGGTTGGCACTTCAAGTTCACCAGCTGCTCCTCGGAAACCTCATGCAGGGTTACTAGGGGTTGTAACCAACTTGATGGCAATTAACAACAACATAAACTGTTGCAGTGGAGGCAATCCCAACTCATATCTATTGTACAGGTTTCAGGTCAAGTCAGTCAACTCAGACCAGAACTGCCCTATAGAGTTTCCAGGCTGTAATTTTTATGGAAGTCAGCTGTCACGTGTTTCACCCATAGATGGGCTGGTGGGTTTAACCACTGACCTTTGCAGATTACTAACCATGACACCAGGTCTCTCGGACTTTCTTTGTTGTTGTGTGCTGTCATATCTGTTCTAACTCATAACAACCATGTATAGGGTTTCTGAGGAGTGACTGGTGAGTCTGAACTGCTAATCATGTGGTTCAAACTGACCTTGAAGTTGAGTGCTTATCCTACAGTGCCACACCACAATTCCCTTTATTATACATAGACTTGCCAAAAAAAAAGAAAAGAAAAAAAAATCATGGTTTCTACGACATGAATTATGAACTTTATCTACCTTTTATTCCACACCACTGTTTTGTATCTTTATGAGTATAAATAGCAGTAAAATAATTATACTTAAAAGTAGCATTTATTGCTCACTCACTCAGTGGCAAACACTGGACTTAATCCTTTAAGACCTCACTTAATTCTTTCTAGGACTGTATGCAGTTGATGTTATTAATTCTATTTTCTGTATTAAAAAACTGAGCCTGGAAACATCTAAGGGCCTTTCCAATGACCATAGAGCTTATAAGACAAAACTGACTTGACCTGAAACCTTTGCTATTGATCACTAAGCACACAGCTAAACCAGCTTCAAAATTTAATTCCTTCAGAGTGTTTTCTCAAAGTTACTGTCTAATTACATATAAAAATGGAGGACTAGCCCCAATCTCTAATATCTTGCAGATAAATATGAGCTGCCTGTTAAGGGTACTGGCTTATCTGCAAATAAAAATAAAAAGGCTCACTTCCTGTATTTAGTGTCAGAAAGTCTTTCAACCCCCCACAGTGACCTTTTCTCCTAAATTTATGACTGACAAATTCCCAAAGTAAAAGAAGCACATTGATTTTTATTTTAGCTTTACACATAGTTCATCAAAAGAACACAAACCTAAAACATCCAGTAAGTGCTTTGGTCTTAGTTCCTGGCAACCAATCTCTTGATACAACCTATGCCAGACATTTTAGGAACTGACATAAGCTAACAAATTAGTAACACTCCTGAGATTTCTAGAAGATAATACTTTACTGTTTATTACTGAATATATGAGGAAAAGGCAGGATAAGAAAAATTAATGGTCATTTCCCTGCTCTGAAAGGTGAAGAGCCATGAAGTGTCATTCTGCATTACTGGCTGTACAAATCTTCATTTCTCAGGAAGCAGGTTCCACTTTATTCCACCCTGCCTACTTTGAAATGAAAGACTATCTTTACCATGAGTCAATACAAGTACAGTGCTTAAAATAGTGCCTGGTAGGGTTGTTGTTATTGTTAAGTGCCATCAAGTTAGTTCTGACTCATAATGACCTTGTAAAGAGTTTCCGAGGAGTGTTTGGTAAATATTGCTGTATGCTTATTTTCCAGTTTATTTTATATATTCATGAAACCTACATGTTCAACATAAATATTTACTGATGAGGCACTGCCAGGCACTATTCTAGATGCTAAAGAAACAGTAATGGCAAAATAGACAAAAATCCCTTCCTTTTTGGAATTTACAGTGAGAAAGACACATATCATGAATGTTTGCAAAGCAGTTTGAGTTAAGAGTGATATAAGTAAAGAGAAAGTGATAATTAGAGAAGGGGCTATAAATTTGGGGGCAGGGATAGAATTTTAGACTAGAGGACCAGGAAAAGCTTCAATGAGAAGTTTACTGCTCTTTTTAAGCACATGTTCAATTAAGTATTCTAGAAATAAACTCCAAGTGGCCATCTGCTTCATCAACACATTTGATGAAAACTGGAGTAAAATTTGGACACAAAATATAGATATTAGTATCTCGTATTCAGCAAATTCTTCAGCAAATGAAGAGGAAAAAATCTCTCAGAAGATTTAAAAAATCACATTTTCCACTAATAGCTTTTAGATGTGACATAATTTAACAGACTTAGAATCTGTACCAAGTGCCAGAACACAAGGGAGGAAGAGCCTAGGAACATACAAAATGAGTGAGGTAGGTTGGAGAAGAGTTGTCCCATGTGAGGCTCATTCTCTTTAAAGAGGAATGAGTTCCTCAGCCCCAGCTGATTTTGCCTAAGAGAATGAAAGCCCAGGCAGATTCACCTTTTGTTTTGTGTGCACAATGTCTCTCATTTAACTTTTTTTTTTTCAATTGGTTTAACGCTGCTTTTAGACACTGTACAGATAAAACTAAGCTTGTCTGTGGCTTACATTTATTTGACCTATGTTGTTGTTGTTAAGTGCCATTGTTGGTTCTGACCCATAGTGACCCTGTATAGGGTTTCTGAGGAGCAGCTGGTGGGCTTGAACCACCGACCTTGCAGTTGAAATGGCTTTGCAGTCTGACACATTAACCCACAACACCACACCAGGACTCCACATTTGACCTATAGGCCATTTATTTTCAGGCTGTGCTTATTGCAAAGAATTGCATTAATTTTCTTTGGAATAGCACCCTCTGTTTTAGCAATGAGTCATAGAAAAAAAATGGAGATTTTAATCTCTGGTACTCTAAGAATTTTTTCTTTTCTTTTGTTCTTTCCCAATCTAGTAGCATGTTCTATGTTCTCCTGCCTCCGGGGATATTTGTAATAAGATAAAAATTAGAGATTGTTGGAGAGACAGTGGGATATGGAGCAAGAAGAGCACAAAAAGAGAATGAGAATGTCACTGTGGAACACACAGAAAGCAGAAAATAGTCTTCATAAAATAGTTTATTTCTCATGGATTGGGAGAATAGTCAGAAGTGTTTGGGTCGCCAAGCAGACAGAAACACACAACATTCTGCTTCAGCATGCCAAAAGTGGTGTACAGACCAAAGTACGATGGTCAGATCATACCATAGGCACTAGAGTTCCCAAACTCAGCCCTCATTCTTCATTTTCTGGAAGCCCAGCAAAGAGCTAGTAGGTATGAAGGTCCAGGGCTGGCTTTAAAGACCAAAAATGCCAGTGATTATAACAACAAAATACAACAAATAGGATTTTATTTTCTCATTTTTTAAGAGAACACTCAGGCATATCTAAATCTGGTAAGACTCCAAGAAAAGAATGGGGAAATTGATAATGAATAAAATTGGAATTATCAGATATCCTGATATAATATGACCATATAATATAATGATCATAAAGTAAGTTAATGATAAACTAAATGATAAGTAGAGTCCTGGTGTGGCACTATAGGATAAGCACTGGACTGCTAGCCACAAGGTCAGTGTTCAAATGCACCAGCTGCTCCACAGAAACCTCATTTTTCATACATGGTTACTATGAGTTGGAACTGACTTGACAGCGCTTAACAACAGCAAATTATATGTAGCATTTCACAATAATAATGACTTGAAATTTAAATCCAGGATCATATCAGATACCTGGAATTTGATTTTCCACAGACAATACTGATTTGTCATTGAGGTAATACTTTTCATGTGGGGATGTTGTTGTTGTTAGGTGCCATCGAGTCGGTACCGACCCATAGTGACCTTATGCACAGCAGAATGAAATATTGCCCGATTCTGGGTCAACCTCACTATTGTTGCCACACTTGAGTTCATCGATGCTGCCACTTGGCCAATCCATCTCGTTGGGGGTCTTCCTCTTTATC
>NW_006408526.1:13431820-13436613 GCF_000296735.1 Chrysochloris asiatica
CTTCTTTCACATTGTAATTGTTTTGATCATAGACTGACCTCCCAGATCCTCTGTTCTTATAATTTTATTCTGTTCTTGACTCTTCCATTTGTCAGTATAGTTCAGGGTGATGCTGCCACATACATCATCCTGTAGTTGTTGTCTGTTCTTGTTGGTTCTCAGTCCACAGAACTTCCTTTAGGATGTTTTTTATAGCACGGTTGGCTTTGGCAAAATCCCTTAGCTTCTGTTTATCCTGGAATGTTTTGATTACACCATCATATGTGATTGACAGCTTTGCTAGGTACAGGATTCTTGGGTGGCAGGTTTTTTCTTTCAAGGTTTTAAATATGTCTCCCCATTGCCTTCTTGCCTGCAAGGTTTCTGTTGAGAAAGCCACACTTAATCTGATTTGCTTGCCTTTGTATGTTATATTTCTCTTTTCCCTAGCTGCTTTCAAGATCCTTTCCTTATCTTTGATTTTGGAGAGCTTGATTATTATATGTCTTGGTGATTGTCTTTTAGAGTCTATCTATCCTGGGGTTTGTTGAGCTTCTTTAATGCTTATCTTTTCACATTTCTGGATGTTAAGAAAATTTTCTTCCACAGGTTGTTCAACTATCTCCTCTGTGGACTTGTGTGATTATTCCTGTTCCAGAATGCCAATAATTCTTAAGTTATTCCTCTTCATGTTGCCCAACATGAATCTTAGGCCTTCTTCAGATTTTTTTTATCCTTTTTTGTGTTTGCTCTTCTATCTTAGTAGTGTTGAACGATTTATCTTCTAGCTCACTAGTTCTGGCTTCTATCTCTTCATTTCTACTCCTTTGTCCTTTCAGTGTATTGTCCATTTCTGATATTCTATTATTAATTGCTTGAACCTCTTTCTGAAGGTTTAGAATTGTTTCCAATGTTGTATCTATTTTATTTGATTGTTCCTGTAGCGCTTTCCTGACTTCTTCCTTATTTTCCTCAACTCTATTATAGAGTGTTTTGATACGTTTTATAATAATTTTTCTGAATTCCTTCTCAGGCATTTCCAAAGCCTGCCCATCTTCGAATATGGAGTGTAGGTCTACTTTATCTCATTTCTGGACATGTGCAGATACAGTCATCTGCTTCTGTTTTTTGGGCATATTCAGGGGTTATCTATGGCCTTAATACTTAGATGGGTGTGTATTTTGGTATTTTTTATGCTTTCTGATTACCTCCATGTAGATGTGATCAGGAATAGGCTTCCCTTTTCACTCTTCTTGAGACATTTCAAGATGCCACTGTTGGTCATTTTGATGTAACTTGGGATTTAATTTTCAGACTTTTTTGTTTGCCACTCCTGCTCCATTCAAACCTTTTTTCTACTTATAAACAGTTCAGGGCTGGCTGTGGCCATTAGGTTTTAAGTGGAAACTGTCTCTTTAAATTTGTAGATCTGTGCGAATGTGTAGTAGAACTCTCTGAGGGTGGGACTGGGGTGTCCACTAGCTCAGGCACCCCTATAGTTATAAAAATGGAGGCATGCAGACAGCAAAGGACCAATGAACAGATACCAAAAGAAAAGAATGTCCACACCTTTATCTCTGCAGTTCTGTCAGGCGTCTGTGGCTGCTCTGAGTCTTCCCCCTGTATAGCAGCTGAGCATCTTGAATTAGAAAACAATGGATTTCTTGCTTCTGCTACAAATTCCCCTAGCTGTAGGCCTTCCAACCTTCTAAATATTCCTTTATATGGGGTTCAGAGTTCTGGGACCATCCCCTGAGCCTGCTTGGTCCGGTATTCTGTGTTGTTGCTGATGGAGCACCTTACTGCACTTCCACGCAATCCACCATCTTGTTTGTTGTCTCCATATGCTTCCTCTTGAAACAGTTGAACATTAACCATTTCCTTTTTGTTCAGAGACTCTGTGTATTCCTTCCATCTTCTTTTGATGCTTTCTGCATCATTCATTCATTTGCCCAGAGAATCTTTCAATAATGAAAGTCGAGGCTTGAATTTTTTCTTCAATTCTCCCAGCTTGAGAAATCGTGTGGGGATATCCTCTGATAATAAGAGGAAGAAGGTCCCCAGATACCAGTTCTATCTATGGCATTTCCAATACTTTTGAGAGATCCAGTTTCTTACTCCATTTCTCTCTATATATTTGGGTATGTTGTTGTTGCTAAGTGCCATTGAGTCAGTTCTAACTCATAGCAATCCTCAATAGGGTTTCCAAGGAATGGCAGCTAGTTGGTTTGAACCATTAACCTTGTGAATAGCAGCCCAGTGCTTGTCCTTCAGTGCCATATCAGGACATGTTATAATTATAGAATAGATATAATAAAGACATTATAGTGGCTACACTAGTGAAGTATAAGATGTCATATTTTTTTTTCTCCATATTTTGAACAGGAAAACTAAGTAGGCTTACCAGGCTTAGATGCATCCTCAGTCAATACGGGTCTCCCTATTATGTGCTACTTCTTCCACATTTCAGCATTGTGCTTGGAAATCTGGAGAACATCAGCAGATAAAATAGGACAAAAACCCCACTCTTAAGGAGTTTAAAACAATATGGGGCTATTAAAGCATATGGGGAGCACAGTGACTCTGTTTGATAAGCACTGGACTACAAGCCACAAGGTTCGTGTTTCAAGTTCACCAGTGGCTCCTAGCTAGAAAGATGAGCTTTCTGCTCCTGAATCACCTCAGAAATCCTATGCAAGGTTTCTATGAGTTGAAAATCACTTGATGGCACTTAACAGCAACAGTATTAAGGTATGTGCATCTAGGAAAAGTTATATGGCAATATAGGAGAAAACAGAGTAAAAGTGCTATATAGCACCAGCAAAGGGAGAATCAAATATGATGTAGAGCAGGCAGAATGATTTCACTTGGTGGCAGGACATGTGAAGGTTTTTAGATAAGTACTTTGAGGAACGAGAAGGTAAATGATTTACTGATAGCTTGCACTGCTATAGGTAACGTGCTGGTTGTTTAATCTGCCCAACAACACTGGGGAATGATATTTATATCACAGTTTTATAATACAGGAACTGAGGTTCTCTTTGCCTCTTGCCCAAGATCAGTGAATGTGGCAAGTGTGATTAAGTTATTTAGCTCCAAAGATCCTGAGTTTCTATCTGCAACAAAGCAGAGCTAGTAGAGCAGAAAACTTCAGGCAGAGAGAATAATATGAATAAAATCAAGAAGCAGGGATCATGTGAATGAGAGAAGAAACATGAAAGGCTTTAAGGCTGTTGACTTTAGCAAAAGACTTATTTCTAAGCAGTGGGAAGTAAATTTTGAGGGATTGAATTCAAATTAAGAAGGATTATGACAGTTAGAGTGAGTGTGAAAATAAAACCACATGTACTAGTAAATGTCAAAAAGTATTGCTGCAAAATCGTAAAAACAATGATTAAACAAAATTATCAATATGGGAAGCTATTGTTTCTCAGTATTTCCTCCATCTACATCTATAAACTTTTGAAAATTGTGGTTCTGTCTCTCTGACACTTCCTGGAGTTCTTTGATTTATATCAAAGCAGCAGATTTAGCATCCTCCAAGGACTCATATTACATTCCTTTGAAATATTCTTTAAGTGTGGAAAACAAACCAAAAAAAGTCTGAAGAACACAACTGTTGAACGGGTGGGTAAAGGTTCTTGAATGAAATTCTCACAGGACACTCTTTGCTACTTTTGAAGACTGAGAAGATTCATTGTACTGATGGAAAAAAAAAAGAAAAGAAAAGATCCTTGGCACAAGTTTCCTTGCCTTTATCTCACCATTGCGATTTTAGAACTTCTTCATGACCATGACTGTCCTGTATCCTTTGAGAGAATCTATCAAGATTACCCCTTTGAAAGTACCCCCCTCCACAAAATCAAAACAAAACCAATCACCATAGCTTTCTGATCTGACCTTTCCACCTTGAATTTAATAGACTCAGAAGATCTGCTAAGAAGCCACTGTTTTCATTAGACCTTGTTTTTAAAGGCAATCTGGACTAAGACAAATGTATTACAGATAGACTAAGACAAATGTATTTACAGATAGAACTTGTCTAAATGTTTTGCTTAGAATAAGCCTATGAATTAGAAAAATAAAATAGCAATTGTTTTTAACTTATTCTCTTAACTGCGAATTGTAAACTGATGATGACTCTTGAGTCCAATGGCACACTTATATTCTCCTTGAGAATACTAATATTACTTTATGAGAAGTTGTTGGTTCCATAAAGGGTAGGAGCTGGGTCTGAGGAGTATTGGCAGTGTCCACAAGTGAAAGGAAGGGAGCATGTTTCAAAGTGAGAGAATGGATAGAGCAACAGGGAGTTTTCCTGGATTGAAAGGTAGCCAGGAGGCTAATTCCTAGTGTGTTTACTGATGGATGCTGAACAGTGAAACCTTAGTAAGGACAGAATGCTGAATTTGGAATATGCTCTAAGTCAAAGCCTTTGAGGGATGGTACATCTGAATGGTCTTGAGTCTGAGGTATCTCTCAGAAAGAGGCAGAAATATAATTAAAAACACTTCATAAAAGTTTCCTTGTTGAGTCCATAGGAATTTCACTGCAATATTAAGAAATTAAAAAAAAAAAAAAACGTTAAAAATATGCTAAAAACACACTACTACAAACAAACAAAACAAGCTGAATATTAACAAAGAAGGATCCACAGATGCTGGAATATTCAGATAAATAATACAGACTATCTACATAAGGAGTTCTGGTAGCGTAGTGGTTATGAATCGGGCTGCAAACCTTAAGGTCAGCGGTTCGAAACTACCAGCCGCTCCGCGGGAGAAAGATGAGGCTTTCTACTCCCGTAAGGATTT
>NW_006408526.1:13440088-13445963 GCF_000296735.1 Chrysochloris asiatica
TTTGTCTCAAATTTTTCATTGATGACCTTCATAATTCTGGGATTCACATTTAGGTCCTTAATCCATGTTGAGTTGGTTTTTGTATAAGGCGTGAGGTGAAGGTCTTGTTTCAGACTTTTGCATATTGTTTTCCAGTTCTGCCAGCACCATCTGTTGAAGAGACTATCCTCTCCCCATGTGATATATTTTGGTGTTTTGTCGAAGATCAATTGGCTATATGTAGATGGGTTAATTTCTGGATTCTTGATTCTGTTCCATTGATCTATGTACCTTTCATTGTAGCAGTACCACGCTGTTTTGACCACTGTAGCCGTGTAGTATATTTTGAGGTCGGGGAGTGATTCCACAAACTTTTGAAGCCCCTTTTTATAGATTTAAAATCATTTCAATAATGGATTATCTGTAAGTACAAAGTATGATTGGTCAAATAAAAATTCAAAAGGCAAGTTAAACATACAGTTGGTGAGAGAATTGAAATATAAATATAAATGATATTTGGAATGCAGGATTTCCAAGATAGTAAATCTTTTCTGGGGCAGACCATGTCAATTTTCTGCAGATAGCCTCTTCTTTCTCCCATGGAGTGACAAGTAAATTTGAACTGCTGACCTGGTGATTAACAGACCAATGCCTAACTCACAGCACCATTAGTTCTTCCTAAAAAGAAATAAGGAGATGGAAAATATCAGCGAAATTAAGAAATGTGGAAGCTAGCATGAGAGTATCAAACATATGTCTTTATTTGTTCTATATTTCATAAAAAAATTCTATCAATGTAGTGACTTTAAACAACACCAATTTATTATCTCATAGTTCTGTATGTTAGGTGTCTGACACAGGTTGTTTTTCCTGCTGGAGGATTTGGGAAGCTCATTTAGGTCTTGATTGGGTCTAGTTCTGTAATTGTTGAACTAACTTTTCATTTCTGCTGTATTTTCTGGCTGTCAAGTGGGAGCTGTCCTAAACTCCTAGTGGCCTCTCTCTGGTCTTCACACATGTCAGAACCAGAAATGATGTGTCAGAGTCATCTCACATTTGGAATCTCTCTCATTTACCCTTCTGCTGCATCTCTTCTGTTTCCAGCCAGAGAAAGTTGCCTCCTTTTAAAGATTCAAGTGTATGTTTAGATCTGTCCCACTCAGATTATCCTAGATATGCTCCTTTTTTTGTGATTAGTGGATTGGTAACTTTAATTAGCTCTACAAAGTTGTTTTTGCTATGTAACTCGCCATATTCATACTTATAGTACCAAGAGGTAATGATCATGGAGGCCAAATTTCAGCCTATCATCTCTAAGTTAAAGAGAATAGAAAGAATGACTGAGAGACAATATTTAAAGAGAATTGTTAAGTATTGCATCTGAATTGAGAATATCAGAATTGTGACATACATGGATGCACAGCGTTAGGAAGTTCAATTTATTAACATAAATACAAAGAAGATAGAAGTTATAAGAATGCAAGAATAAGACAATAATAAAAATATATTGTGTCATCCATGTGAGAATTATCTATCACCACCTTTGACCTCTACTCCAACCAATTTATCGATTT
Source organism: Chrysochloris asiatica (assembly GCF_000296735.1). NCBI lineage: Eukaryota > Metazoa > Chordata > Mammalia > Afrosoricida > Chrysochloridae > Chrysochloris > Chrysochloris asiatica. Next base: position 13,441,642 of record NW_006408526.1, read on the forward strand.
CTGTTAGCATAGTGATTATGAATCAGGCTGCTAATCTCACGGTCATCAGTTCAAAACTACCAGCTGTTCCATGGGAGAAAGATGAGACTTTCTGCTCCTGTAAAGATTTACAGTCTAGGAAACCTTGTATAGGGTCATTATGAGTCAGAACAGACTACACAGCACATAACAACAACAATAATATCATTATAGGTACTTACTAATCTTAATTTCCTGGGAAGAGGTAAAATTTTTTGGGCATGGAGAGTCTTTCAATGGTGGGCATCTGGACTTTAACGCCTGGTTTTTCAAAGAAGTATTGAACCTAAAAAGAAAAAGAAAGTTTTTGATCCTGTCCATTGTGTAGTATCAAAGAAGTTCCTGCACCATGGGCCAACATGACAATCTTTGGAACTGAAAATATTTTCAGATTGGTGAAGAAAGAAGAGCTGTAACAACTCTAAAAAAAATTATCAAGTCCTTAATTATTCAGATAACTTCCACTGGCACTCATAAATAGACACCCTAAATCAGAGACTAAACTTTTCCTTTAAATGAAAGTCTCTATAAACCTTAATTATTCAGTTAGCTTTGTTTTTGATTCCCGGATTAAAAATAAAAGCACTTTGATGGTGGTGGTGGTTATGTGCTGTGGAGTCGGTTCCCACTCATAGCGACCCTGCGTATGGTTTCTGAGGCTGTAAATCTTTACAGGAGCAGAAAGTCTCATCTTTCTCCAGTGGAACAGCTGGTAGTTGCAAACTAAACTGATGTTAGTAGTCTGACTCATAACCAAAAACACTTTATTGATGTAGAATTCATACATTTAAGTGCCATATTTAAGATGTACAGTTTGAAAAGCTTTGAAATAAGTGTATACTAGTAAAACCTCACCACAATTATATACTAGGATAAAGATAGCCTACTGTCTAAACTTTCCTCGTAATTATTTTTTTGTAATCTGTACCAGTCCCCCATCCAATTAACATGAAAATAAAAGTTAGATTTTTTTAGAATTTTATATAAATAATATCGTACAGTATTTATACTTTTCCATCTCACTTGTTTCAGTTAGCATATTTATTTTGAGATTCATCCATGATATTGTATGTATCTGTAGTTTATTTCTTTTCATTGCTGAGAAGTTTTCCATTTGTGTGACTATACAAAAAATGCTTTATTCTTTCAAATGATGATTAACATATAGACAATTTCCAATTTTAAACTATTATAAATATGGCTGTTACTGATATTTATGTTAAACTATTTTGTAGACATATACTTTTATTTCCTCTGGGTAAATATCAAGAACGGGAAGGACTAGAACATGTAGTAGTTGTATGATTGACTACTTAGGAACTTTTCAAAGTATTTTTAAATTGCTATTTTGTATTTACACCAACAGTTTATGAGATCCAGCTCCTCCACATAAACCCCAATACTTGCTATGGTCATTCTTTTAAATGTTATCCTATTCTAAAAGGTGTTCAATATTTTTAATTTTAATTTTAATTTATTTTTAACTCCTGGGTAAGGAAGTTAAACATCTTGTCAAGTACTGATTTTCCATGAGTATTGTTTTTCTTTTTTTTTTTTTTTTAGTCAAATTTCTATTCAAATCAAATGTCTTGTGATGCATTTTGTTTTTCTGTTTTGTGTTATTTTGAGTTTTGAGAGTTCTTTGTCTTTTTAGTAATTATGAATAAAAGCTCATTATTTGATATTTCTTTGCAATCTACAGTTGTTTCTAACTAATTTTAGAAAAGCAGACAGTTTTACTTGTGATGAAGTCAAATTTACAATAGGTTACTTGTAATGGATTATTCTTTTAGCATATAGTAAATTCTCTCTCGCATAAACCAACGTTCCTCATTTTTCCTTCTAGAAGATTTTATATATAGATTTTATCTTTAAGTCTAGGTTAATTTTATACATGGTGCTAAGTTAATAAATAATTCTTTTTATATATACAGAGATCTAATTGTTTTAGTGTATTTGCTGAAAATGTATCTTTTTTTTGCACTGGATTATAGTAATAATTTTGTTGATAATCAGATGTATAGATAGCCATGTTTAAGTCTCTTTCTGATCTCCAGATTGTCTTAAAGTAGCACCAATACGACAATTTCCCTGGTACAATAACTTGATAATGATCCTTGCAATCATACCAACATTGCTTTTCTTTTCAAAAGATGTTTTGTCTCTCATAGTTTCTTTGCATTTATAAATGCATTGTGCAAAAAAATTGTCAATTTGTACACAAAATTCCTGTAGATTTTTAAATTATTATTATTGGTAATGAATGAATGAATTTAGGGGAAAATTAAATCTTATTTGTACTGTATCTTCTGGCCCATAGACATATTATGCCTGTCTATCCACTAATTTAATTATTCTTTAATTCTTCTAACCAATGTTTCATATTTTGCTGTGTATAGGTCTTTTTTTTTTTTTTTTCACACCAGTCATTAAACTGATGACTTAATTTGTCATTACTACATAGAACATCAAATATAAAATCCTTTAATATTGAAAATTGAGGCTTGAATGTTCTCTTTATTTCTTTCATTTTGAGAAAGGCTGAGTATGTTCTTCCCTTTTAGTTTTCTAACTAGGTCTTACACATTTCTTTTAATATTTGACTTTGTTTTCTTGAACTGCTAGTTGAAATACTCAGGTCAGCTCTTGTACTTCTTCATTTCTTTAATTTGCTTTAGCATCTCTACACTTGATAGCAAGTTTCAGAGTCTCTTCTGACATACATTTTGGTCTTTTCTTTCTTTCCTCTCTTTTTAATTTATGTTTTATTGTGAATTATGTGATAGTTTACATGGGAGAACATTAGCTTTACTTTCATCCCGTTGTATATCGTTTCATTGCCATGGTTACAATCCCCTCCATGGATCATCAACCAACCAAAGGGTATACACTACAAGCTTGCCCCTTGGTCATCAGCACACAGTCCCTCTCCCTCTCTGGGTCTAGACTCCCCAGCCACTTCATCTCTCCACATCATTGTCTCTGCCTCCATCTCTGGTGTCACTGTTTCTCTGGGTAGGGTCCCGCACTCCACTTTTCTCCCTTAATGGTCCCAGGGACCTCCACTCCTGGACTGCAAAGTCAATCACTCCCCTCCTTTTGCTTCAAATGTCAACCTTTACATTTCCGAGCCACATAGTCATTCCTGATAAGAATTATTTACTATTGTACCACAAGAGACCTATCTACATCTCTTTCATCAGCCCCACCCAGACAGACTGGATACTCCTCAGTGAAGATTCTACCTTACTCCACACCCTCTGGATCTAGGTTCCCTCTAGAAAGTTTGTAAAACAGTCACTTCTTGCCTTTGTAATCTCCCCCTCCCCCCATTTGGGGAAGCCAATGTCCAAGTTACCCATCCCTGTCTACTCTGCATATGGAGGGGGTGGGAGTGTATAGGTCTTTAACATATCTTCTCAAGTCCATCCATCTGTAAGTATTTCATTGATACAAATGGTTTATGCAGGTGTGTCACTGCAGGGTAGGCACTGGGCTGCTAACCAAAAGGTTTGTGGCTCAAACATACCAACAGCTCATAAGAAACCCTATACAGGGTGGCTATGAGTCAGAGCCATTTCAATGGCACTTAACAACAACAACTAACCAGAAGGTTGTGGGTTCAAGTCAACTAAAACATTGTGAGTTCAAGTCAACCAAAAAGTACCTTGGAAGAAAGGCCTGGTATTCCATTTCTCAAAAAAATTAGTCAGAGAACAGTTTTAATCTGGTATACATAGGGTTGTCACGAATCTAAATGGATTGATAGCAACTGATTTCATTGCTATTTCATATATACAGGATACTGTAAATACTGTTGTTAAGTGTTGTCAAGTTGGATTCAACTCATAGCAACCCTTTATAGGGTTTCCATGTTAAGGTTGATTTATTTGAACTGCCAACCTGTGGTTAACAAATCCTAAATGATTTGTTGTTGTTGTTAAGTGCCATCAAGTTGATTCCAACCCATAGCAACCCTGTATAGGGTTTCCAAGTAGCAGCTGGTGAGCTCGAACCGCTGACCATGCAGTTCAAATGGTTTTGCAGTCTGACGCATTACCCCACAGTGTCACACCAGAACTCCATACTAAATGATAGTGGTTTTCAAATTTTAATATTTGGTTGCTTCTTGTTAGTAAATAGAAATAAAACTCTATTCTGATCTTGTATTATAAAATCTTGTTAAAATCACTTGCTGATTTTAGTTGTTGTTGTTGTTGTTAAGTGCCGTCGAGTCGGTTCCGACCCATAGCGACCCTGTACAGGGTTTCCGAGGGTGTAAATCCTTACGGGAGTAGAAAGCC
>NW_006408526.1:13446063-13446676 GCF_000296735.1 Chrysochloris asiatica
ATAAGAGGACTCCTGGTGTGGCACTGTGGGTAATGCACCAGACCGCAAAGCAGTTTGAACTGCAAGGTCAATGGTTCAAGCTCACCAGCTGCTCCTTGTAAACACTATACAGGGTTGCTGTGGGTTGGAATTGACTCAATGGCACTTAACAACAACAAATCTGCATAAGAAATAATAAAATAAATCTCCAAAGAGATGAAATATTATAAGACAATCATTTTGAACATATGAAAATTTCCACTTCAAAACGTTGGTGGAAAAATGGAATTAAAAAATAAATAATAAAGTTATTCCACAAACTATTTTTTAAATTAAATTACATTTGCTCATTCAAGAGGTAAATTTTTTTCAAGCACTTATCTGCTATTCATATTTCATCATTTAACTATAACTGTTGTGGATATTTGTCCATTTATCTTTTTATATATTAAGGATACTAGAAATTTATCAGTGGTTGGAAATATTTTCTGTTTGTTTTTTTAAACATTTTTAATGTATTTTTAAAAATGTTTTATTGTGAATGCTATGGTAGTTTACATGAGAGAACTTTAGTTTTACATTCATTCCATAATATATCATCTCATTGCCATGGTTCCAATCCCCTCCACGCATC
>NW_006408526.1:13446889-13462768 GCF_000296735.1 Chrysochloris asiatica
CTCATCTTTCTCCCGCGGAGCAGCTGGTAGTTTCGAACCGCTGACCTTTAGGTTCGCAGTCCGATTCGTAACCACTACGCTACCAGAGCTCCTTTTAGTATATCTTTAAAATTATGGTTTGGGTGAAAGAAAATGAGTTTTCCATTTAACATTTACACACGGTTTGTTTCATAACATTAGTGGTAATTTCCTCAATGTAACAGCACCCTTTCCACCTCCTAGCTTTATTTGCTCTCACAGAGCACTGTGGCTTTTTTCCACTTCTAGAAAACTGAAAACTCCATTTTGGATGATGTGATTTTTACTGTCTCTGTCTCCTACTAGAATATTGACTATGAAGCAGGGACTGATTATGAAGCTTACTGCTTTATCAATATCATATAATCCCAGGTTTGGTTATAAGGAAGTTCAGTAAACACTTATAATATGTATTTTATACCAAATCTTTTTTACATAATCTGAATGCTTAAGTAAATCTGAATGCTTAAATAAATTTTATTCCATAATATATATTGTTGTTTGTTATTGTTAATTGCCATCAAGTCGGTTCTGACCAATAGTGAACATGTGTAAGGTTTCTTATGAGTGTCTGGTGAGCTTGAACCACCAAACTTGCGATTCATATCGACTTTGCAGTCACCATGCAATATATTCACTCTACCATATTTGTACTCTCTTCCTTATGTCTGAAAGTTTTAGTATTTGAAAGACAGGGGTTCACTCAATAAGTATTAACATCCTTCGCCTATCAGTGCTTAGTATCAATAGCTTAGATGTAATTAAAAATCAAGATGTATCACTTATAGGTGGGTTTGATATACACTTATTTTGGCTTATATGACTAAATAAAGGAGCATTAGGGAGTCCGGGTATGGCACTGTGGGTTAATGCACCAGACTTCAAAGTCATTTGAACTGCAAGGTCAGAGGTGCAAGCTCACCAGCTGCTTCTCTGAAACCCTATACAGGGTCGCTATGGGTTGGAACAGATTCAACGGCACTTAACAACAACAATGGAGAATATGGAACTTACCTTTCCAAATATTTCTATCAGGTGACAACACCAAGAATAATTTTGGAAGCAATTTATAAGTTGTATGATAAAGACAGAACCATTTTCACTTCTCCAGGAAACATCATCTGTGAATAAAGTACAGATTAATCTTGAGCTACAGCCTTCAGTTTTTCCAAGGGACTTGGATTGAAAATATCTTTGAACAAATTTAAGCAAGTAGGAGAAATAAATAGTCAGACTCTGTACCTGACTCTTTATAGATAGAATAACATGGTGGCTTATATTGAACAATAAAAAAATATATCAGGTAAATGTTACAACATCAGGACTCTAGAACCATAGTACAGACTGTAAAACTGATATATAAAACTTGATACTACAAGCTGTGTTATCTACTCAATGTTTTCCCACTTATTCTTGACCAAGGCAAAAAAAAGTATAAACTGATGGAGTAGTTACTGAACTCACTTCATCCAGTCTGTTTCTGAACAGTGCTCTGAATTATCATTGGCAAGCCAATTTCCATAGCAGCTATGAACACAGATGACTTTTGTTAAGGCTTGATACTCTGGTTTTCAAGAAGTCCTTTTCCAGAGTTACTAAAGAACAACACGTAGCCAACTTCGGAATGGTTCACAACTGTTAATAATATAGCCTCTGTATTGTCATTGTTGGGCCACCAAAGAAGCCTAAACTTCAAAGTCAGACATGCATTCATACCAGTAAAAATACTACCATACTACGTATTTGTTGTTGTTACTATTGTTAAGTGTTGTTGAGTTGGTTCTGACTCAGAGTGACCCTATGAGAGTTGGTTCCCTGTATAGAGTTTCTGAGGAGCAGCTGGTGAGTTTGAACCACCCACCTCCTGGGTCAAACCTACCTTGGGGTTGAGTCTTATTCTCCAATCACACCAGGAGTCCTTTACTACATAATGTGCTGTTAAGTGCCATCTTACATACTACTAAATATTGCCATACAGAGCAGGGTCACTGTGAGTCACACTGATTTGACAGCATTTAATAACAACAGTAACCTATGTTTACTCAGGAAATTTACATATGTTTCCTGAGTTTTAATTTCCTTTTTTGTGAGAGTGGGGTAGATTAATAATGTTTACTTGGCAGACTTGAAAGAGAGTTGCTGAAGATAAAATAGTACATTTATCTATTTCTAGCTCTCTGTCTGTCTCAGTAATTGTTGACTTGCCTCCTACTATGACCTCAAGGAAAAGCTTTAGTTTGACATTTCATAAATTTAGTCTCTTTTCCCACTTTTCCCAGTCCATACTTCCATTCGGAGTTCCCTTTTTCTACTATTGTTTTGTTACACGCCATTGAGTCTGTTCAGATTCATGTTGTTGTTGTGGTTGTTGTTAAGTGCCGTTGATTCGGTTCTGACTCACAGTGACCCTGTATAGGGTTTCAGAGGAGTGGCTGATGAGCTTAAACCGCTGACTTTGCGGCTCAAAATGACCTAGCAGTCTAGCAAATTAACCTACAACGCCACACCAGGACACCATTCAAACCCTTGTTGTTGTTGTTAAGTGCCTTAGAGTAGATTCCGACCCATAGCAACTCTGTATAGGGTTTCCAAGGAGGGACTGCTGAGCTTGAACCGCGGAGCTTACAGTTCTAACAGCTTTGCAGTCTGGCGCATTAACCCACAGCGTCACACCAGGACCCTTTAGCGACCCTGTAATAAGGTTTCTGAGGAGTGGCTACTAAATTTGAACCTCTGACCATGCTTATCCTACAGCGCCACACTGAGACTCCTATACCATCTCCTTTTTCTTTCAAAATAATCACCATAAGTATGGAGACCTTCTTAATTTATCCTTTACAATATTTTATTTTGCTTAGGTTGTAATCTCACTTTGCTAGTTGTTACTAATTGTTTGATGGTTTTAGAAACAGTATTTCATTCCTAGGTTTTTTTACCTTTAAAACTAGAAAGTGATTTTTTAAGAAAAAGTTTAAATCTTAACACCCCCTTTCCCCACCTTCTCAGCTATCAAAACAGTTCTATTCTGTACAGTTGCTGTTGTTAAGTGCGGTTCTGAACCATAGCGACCCTGTATAGGGTTTCCCAGGAGCAGCTGGTGAGCTTGAACCACCAACCTTGCAGTTCAAACAGCTTTGCAGTCTGACACATTAGCCCACAGCGCCATACCAGGACTCATTATAAACTGTTTCCTTCTGCCTACTGGTACTGGCTGGTGATTTTCTAAAAGTACATGAAATACTAGCATACAGGTAAATGTAGTGGTAGAAGGGAGGATCGCTAGAAAAATAGTTATAAAAGAAAACTGCAATAAGTTGGATGGTCTCTCCATTCATTCATAAATTCCAATAATTCCCAAGATTTTAGTCTATTTTCTTTCCTAAAATAATGTACCAAAAATAAAACAGGCAAGCAAGGCTTTGTACCTCCAATCCCTGCTCATAAGTGAAAGACACATACGTGGTGTTGAAGAACAGAAAGCAACAAAGTCCTTCTCCACGTGGGTTTTGTGGACACCATCATCCTGCAGATTCTCTAGTGACAGGGAAGAGCTGTCTGCTGAGGACGCTGGAAAGTCACTGACCCATGCTTCTCTTTCACGTTCTGTAAAAACATCATATTATTCGTATTTTAGCAAGTCTTTGAAAACTGTTCACTTAAATAAAATGCCATTTTACAAAGGTATTTCAATTAATTTTATACAAACATAATAAAACTGTGTCTTTACTCACACCAAACAAAATGCCAATTCTAACAACTGGACAAATGTTTTAAAAAATCATGATAAATGTAAATAGTTTGAAGTTGTCAAAGACTTCATTTTGCTTGGATCCACAATCAACACTTTTAGAAGCAGCAGTCAAAAAATTTAAAAAATGGATTGCATTATTAAACAAAGTATTAAAGGGCAAAGATATCTGTTGGAAGACTAAACTACACCTGACCTAAGCCAAGGTATTTTCAATCACCTTGTATGCATAAGAAAGTTGGACAATAAGTAAGGAAGACCTTAGAATGGATGTGTTTAAATTATGGCGTTGGAGAAGAATGTTAAAAATATCATGTACTTCCAGAAGATAAGTCAAATCTATGTTGTAAGATGCACAGAGCCAGAATGCTCCTAAGAAGCCAGAAGGCCAGACTACGTCTCTCAGTCTCTCATACTTCTGACGTGTAATCAGGCGGGATCAGTTCCTGGTGAAGGACATTATGCTTGGAAAATTAGAGGATCAGTGAAAAAGACAAAGACTCCCAACGACATGGGTCGACACATTGGCAGCAGTCCTGGGGTCAAGCGTAATAATTGTGAAGATGGCGCAGGACTGGATAGAATTGTGTTCTGTTAGGGTTAGGATTGCTATAAATTGGAACTGAATTTAGGGCACCTACTGACAACAACAAAATGTCAATGGATAGCAAAGACCTTTTAGAACTGGAAAATATCTACTAATCGAGGACAAATGGAGTTAAAAAATACTAAGTAACATGAGTAGTTTTTTAATTTGAAAATAGTAAAATAACAATAATATCTGACAAAATCGTGGCTGACATATATCCAAGTTACATCAAGGTTAGGAAGCAGTACAAAGCCAAGTAAGGAACTATCTGCTCTATTCAAAGACAATCAAGTTGATTCTTACCCAATCTTTTCAAACCCTTTCCTTGCCCATTGCTAAGTCTTCTTTTTGTCATTCCCCAAGATCTATAATTCCATGAAAGTTTGATTTCAAGAATCAATGCCACAGTAATTTTTGTTTGCTTTATATGACTTATACACAGAAAAAGTTATCTTTCCAAAGAAACTCATCTTGTATAATTGTACTAGAGCGAGGTCATACTCACTAGTTAAAAACATATAGCACAGCCCTCAACCTGCCTGGCAAGCACTTCCCTCACCTGGACCCCCATAAACTCTTACCACCTCTGCAAGCCTGGATGATGATGACCTTGGGTTTGTCTCTCAAATTGGGACATTTGAGATTGTTGAAATTCTGGAATATGGTATCGTAAAGCAATACATCAGGGTTTTCATCACTATGCTTAATCCCACAGATTTTATCCAGCAGGCCATGAGACATGAACACCAAGAATGTACTGTCAGAAAACTTGTGCTCATCACGGGTAGCAAATGCCTTTAATATTGACTCCATATTCTGAAAAAGAGTACACCAATGCAGCGTTGACCAATAAAAAGCATATGTGCCTGGCACGTTACGAAGTATAATATATAGTGGGTACTCAGAAGTAGCCATTATAATTGTTATTTGTTGTTGTTATTGTTAATGTCATGTTGTTATTGTTGTTAACTGTCATGGAGTCAGTTCTGACTCATAGAGATGTTTCATAGTTATTATAATAATTCTGGTGATTATTTCACCACTCTGCTTTTATAAATATTCCTTATTTTATTCATCTCATGATGGTTATTTTTTATTTGACATCCCAGATTCACTCTCTGCTCTCTCTCTCCTATTTTGGGACTCTATACGCCACGTCATTTGTACTCTCCTGACATCCATTTTATTTGACATCCCAGATTCACTCTCTGCTCTCTCTCTCCTATTTTGTGACTCTATACACCACGTCATTTGTACTCTCCTGACATCCATTTTCCCATTGTGTTACACTAGTAAGAGGCACCTACATTAGATAAGAGAATATCAAAAGGTAGGAGGAGAGAGAAGTCAGGATATTTTACTCCTCCACAAACTCCTACACCCCAGTGTGCCTACAATTCTGGTTGTGTCCTTCTCAAATTGCAGTATCACTTCTCTATATTTCTTCATACACATGGCATGTGTGGCATAGATTTAGAAGAGCACAAGTATTTTAAAAGATTCACAAACCCTATATAGAGTCATTAAGGAGCTCTAGTAGTGTAGTGGTTATGAATCAGACTGTGAACCTTAAGATCAGCAGTTTGAAACTACCAGCTGTTCTGCTTTGATGAAGCTTTCTGCTCCCATAAAGATTTACAGCCTTAAAAACCCTATACAGGGTCACTATGAGTTGGAACTGACTCCACGGCACATAACAACAACAACATACAGAGTCATTATGAGTCAGAACCAATTTACTGACACTTAGTACAGCAACAACACACACTGGGGATTCAAAAAGTTCATGAAAATTCAATTATCTTTCAGTTCCATTTTTCCATCAATGTTTTGAAGCCCCTTCCTCTCTGTGTGTATATGTTTGTGGGGTTAAAGAGACAGAAAGCCCTGGTGGTACCATGGGTTAAGCATTGGACTGCTAACTGCAAGTTAAAACCCACCAACCACACTGGAAGAGAAAGATGAGGCTACCTGGTCCCATAAAGATTTACAGCCTCAGAAAACCCATGAAGCAGTTCTAGTTTGCTATATGTCAGAATTGACTCAATGGCTTAGGGTGTTTTACTAACCTAAAAGTTGTTGGTTCAAACCCACTGAGCATTACTGTGGAAGAAAAAGCTTGGCAATAGACTTTTGTAAAGATTATAGTCAAGAAAATTCTAGAGTTCTGCTCTGTAACACATGGGATTACCACAAATCAGAATTGAGTTGATAGCAGCAGGTTTGACTTGGTTTGTGGTGTGTGTGTGTGTGTGTATGTGCATATTTTAAAGGAGATGTATATGGAGTTCTAAGGAGTTCTAGTTGCATAGTGGTTATGAATTGGGCTGCTAATCTCATGGTCAGCAGTTCGAAACTACCAGCTGTTTCGTGGGAGACAGATGAGGCTTTCTGCTCCTGTAAAGATTTACAGTTTCGGAAACCCTATGCAGGGTCATTATGAGTCGGAACCGATTCCATGGCACATAACAACAACCACAACATATGGAGTTCTGGTGTGGTGCTGTGGGTTAATGTGCTGAACTACAAAATCCTTTGAACAGCAATGTCGGTGGCTCAAGCTCACCAGCTGTGTCTCAGAAACCGTATATAGCATCACTGTGGGTCGGAACTGACTGGACAGCACTTAACAACAACAACAATATGGAATTATTGGTCCTAGTTCTAGCTTTCCTTTTAAAGTTAAAGAAAGTAAAGTTATAGAAGTTAAATAAATAACAAATTATAAAGCTGATTTGTCATTAGAAGTATTTGTTGTTGTTGTTATGTCCCGTGGAGACGGTTCAACTCATAGCGACCCTGTACAGGGTTTTTGAGGCTGTAAATCTTTACGGGAGCAGAAAGCCTTATCTTTCTCCCACGGATTACAAGTATGGGAGCATGTAGATTTATGTCTTGCCAATGTCCTACCCTTACCCTTGCTGTGCAGTTCTCTTCCACTTGCACAGTGTAATTCAGACCCTCAAGGAGTTCCTTCATCCCTCTGATGTCGTGGTCAGCGCCATTGCGTCTTGAGAGGTATTCAAATTCTGTGTTGCAGATGATAAGGGCCAGGCGAGTGCGTTCCTTCTTCTCCTTTATTAGATAGATCTTCAGAACAAAGATAAGTTAGATGCATCACACTTCTTACACATTTGAGGAATAGTCAAAAGTTACATTTTCAATGGCAAACTTCCATACTGCTAACTTATACCAGAAATATTTCCTTCTCTCCTACTAATGAATCCTAGAAGTTATGAAAGAAAGCAAAGAGTTGGTGGGGGGAATGGAGTCTTACTCAGAGTCTGACTAAAAGAGCAAAACCACAAGATAGGAACATGAACAGATATGGGATATTTATTCAAGGATCTTTTGCAGTTGACTAGAATACATTCTCTGTTGCCTTCTCTACTCTCTTTGATTTGACCAAGCCCTATGTGATATTTAAGATACATCTCAAAATTCTCCAATGCTAGAGATACTTCTCACATACTTCAGTCTACATTGATCATAACCCATGCCTTCATGCACCTGTAGCATTATTTTTATAGCAATATTTTAGTATTTGTGTATAACATGTAGCCTCATTAATGATTTCATTATTGCATATCTATTGTTCTTACTACAATGGAAACACCAGCATACATTTTTTCAAAACCTTTATAGTGCCTCAGAGCGCAATGAGGAATAGTAGTGTCAATTTCAGGACCTCTATATAGTTTATGTTTAGGGAGTATTTCTGCTTCATTTCCCCCCAATTCCATTAATCATATCACCTCTCCAGACTTCTCTTTTTCTTTTCTGTTCAGGAAATCTTCATAAGAACAAAGCTTGAGTTTGTCTATGGATTCTGCAGATGCTGTCTCTTTTGGTCTGTTAAGAGTTTCTGAAACAGCTGTAAGAGATATGATATGATATGGTTGTGGTACTTGGTATATCTGGATTCCTTAGTGGGTTCCATACCCTCTATGTCATGCTAGAAAGTATAACAGAAAAAGACATTAATTTTCTTGGAAAACAAATAGAAAAACTTTAGTGTAAAACCTCCTAACATTTAAGAATTATAATTTTTTCTCAACATCTTGTTAACAAAAATGAATTGTGGCTATGCAAGAAATGAAAACTCCTCTGTGAGGGCATTAACTGACTATGACATCTACCCAAGATAAAACAATGCATTTCATGTAACTTCAGTGGTGAAGGCTGTAAGGTAAGGGATCTAATGATGCTCTATTGGCCTGCCTTAATTCTGGGAAATTTATTAAGGTTTGAAAAATGCATATAAAGAAAGGGACTAGGAAAGAAGAAAGGGAACTAGACATTCTAGTCTTTTCACAATCCTCATGGTCTATTCTCAATAACCAAAATAAAAGTCATTGTTTCTTACCTATTTGGCAAAACCATGATAAAGTGTTTCTGATTAATTCTGTACAATAGAATTACTATTTAAATAGTGAGTTACTTCAAAACAGGAGTATGGTATGGTCTAAATATAAAACAGAGATGGGTATAAAAAGAAGGGGGAGCTGGAAGCAAGATCTGGTATACATGAATGGAAATCTGATGGTGAGTAGTTACAAGACTGTTGTTAAGAGCTGTCAAGTCAGTTCTGACTCATAAACTACCCAGTACAGGGTTACTGAGGAGCAGCTGGTGAGTTTGAACCACCGACCTTGTGGTTAAACGGACCTTGTGGTCCAGTGCTTACCCTACAGTGCCACACCAGGACTCCAGACACAAGATTAAGAGCAGTTGAATCATCTGTTTTCAGGCAAGTAAATAGGAAAGCAGATATTGAATGCCAAGATACTTGAACAAGTTAAGACATCACTTTAACAGAATTGGGTAATCTTACCTGAAGGAAATCCAAGCTTCTTAGCAAGGGTGATATTTCTCTCACAAATATGTTTGATCAAATTCTGATTAGCGTGGAGCCCTTTGGGAATCACAAAGTCCATCAAGGCACGAGCTTTGGCAATTGTTGTATTGTTTTCCTTTTTCACTATTTCAACCTCCTCTTGATTGAGCACTTTGTCACTCAATAGGTCATCCAGCAAGCCATTAAGTGTGTCCTCAGACACTGACTGAACAAATAGTTTTCTTTTGTCTTTTAGTCTATTTGCTGGAAGCAGAACAATGGCAATAGGTATAACCATCTACAAAGATTCACTCTGTCATCTCAGTAACTACTCCCCCTTTCTATGCCCCCACTTCATTGCTCAGGTGTCCCATCAAATGACACATTTAACCTCTCTAAGTTCATGTTGGAGTCCAGGTGTGGCTCTGTGGGTTAATGTGCCAGACTTCAAAGCCATTTGAACTGCAAGATCGGCAGTTCAAGCTCACCAGTTGCTCCTTGGAAACCCTATACAGGGTCGCTATGGGTCAGAATCGACTCGACGGCACTTGACAACAACAAGTTCACTTTCACTCTTCTAAGCCCATGGACACTCACTCCCAGGATTCTTACCTAGCCATGCTAAAACAAGGCTGGTTTTATGCAAATTGTTCCCTTAGCTCTGCATTGGTTAATTCCTGGCAAAGAACAGAAAGCTCCACTTGTGCTTTCACTTTGATAGATACATGTCTGAAAATTAGAGCCAATAATGGTCAGATTAATGTAATTTTCATTCCTCTTAAAATTAGTGACAACCGCCCATGATGATCCTATCAAGCAAATTCTGAATCTCAGCCACTTTTTTGACATCTGAGAACACAGCAAAGAACCACAAAAATTACCCGAGAACATGAGGCCACACTCTTTCATGTCATTCACCTTTCCATCTGAAATGCAAAGAACACTCAGCTGAGCACCTGCCTCAAGGGCCTCAAAGCAGAACCTGAAAGAATAAAGACCAGGGAAGGCCCTGGATATTGCTCACACAAACTGTGAAGAAGAGTCTAGTAAAAAATTCAAGTGAACCCACATCCTCTCCCATGTACCTCTCCTAAAAACACACCAGATATAAACAAAAGACTTACCATCCATGGCTTTTCTGGTTTACTTCTTAGGAGGCAAGAAAAAGCAAAGGACAAAAACATACTGAACATAATCAGGTTTTTCCTGTGGAGACATTACATGAGCATGACTTAGGAAATAGTTTCTGCATTGCACATTGCACATGTAGATGCTTATATATGTATGCATGCTTTTTTTTTTTTTTTTTTTTAATGAGAGGCTCTGTTTACATCTCTAAGGAGCCTTTTTTATAAAAGAATGATATGGCAGAACCAAATAATAAGTTAACTCTCCCATGTTTAGCAATTAAAATTCGGGAAAGGAAGAGCAATATTAAGTGAAGGTCTGTTTTCAAAAGGCTTAATTAAGATAAACTGAGAGAAAATCAAGCTGTTACCTTGGACAAGTCACTTAAGGGAAAAATAAAAAAATGGTATTGCAAAGGAGCTGTTGTTGTTGTTAATTGTCGTAGAGTCAGTTTTAACTCACAGTGACCCTATATAGGATTTCTGTGGTACATACAGCTGGTAGGTTTGAATTGCCAACCTTGTAGCTGAAAATCCAGAGCTCATCTCTACACCAATTGTTGTTGTTGTTAGGTGCCATACAGTCTGTACTGACTCATAGCAACCTTATGCACAGCAGAACAAAACACTGCCCAATCCTGGGCCAGCCTTACTACTGTTGCCACGCTTGAGTCCATTGATGCTGCCACTTGCCCAATCCGTCTTGTTGGGGGTCTTCCTCTTTTTCTCTGACCCTCCACCTTACCAAACATGATGTCCTTCTCTAGTGACTGGTCCCTCCTGACAATATGTCTGAAGTATGAAAGACGAAATTTGGCCATCTTGCCTTTAAGGAGCACTCTGGCTGCACTTCTTCCAAAATAGATCTATTGGTTCTTTTGGCACTTTCAATATTCTCCTCCAACACCATAACTCCAAAACATCAATTCTTCTATGGTCTTCCTTATTCACTGTCCAGCTTTCACATGCATATGAGATTATTGAAAATACCATGGCTTGGGTAAAGCGCACCTTAGTCCTCAAGCTGACATCTTTGTTCTTCAACACTGTAAAAAGGTCCTGTGCAGCAGATTTGCCTAGTGCAATATGTTGTTTGATTTCTTGACTGCTGCTTCTGTGAGTGTTGATAGTTGATCCAAGCCCTTGACAACTTTAATCTTTTCTCCATTGATAAGAATGTTGTTTATTGGTCCAGTGGTGAGGATTTTTGTTTTCTTTACATTGAGATGTAATCCATATCAAAGGCTGTGCTCTTTGATCTTCATCAGTAAGTGTTTTAAGTCCTCTTCACTTTCAGCAAGCAAGGTTGTATCATCTGCATATCTACTCCAGTAGAGAACCAAAAATAATATGATAAACAAAAAAGGTTATAATAAAATTTCAGAAATAGATCTAAAAGTACTCTAGATTTTAAAAGATGCAAATATTTTTAATTTGGGGTGAAAGAATAAGAAGAACATTATATTTAAGGGGTGATTAAAATATTCCAGCAGTAATGTATGCTTTACATGTAATAGATCATTCATCCACTAAGCAGTCCCCTAAAGAAGATATTTAAATCCTGGTGTGGGGCTGTGGGTAAATGACCTGACTGCAAAGTTGGTTTGAACCACTAGGTCAGCAGTTCAAGCTCCTTAGAAACCCTATACATGGTCATGACTCAGCAGTACTTAACCACCACCACCACAACAAAGATATTAGTGTTATACTACCATTCTTAAGATAGAAAACTGGCCCCACTTAGATTTACACTCTTGCACGAAGTCACATTGTTAATTATCTCAACATTCAATTTCCTTTTTGCTATTCCCAAAATCAGTTGTTTTTGTTTTTGTTTCCCACATATTCAGTAAGAAAGAAAAGGACGTTCTATGACTATTGTTGTTAGGTGCCATTAGGTTGGTACTGACTCATAGCAACATTATTTTGTTAGAGAAACATAAAGCATTGTCCCATTCTGCACCAACCACACAATCATTGCTATGCTTGAGCCCATTGCTCTTTCCACTGTACCAATACTTCTTGTTGAGGATCTTCATCTTTTTCATTGATCCTCCACTTTACCAAGCATGATGTCCTTGTCCAGGTATTCATCCCTCCTGATCATATGTCTGAAGTATGAGAAATGAATTCTGGCCATGCTGGCTACTAAGGAACATTCAGGCTGTACTTCCTCCAACATAGATTGTTTTGTTCTTTTGGCTCTCCGTGGTACTTTTAACATTCTCCTCAAACACCATACATAACTCAAATGCATCAATTCTTCAATGGTCTTCCTTATTCATTGTCCAACTTTCACATGCATATGAGGTTATTGAAAATACTGTGGCTTGGGTCAGGTGCACCTTAGTCCTCAAACTGACATCTTTGCTCTTAAACACTATAAAGAGGTCTTGTGCAGCATATTTGTATAATGCAATACATTGTTTGATTTCTTCACTGCTGCTTTCATGAGTGTTGATGGTTGATCTGACAACTTCTATCTTTCATCCATTTTTCTTGATGCTATTTATTGTGGAGCAATGTAAGACAACAAAATCATCTAGGTAAGTTGGTTTCTTTGCAAAAACCCTTATCACTACCTGATATTTTATTCCTATTTAGTTGTCTGTCTCTTTCTGTTAAAATATTAGCTTTCAAAAGAGTGACTTTGCATATCTCCTTTGCTTCTTTATATCTGTCAACATGTGTACTGTCTAAATGTTGACCAGTACATGAGAGGACTTCAATAGGTTTGTAGAAAAATTCCATTACCTTTTATTTTCACTTTTCCATGAACTTCTTGAAGACCCCTCATATTATATAAAGAAAAGAAGAACAAATGTCATTCTTAGCAATGTTGTATATGAAAGATAACTTAGAAGACAACCAATAAAGTGTAAGCCAATCAATTTAAAATTTTAAATTAAAGCATAAAGATAAATATGGTGGTGGTGGTGATGTGCCGTGGAGTTGGTTCCAACTCATAGTGACCCTGTAGAGAGTTTCCGACCCTGTAGAGAGTTTCCGAGGCCATAAATCTTTATGGGAGCAGAAAGCCTCATCTTTCTCCTGCAGAACAGCTGGTAGTTTCAAACTGCTCACCTTAAGGTTTGCAGCCTGATTCGTAACCACTATGCTACCAGAGATCCTTAAAGATAGATATAAGAAGGATAAATATGAATTGTTCTGCTGTGCTGCTGAAAGATCAGCTCTGGACTGGCAACCACAAGGTCAGCAGTTCAAACCCACCAGCTGCTCCTCAAAAACCCTATACAAGGTCACTAGGAGTTGGAACTGACTCAGTGTCACTTAACAACAACAACAAATATGAATTATTGCATTTAAACTTTGCAAATTCACGTATTTTTTCTTATTTAGTAGATACGTATTTATAATGGTAGTGGTTATGTGCTGTGGAGTCAATTCCGACTCACAGGGACCCTGTACAGGGTTTGCGAGGCTGCTAATCTTTACAGGAGCAGAAAGCCTCATCTTTCTCCAGCGGGACAGCTGGTATTTTGTCCTCCTTATCTTAAGGTTAGCAGTCTGACTTGTAACCACTATGCTACCAGAGATCCTTAGACTATTAAAACAAAGTCAGATAGTGAATTAGGATCTAGAGATTCAAAACAACAATAAACCATTGCCTTCACCCTTGAAGACTTTTATTGACTACTAGAGAATACAGATAGCATGCTAATAATTAAAATCCAATTGTTACAAAATTAAAATGTGTACAAGGTGGATAGGTAATGCATAACATCAACTGCTCCACTACAAAATTAACAAGTTTTGCAAAAGCTTTTATTGAGAATGTAAGTCTGGCTATTTTTCCTCTCAAAAGGTTAATGTAAGCTGGAATAAGTCAAAGCAATCTTATACTACTATGATATCAGTTCACTCAACAAATGTTTTCTGTGAGACTACTGAATATCAGATATGGTGCCCAGTGAGAATGATGAAAGTTAGTACATGGAGTCCTGGCTTCATAGAACTTGCACTCTAATGTTGCTGCTGCTGCTGCTAAGAGCCTTAAGTCAGTTCTGACTCAGAGCAAACCTGTATAGTGTTTCCAAGGAGCGGCTGGTTAGCAGTCCAGTGCTTATCCTATAGTGCTGCACCAAATTCACAGATAATTGATTTACACACAAAAAAAATTGCAATGGGGCAGTGGAACACGCACTGGACCAAGAGGTCAATTCGTACCTCAAGGTCTGTGACTCAAATTCACCAACTGCTCCTTGGAAACCCTATCCAGGGTCACTATGAGTTGGAACTGGCTGGAAGGCACTTAACAACAATGTCTATGAAGAAAACACACATGATGGAACCTTGGATTTCTATCATTGCATTAACAGATTCTCACAAACTTGGTAGCTTACATATTCATTGTCCAACTTCCATATGCATATAAGGCTATTGAAGGATGGCCTGAGTCAGACACACTTTAATCCTCAAATTTATGTCTTTGCTCTTGAACACTTTAAAGAGGTCTTGTGCAGCAGATTTTCCTAATGCAATACATCCTTTGATTTCCTGACTACTACTTACATGAGTGTTGGTATTGGATTCAAGCAAAATGAAGTCTTTCATAACAACTTCATATGGTTGTTAAGTGATATGGGGTCAATTCTAACTCACTACAACCTTGTATAGGTTTCCGAAGAGTGGCTGATGGGTTTGAATGGCTGACTTTACAGTTGTTGAGTGCCATTAAATAGGTTCCAACTTATAACAACCCTGTGTAGGGGTTCCAAGGAGCGATTTATGAATTTCAACTGAACTTTGTGGTTCAAACCGACCTTTCAATCCAGTGCTTTATCCCACAGTGTCACACCAGGACACACAGCCACAGTCATATATATATATGAACTTCTGTATAGATACAATTGTAGAGTACTGGTGTGGTGGTGTGAGTTAATGTGCTAGACTGCAAAGTTGGTTCACTAGCCACTCCTTGGAAACCCTATACAGCATCACTATGGGTCAGAACCTACTTGACAGCACTTAACAGCAACAACAAATATATACATTTATAGTCTCAGAAAACACTGTATAAGGTCACTATGAGATGGTAGTAATGGGTTTTGATATATACCAAAGCCCTTATACATAGGAGCCCTTGTTTGTTGCTATAGGATAAACACTAGGCTGTAAAGTCAGTATACTGGGTGTCTATGAGCAACCTACTGGACAGTACATGATAACAATAGATATGGACTTCTGGTGTGGCACTATAGGATAACCACTGGACTGTGAACCATAAGGTTGGCAGTTCAAACCCACCAGCTGATCCTGGGAAACCTTATACAGGGTCACTATGAGTTGGAATGACTAGATAGCAATTAACAATAAATATATAAGTATTTAGGCTTTGTTGTGTAGTTGTTAAGTGCCATCAAGTCACTTCTGACTCATTATGACCCAGTATAGAGTTTCAGAGGAGCAGCTGGTGGGTTTCAACCACTGACTTTACTGTTCAAATTGACCTTGAGGCCCAGTGCACTTATCCTACAGTGCCTCACCAAGACTATCTCTCTGTCTCTCTCTCTCTGTTTCTCTCTCTCTGACTATATAT
>NW_006408526.1:13463067-13470195 GCF_000296735.1 Chrysochloris asiatica
TAGATAGATAGATAGATAGATAGATAGATAGATAGATAGACAGATAGACAGGCAGATAGATAGGAAGTCATAGTGTTGTGCTGTGGGATAAAGCACTGGACAGCAAGGCAGGTTTGAATAACAAATTCAGTGGTTCAAATTTATCAACTGCTGCTTGGAAACTTTATAGAGGAGAGTTATGAATCAGAACTAACTCATCTGAACAATAACATACACATATGCCAGATTGATCCATTTGAGACATTTCTCTTGTTATGTATCATGCAATTGGTTATGACTCATAGTGACCCTGTAAAGGATTTCTAAGGCTGTAAATCTTTACAGGAGCAGACAGCCTCCTCTTTCTCCTAGGTGTATAGAAATCTAGGCCTTAGCAAACCATTTGGTTTTTCCTCTTCAAGTATCTCTTTGATGATGGTCAGGTATCTAAAACATGGGCTAATAAAATTAGAAGTCAAGAAATTTTGCCTTAGCTGCTGTGTCTTGGCTTGGCTTCTTCATATTTTAAGTTAAATCAAGTGAACAAAGTAGAAGAGCAGTGGTCAAATTCCATTGGTAGCATTCTTTCAGAAATAGCTTTCTCAATAAACTAAAACATACACATCTCATGATGTGGTCTTTCTTTTACCGACTTCTTTTTTCTTCCATTGACTTCAAATACGTCTTCTAAAATAAAGTCAATATACTTGGAGGGTCTTCTTTCCACTGCTGTGGTTAAATATACCTATATAGACTGGAGAACAGATTTAGAGAAACCAAACACGTAGCATACACTGCTGTTCTTATTATTGGTGCCATCACATCGGTTCTGACTTTTAGCAATCCTGCATAGGATTTCCAAGGGACCGCTGGTAGGTTTGAACTGACAACCTGGTGGTTTGCAGTCCAGTGCTGATCCTACAATGCCACACCTGTATTGTTGTTACTCCAGGTGTCCTGTCAGAATTTTTGCTACTCCACTATTTTTTTTCTACTCAGGTTTACAATCACCGTGTATAGGAAGATTTTAAGTTGATTATCTAGAGGTTTTTGTTTTAGGCACTAATGTTAGCCTGCAGCAGGACAAGTTTTACTGGAAAGCTAGATGCAGAGCTATTGTCTGAGTCTGATTTCTCTTCTATTGCAACTTTTATTCTAGATTCAGTAAGTGCTTTACTTCCTTTGCATTGTCCTCAACTTCTTCTCTGGCAATCTCACTGGAAGGAGAATCAGTGTTTTGGGCTACATTCAGGCATTCTTGCTTCTTGTCTATTAGCATTACTATTTAAAAATATGCAAGGCAAATTTCAAATATACCAGAAAGTTAAGTATTCACATACAATTGTTGTTATTACATGTCATCAGGTCCTTTCTGTCTCACATAGACCCTATATAGGGTTTTCAAGGAGTTGCTGGTGGGTTTGAACTGCCTACCTTGTGGTTCAAACTGACCTTACTTATTCCACAGGGCTACACCAGGACAATAAATCCATTTAAATAAATTAGGAAAATATTTTCATTAATTATTGTTTTTTGCTCTTTCAGGTAAGTATACTCTGAGAAGAAGCCAGGTAATCTTCATGTATTTTGTTTTGATCAATTTCTGTCAGAAATCTTAACACTTTAGGAGATTATTCATTGCTAAACAATTCCAGTTGTTAGCAAGTTCTTTTTACCACACTTACAGCCAAATCTGCCTTCTTGTAACTTCCATTTTTTTTCTGAAATCTTAATTCACAAAATTGTATTACTGACCATAGAAGCTATTCAGATATTTTATATAATTAATATTCTCTGGATTAAAGAAAGCTGGTGTCATGAGAGTTAAGCACTAGTATGCTAATCAATAAGTTGGTGGTTGGAATCCATTCAGGGACTTCAGTGTGTAGGCAGGACTATCTAGTTCCATAAAGATTACAGCCTACAAAACCCTATGGGGACAGTTCAATCCATCTCGTTCTCTGGATTAGACAACCCCACTCCTTTTCCCTTCTTCATATACACAGAATCATGAAGATGAAAGCAGAGCAATAGTTCTTTGATTCCAATTCCAGTGCTCTTAGCATGACCTCGTAGTATCTGAAGGAACTCCCAGCGTGTCACAGTGGTTTACCTCAAGGAATTACTAATATAGTAGAAATTCATGTTTAAAAGGATTGTCTCATTAAAAGCTCATTTATTTGGGAACAGCTGTGAGTCCTGGTGTGGGGATGTGGGTTAATGTGCTGAGCTGCAAAGTCGATTTGAACTGCAAGGTTGACAGTTCAAGCTCACCAGCCGCTCCTCAAAAACCCTATTCAGGGTCGCCATAGGTCGAAACCAACTCAACGGCACTAAACAGCTACAACAACAGCAATGACTGAACAGTCCTCAAAGAGCTCTTGTAGCACAGAGGTTAAAGCACTGTGCTCCTGACCAAATGGTCACTTTATAACTTTCCTGCAGTTCTACCAGAAAAAAAAAAAGAAGTGACAATCTGCTTCTGTAAAGATTTACAGCCTAGGAAACCCAAAAGGACAGGTGGACTCTGTCCTATAGTATTGCTGAGTCAAAATTGACTCCACAACACTGACTTTTGATCAATTTTCTTCTCAACTCTGTCCTTCAAGTGACCAATAAAAATTTTGGAGACATTGCCAACATTTGTAAAAGAAAGTCACATGTCTAAGAGTGAACGAGTGAAGTGAAGTACTGTATAGTCGGTTCCGAATCTTAGTGACTCTGTATAGGGTTTCCAAGAAGCATCTGGTGGATTTGAACTATTGACCATTTGGTTCATAGTTCAGTGCTGCTCCTATAGAACCACACTAGGAATCTAGGTAGTCTTAATATTTAGAATTTATGAAGGAACAAAACCATCCAGAATCAGGTGGTGGTGGTGTTTATGTGCCATGGAGTGGGTTCCGACTCATAGCCACCCTGGACAGGTTTCCGAGACTGTAAATCTTTACGGGAGCAGAAAGCCTTATCTTTCTCCTGTGTAACAGTTGGTAATTTCAAACTGCTGATCTTAAGGTTCGCAGCCCAATTCATAACCATTACACTACCAGAGCTCCTTGTTGTTGTTGTTAAGTGCCTTCGAGTCGGTTCCGACCCATAGCGACCCTGTACAGGGTTTCCGAGACTGTAAATCTTTACGGGAGTAGAAAGCCTCATCTTTCTCCCGTGGAGCGGCTGGTTGTTTCAAACCTCTGACCTTAAGGTTCGCAGCCCGATTCGTAACCACTACACTACCAGAGCTCCTTAGTACCTTGTAAAGATTTACCAAAGTACGAAACAAAAAGAAATTTTCACAGAGCTTAAATACAGAAGATCCAGGAATTTATAAGAAAATTATGATTGATTGATGATTAAAAAACCAACCTCTGTGGGAGAAAGATGAGGCTTTCTGCTCCCATAAAGATTCACAGCCTTGGAAATCCTATGCAGAGTCACTATGAGTCAGAACTGACTGCATGACACATAACCACAAGTGATAGACACAAGACAATGGCAAGATTCTGTAAACATTATTTTACAAATGATAAAATTTGAGTTATTTCACAAGTTGTTGTTGTTAAGTGCTTTCTACTCCATTCCAATTTATAGTCACCTTATGTACCACAGAATAAAACACTGCCCAGTTCTGTGCCATCCTCACAATTCCTAGATTTGAGTCTGTTGTTACTGCCACTGTTTCAATCCATCTCATTGGGGGTCGTCCTCTTTTTAGGTGACCTGGCACTTTACCAAGCATGATGTCTTTATCCAGGGACTAGTTCCTCCTGACAATAGGTCCAAAGTATGAGGGATAAAGTCTTGCCATCCTCCCTTCTAAATAGTATTGAAGCTGTACTTCTTCCAAGACAGATTTGTTTGTTCTTGTGGTAGTCCATGGTGCTTTCAATATTCCTCTCCAACATCATATTTAAATGTTTCCAAGTCCTGGTGTGGCACTGTGGGCTAATGTATAAGCCTGTAAAGTCATTTGAACTGCAAGGTGGGTGGTTCAAGCTCACAGCTGCTCCTTGGAAACCCTGTACAGGGTCAGTCTCTATGGGTCCAAATCCACTCAAAGGCACTTAACAACAACATTCTTCTAGGTCTTCCTTATTCATTGTCCAACTTTCATATGCATATGAGATGATTAAAAATACAATGGTTTGGCTAAGGCCCGCCTCAGTCCTCAAAGTGACATTTTTTAAAACTTAAAAAAAGAAATATCTTTCAAGAGGTCTTTTACAGTGGATTTACCCAATGCACTGGTTCCATGAGCATTATTTGTGGATCCAAGCAAAATTCTATTTTGAGAGAGTCCTGTGTGCCTCTTAACAACAACATCAATTTTGAGGGCAAGCCTGAATGGATGGTCTTCCTGAGAGCATGCTGTGAGAATAAGAGGGAGAAAGAGGATGCCTGCAGGCTTCCTGAGGTATTACTGGCTAGCTGACTTCTTGAAATTCAGCTCAGAATAAGGAGTAAACAAACAAACAAAAAAAAATGGAGTAAGGCCTTCTTCTTTGGCAGAAATCTTTCCTCAAGTCAACCATCTAGTTCTTCTCAGTTCCTTCACACACATCAGACAAAAAACTAGATGGTGAGATTTAAGGATGAGAAAAGGATCTGAGAAGCATGTCACCAGGGCTAGGACTTATGAAAGCATATGGCTGAGTTTTAGATGAAGGAACTAGGGTCTAACAGTAGTAAGTGATGGTGGTGGTGGTGTGCCGTGGAGTTGGTTCCGACCCATAGGGACCCTGTACAGGGTTTCCGGAGCTTTAAATCTTTGCGGGAGCAGAACGCCTCATCTTTCTCCCATGGGACAGCTGGTAGTTTCAAACTGCTGAACTTATGGTTCACAGCCCAATTCATAACCACTACACTACCAGAGCTCCTTAACAGTACGTGATAGTGCGTTGTTTTTGTTAAGTACCATCGAGTTGATTCCAATCCATAACAACCCTGTGTAGGGTTTCTGAGGAACAGCTGATGAGCTTGTACCACAGACCTTGCAATTCAAAGTTACTTTGCAGTCCAGTGCATTAACTATCAGCACCACACCAGGATTCCGATACTGAGTTAGGTAGAGTGAATAATCTGGAAGCTGACAGAATGTGGAAACCAGATATTGTGGTCAGATGTAGTATGGTCACATCTTCCCACCTTCCCAAAAATATATTGAACCATTCTTAGAATTCTACATTGCTGGTAAGGCAAGATCCTCTGATAAACAGTTGTCGAGTTGGTTCCATCTCATAGTGACCCAGTATAGGGTTTCTGAGGAGCAGTTGTTTGAACCAGGGAACTTGTGGTTCACACCAACCTTGGGGTCCTGCATTTATCCTACAGTGCCTGCTGCACCAGAACTCAGGAGTCCCATGAGAGTCATCTATTAGCATTTGAATTAGTCCCCTCTCTTTGTTTTCTGTCAGAACTCTGCAGCTGTGTTTATACAAATGTGTCCAATTCTTTCTTTGGTCTTCCTTAGTGAGTCATCTGCTTGGTTTTTAAAGTCACAGCATCTTCTTTCTACCTCACCGAATCCAAACCTACTGCTGTTAGATCGATTCCAACCCATAGCAACCCTGTAGGACAGAATAGAACTTCCTTAGAGTTCGTAAGTTTCCGTCTGTACATTTTCCGCAAAGCCTACTGTCTCACCTTTTTCCCATGCAGCCACTAGTGGATTTGTACCACTGACCTTTAGGTTAGCAGTCCAATGCTTAAATGACTATACCAGCTGAATGCTTAATTATGAAAATCCCTCAGCATCACCTATAAATCAAAACGAAAGCCACTGCCATCAAGCCGATTCTGATCCGTAACGACCCATGTGAGACAGAGTAGAACAGCTTCACAGGGTTTTCTCATCAGTAAACTTTACAGATTTAACTTCTATGATGTAAATGCAAGAGAAAGATGCTTTCTGTTCTGCAGAAAATCTTAAAGCATCAGAAATCCTGTGTGGTGGTGGTGGTGTGCTGTGAAATTGATTCTGACTCATAGCAACCCTGTATAGGGTTTCTGAGGCTGTAAATCTTTACTGGATCAGAAAGTCTCATCTTTCTCCTATGAAATGGCTGGTAGTTTCAAACTTCTGACCTTGAGGTTGCTGACTCATAACAACTATGCTACCAGAACTCCTTAGAAACCCTATAGAGGGTCACTATAAATTGGAATAAACTCAATGGCACTTAACAACACAACAATAATCTTTACAAAAGCCATTGGCCAGGCCTTTCTTCTGTACAGCTGGGTGGGTTAGAACAGATGGTTAGTCTTCCACACACTATTTGTACCACCCAGGGTCCTTTCTTAACTAATTTAGGAGGTAAATAAATCCCCTAACATCTTTCTTTTATGGCCATTGGTGCACTTCCCTTGCCAAATAAGTGACCTCATTCAAGTTTGGCCTATTCGAAAAATAATAGAATCATAGTACAATTGTTGTTGTTGTTAGGTGCAATAAAGTGGGCATCAACTCATAGTGACCTTATGCACAGCTGAATGAAACAATATCCAATCATGGGCCAACCTCACAACTATTGCCACACTTGAGTCCATAGATGCTGCCACCTGGTCAATCCATCTCGTTGGGGGTCTTCTTCTTTTTCTCTGACCCTCCATCTTACCAAACATGATATCCTTCACCAGCGACTGTTCCCTACTGACAATATGTCCAAAGTATGAGAGACAAAGTTTGGCCATCTTGGCCTATATAGGAGCACTCTGGCTGTACTTCTTCCAAAACAGATCAATTGGTTCTTTTGGCAGCCCATGGCACTTTTAGTATTCTCCTCCAACACCATAATTCAAAGGCATCAATTCTTCTGCGGTCTTTCTTATTCACTATCCAGCTTTCGCATCCATATGAGGTTATTGAAAATACCATGGCATGGCACCTTAGTCCTTAAGCTGACATCTTTGCTTTTCAATACTTTAAAAAGTTCCTGTGCAGCAGATTTGCCTAATGCAATACGTCGTCTGATCTCTTGACTGCTGAGTGTTGATAGTTGATCCAAGAAGAATGAAGTCCTTGACAACTTCAATCTTTTGTCCGTTAATAAGAATGTTGTTTATTGGTCCAGTGATGAGGATTTTTGTTTTCTTGACATTGAGTTGTAATCCATACTGAAGGCTGTGCTCTTTGATCTTCATCAGTAAATGTTT
>NW_006408526.1:13472146-13476774 GCF_000296735.1 Chrysochloris asiatica
GATTCAAAATGGCCAATACTCAGACCATTTCAGCTCACTAATGCCTAAGATATCGAAGTTTATGCATTCCATTTCATATTTGACAACTTCCAATTTTCCCAGATTCATACTTTGTACATTCCATGTTCTGATTTTCAATGGATGTTTACAGCTGTTTCTCTTCATTTTGAGTTGTGCCCCATCTGCAAATGAAGGTTCTGTGGGCTTTTCTCCCACGAGCTTTACTCCATTCACGTCATCATGGTCAACTCTACTTTGAGGAGGCATCTCTTCCCCAGTTGCATTTTTAATGCCTTACAACCTGAGGGGCTCATTTTCCGGCACTATATCTGACAGTGTTTCTCTGCTATTCATAAGGTTTTCAGTAACTAAAGATTTGGAAGTAGTTGGTCACTCATTCCTCCTAGTCTGTCTTCATCTGGAAGCTCATCTGAAACCTGTCCACCATGGGTGACCCTGCTGGTTATTTAAAATACTGGTGGCATAGCCCTCAGAGTCATAGCAACTCAAGCCACCACAATACGACAGACTGTGAATTGGGTGAAAGTTTACAGTACAATAGTAAAGATCTGTATCCTGATCAAACTTGTTATCCTCTCCCCAAAGCCCCATATAGTGCTTGACTCATCCTCCTTTCCTACCTCCCTTCACTTGACAAGGGATGCAGATTCTCTATAAAGCAGAAGCAGAGCTGACCAGTCAGTTTTCTGGTTTTAAAGACATTCCTTCCTGCTTATTTCCTTTCTTATTTTTTTTTTAATTTTAAATTTTTATTGTGAATTGGGTGAAAGTTTACAGAGCAAACTTTTCACCATTGTATGAGGGACAGCTTTGCTGGGTATATGATTCCATTTTTTTCTATCAGTTTTGTATATGTCATCCCATTATCTTCTTGCCTACATGATTTCTACTGAGAAATCAGAGATTAGTCTTATTGGTTCTCCTTTGTAGGTAACTTTTTCTTTTTCCTGAGCTATTTTCAGGATTCTTTCCTTGTCATTGGTTTTAGTAAGTTTTATTTTATTTTTTGTTTGGGGTGGGGCAGGATCTGTCTTGTTTGGGGTTTGTTCAGCTTCTTGTATGCTTTTCTTCTCATCTTTCATGATGGTACGGATGTTTTGTTCCAGCAACTCTTTGACAATTTTCTCTGAACTTTTTATTGTCTCTTCCTGTTCTGGAATTCAGATCACCTGTAGGTTGTTCCTCATCATGTTGTCCCACATATTAGGCTTTCTTTGATTTTTTTTTTTTTTTCCTTCTTTATTCTTATTGTTCTTCTATCATGCTAGTTTTGGCAGATTTTTCTTCAGCCTTACTAACTTAGGTTTCCATTGCTTCAAATCTTCTCTTTGCCCTTTCTATGTATTGTCCATTTCTGAAGTCTTAGAATTAATCTTCTGGATTTCTAATTGCAGGTTTTGTATTGCTTCAAAATTTGCATTTATTTTGTACTTTCAGTGTTTTCATGCATTTTCCTAGTTTTTCTGTGTTCTCCTTGCATTCCTTGCTATAAATGTCAATCTTCTGACTGTACCTAAACATCATTTTTTACATTATTTTTCAGTTGGTTCCATTACCTTTTCTTCCTCAGAAATTTTTTCTCATGCTTCATCTTGTTTTTTTTTTTTTTTTAGTCATTCCTTCTTTTTTCTTCGTGTGGACATTGTGGGGTTGCAATATTTCTATTTAATTGATGATCAGATATTGATTTGTTCTTGGGCTCTCACCAGCTGTCTCCCTTCCTGTCACCTATGTGAATCTGCTCTTCCATGCAACTGTCTGTTGCCAGAGCTGCTCACAAGATGGCTGTACTGCATGACTGGTCGTTCACCAGTCTCCCTCTCCTGTCACCTGTGCACAGCTTCTCCTCTTAGCAAGCACTCAGTCCACTTTTCTAACCTTTCCTCTGAAGTTAGGTATTCCTGAATTTTCATCTATGTCTGTTTCATTTGGTCTCTGGTTTCCTTGTTGTAAAGTGTCCGTAGTGCATCTTACTAGTCATCCATTTTGACACAAATACTTCTTCCTCAGTATTTCTGATGCTCCTTACTTTCTTCTCTGTTTCCTACACTCCGTCACTTGATAGGAAACATGACATTTTTAAAAACAGACATTACCTTTCCTGAGGATTTCCTCAAATACTAGTCATTTGAGATCGTAAAAGACTTGCCATTTGTGGCTTTCTCTGCAAGCTTCTATGAAAGTAAATGAGACATAACAGAAAGCATATTGGGCCTTTATTTTTGTTCAAAGTGTTTATATATTGTTATTCTTTTATCGTACTTTGTAGAAAACAAAACTAATTTATATCTACTTCCTATTTCTATTCAGCATGCTCTTTCCCATTCCCACAGCTTAATCTCATCTAGGATCTATAAAAAAGGCAAACCCACTCTGCATTCTTATATATCAGAACCTTCCTTGGATGTGTAGTTTATTCAAAATCATTTCTCTGATAAGGGTGTACTATAGGGCAATAAGATCAGTATCTATATAATAAAATGAGATAAGGGACAAGGGTCTTGGGGACAAGTAAGGGGATATAAAGGCACCATTGAAAGTTTCTGGTACACAGAAGAAAGCTAAGGTGGCAAGATTTAAAGGTGGACAGTAATTCCTGACTTTGTGTGTGTGTGCAAATATACATATATGAGTTCTGATGTGATGCTGTAGTATATGAACTGGACTGCTAACTACAAGGTTGGTGGTTCAAACCCATCGATTCTGTTCTGACTCACTGCGACCCTGGATAGGGTTTTTCAGTCTTTTTAAATCTTTGTAGGAGCAGAAAACCTCATCTTTCTTCCAGCAAGCAGCTTTTGAGTGAGTTCAAAAGACCAACCTTGTGGTTCCCAGTCCAGTGTTTACCCTAAGGAGTCACCCACCCTGCTGATAGACCCTGCACAGGGTTTCCGAGGCTGTAAATCATTTCGGGAGCAGGACGCCTCATCTTTCGCCTGTGGAATCACTGGTAGTTTCGAACTGCTGACCTTAGATTAGCAGCCCGATTTGTAACCACTACTCTACCAGAGCTCCATATATATATAAAGACAACTGATCAGTGCAGCATGGCAGACATATGTGCTAAATTTCATTCAGTGGTATGGAGCCTAGGATAAATATTTAAGTGGCAAATCTTAAAATTCCTATTAGGTATCAAATGAATAGCACATAGGATAATGAGAAGAAAATCATCTTTGCTTTAAGGCATGAGATATATTAAACCTTAAGATTAATTCAAAAAGTGAGGACTTGAATGTTCCCCATGGTTTTCAATGGCCACAGCTATCTTGTAACTATGTGTTGTTGATGAGTTGATTTGGACCATAGTGACTCTTTACAGGGTTTCCCCAGGAGCAGATGGCAAGTTTGAACCACTGATTTTGTGATTCAAATGAACCTTTAATCAAAGGAAAACATACAGATAGGTACCTGCTTATGAGAGTAGGATCCTTCTGAATGGCTATTAACACAACCTTTAGAAAGTATAAGTCCCTATGTTTGATGGCAAACTGTGCTTTTGAAGTTCCTTTTGTACTACAAATGTGATTTCTTGATTTATTTCTGTGTGACATAAATTGAAATGTTGATAGATTTTTCCAAGAAAATAAGTAAGTCAGAATAAGCCTTTTCCAGTATAAGGATGAATGTGTAGAACATAATCATTGTTTGAACAGGATGTTCCTTTTAAAAGCAATTGAAATTGCACATCTCAAGGCTGTTAGGATGGCAACTTTGCAGCCTGTCTGGCAACAAAATTGTGTTCCTTACTGCTTCTCAGCAATAAATTTAGAGATCATGAAATTAGGTACTAAAAGGGGACGATGTATATCCTATCTTTGCTATCTATGCTTTGCCATAGAGATCGGACTCTTAATCGTTTACTCCTGCCCAAATCATTTGCTAGAATTTACCATGTGGCTTGTTAAATATGAATTAAAAAGTGGCATTATAAAGAGCAATAATGAGATATCGAGGCAGGAAAAATATGTATATGCTAATAATTTAGAAATGGATAGCAGATGCTTTTAAAATTTCAATGATATATATATGTATTAATGTATATGTTTATGTATATATTCTCAATTACAGCTGTAGCAATTATAATAAATTATCTCTGTAGTCAGAATTCTGAGAAAAATATACTATAGTTGAAAGATTTTTATTACTTCAAAACAACACAATTTCTTCAAATCTTTTGATGAAAAAAATTTTCATCTATAAAGTTCAGCATGCATTTATATATGATAGAGAAGCTTTAACCAGAAGAGAAAAATCATATACATTTGACTATATACAGAAATTGTCATTTTAAAAATGTTTGATTTTATTAAAAAAAAACTATGATAAATTATATTTATTTTTTCTTTAATGTAAGGACATTTATACTATCTATGCATTTATATAAATTATATCTGAACAATAGCTTCAAAATAAGAAAGGTCAAAAAAATGCTCAATTCCTCTACTTGGTATTTACCCACAAGAAAAAAGAGCCACAATCCGAACACCAATGTTCATAACAGCACTATTTACAAAAGCAAAAAGATGGAGGCAGCCAAAGTGCCCATCAACTGAAGAATGGATAAACAAACTGTGGTACATACACACAATGGAATACTATGCTAC
>NW_006408526.1:13478275-13483539 GCF_000296735.1 Chrysochloris asiatica
AAAAAAAAAAAAGTAGTCACAGACCATAATGGTGGAAATATTTATATAATAAAATACAAAGAGAATGGAATTGTATTTATAAGTTTTCTTTTAAAAATTTCCCCATACATGTGGCTGTTTATTTGTTTGGGTTGATCTTTTAACTTTATAAGTCTTTTTCTTCAGAAGTTAAATTAGCCATCTGTCTGTCACAAAGGTGTTTGTGTAAGAATCACTTAAAAATTGTAGAATTTTTTGTTGCTTAGGACAGAGGGCATTAACAACAAGCTTTGCAAAGCCTCTAAGCCATGTTAATTTGACAGGAACCAACTGAAATTCGTGACCTAGATTCTCTTCTCTCACTTACGTAGCCTCTAATCTGTTCAGAGCATTGTATTTTGTAATATAAAAATGCTGAGATGCATTTAAAAATTTCTAATTGTGGAAACAAATGGTAAATGAATCAAACAAACATATCAGAGAACTGTAATAAGTAGCTGGCAGAACTGACAAAGGAAAAGTTAATGGCTCCATAATCAGGATTCAGTGGAGGTTGGCTATCTATCCACCACTTTGCCATTTCAATTGTATCTCCATAGCACATAAGACAAATTTATTGGTTTATATGACAAATATAATATCCTAATAACATTTTGTATGTGTTTACTTTCTAGCTTTGCAATGTGACTTTGGGCAAAATCTAAAATAATTGTTCTGGGTCAAAAGTAAAATATTAACTCTACAAAACTGGAAAAGACAAAATTAGTGTGATAAGAACCTATACCCCCTGTCAGTTAGAGAAATTGATAGGCACTACGAAACAAATTCTAAGAAAAGGGAAAAAGAAATTCAAAGACAAGCCCTGCTGGACAGTGTGAGACAAAATGCCAAGTCCTAAGAGAAAAGATATTGGCTAGAAATAGTCATTTTACGAAGACAGAAAGGAGAAGAATAAAATAGCATTTAAACACGTCTCTTTCTTTCCTTTTCTTCTTGTTACTACATACGTAATTAAAGGAATCTGAGAGAACAACAAATAATGATTTAGATTTCCCTATTCTTTACCTTTTTTTGCATCCAACCAAGAATTATATAAGCACATTATAATATAATCATTATGTAATATGAAATGATATGCTATCAAAACTAAGTAGTACAAGAAAATGCTAAGGTATCCTCTAAATTACAGTGGGTGTTCATTTCAGAAAGTTAAGAAATATTTAAAGAAAATACACTAGAGTTAGCTTGAGAATTGATATCTTTCTGTGTTTAAAACCAAAATATAAGCACTGACTCCCTCATCTTGAAAGTCATCACAAATAGAATCAAAAAGAAAATTGTCCTTCTACTCAAAGGTCTGGCTCAGTAAGAATTGCTGTGTCCCTTCCAAAAATTTCCTGTGCACATGTTACAGGAAAAATAATTCTTCATCATCTGCCATTGATAAAGCCAATATTCAAAGACAGGACTCAGAGCAAAGAACAAAGTGTTTATTGAATATTTTTACCTAGGAGAACAGGGGAGTGGAAAATCTCCCAGATCTATCTCCCTGAGGACAAGGGTAGGGGATTTTTTTATAAGCGTTTTTGGTATGAGGTAGGAGCCCCAAGAACTTCAGGATTTCTCTGTTTATTTACTCACAGTCCTGTTGATCATCCTAGCCAAACTGTCTCCAACCAGCTCCATTAATCTCTCCAGGTGGTGGTTATCAGTGGCCATAAAAGATGTATGGTTGGTTTTTCTCAGAGTAGGGTTAGACTGCTAATAAAAGAATTATTTTTAGAGAAAACTATTGTATTAAGATGGAGTTGTCCATACATTATATGGAGAGTAGCTAGATCCTACAAGAATTTCTCTTCTTTATTAATTGTTCTTGCCAGATTTGGTCTTTGACTTGCTTAAAACAGCAGTAATGGATTTGCATTATTGCCTCAAATCAAGTTTGCTTCCCTCTGTGATCAATAGAGTGTATATATAAAAAATTTGGCAGGTTTATGGGCAAAACTTGACATATAAAAGGAGGTAATTGGCTCACAAACTAATTGCCCTACATGTTTTTAAAAGGTTGTGCTAAGTGACTCAGTAACCAAACACACACTTACTTAGATAAATAGTGGTGGGGGGAGGTGGAAAGTGGGAAAAACTTGTTCAACTTGCTATAAAGACTTATCATTGTATAATTTTTTGTATTGATAAATTGATTATTAATTTAGAATATGTTTATCTAGCATATGTTTATGCAAAAGAAACCCATAATATTGCATGGTCCAAAGATCATGGTGATGTCTATTTTGTGTGTGTGTGTGTGCTAAATAAGGAAAAAGAAGATAGAAAGATTTATCAATGGCAAGATGAATAACACATACATAATATTCCATCTCGTGCCTCCAATTTTCTATTGATTTTACAACATTTGATGAGTAAACATAAGCTTTTGAACCAATTCTAAAAAGATTCCAGGGCTCATTTGTGACAGAGCTGAGAAAGATGAGTTAAAAAGTATTACCAAGGCCATTTTATGACATTTCCTCCAAGAATGTGTATGCATGTATTGGTTATCTAGTGTTGCTATAACAGAAATATCACAAGTGGATGGTTTTAACAAACAGAAATTTATCTTTCACAGTTTAGAAGGTTAGAAGTCTGAATTCAGAGTGTTGGCTCTGGAGAAAGGTCCTTGTCCTTAAAGCATCTATAGGCCCAGCATTCCTCAAAGATCCCCTGGATTTAGGAGCTTCACAGTACACGAACCTTAGGTCCAAAAGATACACTTCACACCCAGATTTCTTTCATAGTGTTAGTAGGTTCCTCTGAGTTCACTCGATTATTTAATCTTTTTTATATCTCAAAAAGATTGATTCAATAGTCAACCTAATTCTGTATTACATCTGGCCTCATTAACATCAAAGGTGTTGGGTGCCCCTTTCAGAGAGTTAGATTCGATCAGGGCTGATCACGTCATATCATCTCATGGGGATGATTGCATCTTAGGAGATTTCATCATGGAGGAGATTGTTGTGAAGTGCTGTCAAGTCAGTTCTAACTCAAGCGACTCTGTATAGGGTTTCCCAGGAGCAGTTGGCAGGTTTGAACCTCCTACCTTGTGTTTACAGCAGTTTTAGATCCGTGGTGGAAGAAACTGAGGTCACTCAGAGAGGTGAAGCAGAGTTTCACATTTTATTAAGCCGGCTGAATCAGAGGAGCTAATTTCTCCAGATTCTGAGCCCCGAATGGCGAGTAACACCGGCTTATATGTGGCCAGAGTCAAGGAGGGGCCAGACTGCATACCTGTTTGAGGACAGGGGGAAAACCAGGAAGATTGGTCCTATTCAGTAACCTGATTAGCATTTTAGCTTGGGTAGTGTAGTGGTTATGACTTGGGCTGCTATCCTCAGGGTCATCAGTTCGAAACTACCAGCTGTTCCGTGGGAGACAGATGAGGCTTTCTGCTCCCGTAAAGATTTACAGCCTCGGAAACCCTGTACAGGGTCGCTTATGAGTCGGAACCGAATCCATGGCACATAATTGTAACTGCTGCCTAGGGCAGAGAGGGCAGTGAATGATTTTTACTTTTTCTTGTTGAGTTAACAGTCCAGTGCTAAATCATCAGTGCCACCTTAGATCTCCTGGAGGTGATTACTACACCTCAACTGCTAAATCACTGAGAACCCACGCCCAAACAAATTGACACAAAACCTTTACTATAAAAATACAGAATTATTATTTTATTTTATTAGGTAGTTTATATTTTGTCTGGATAATTTATAGCTCAAATAACCTCTCATTATTCTATCTAGGTCTATATTTACAGTGACCAAAATCATCCTTGCCATATGGGTATTAAGCTCATTTACCTAAATCTATATTTATATAAAGGAGCTCTGGTAACGTAGTGGTTACGAATCAGGCTGTGAACCGCAAGGTCAGCAGTTCGAAACTACCAGCTGCTCTGTGGGAGAAAGATGAGACTTTCTGTTCCCGTAAAGATTTACAGCCTTGGAAACCCTGCTCAGGGTCTCTATGGGTCAGAACCGACTCAACGACACTTAACAACAACAACATTTATATAACAGAAGCAATTGTGTTTTACTGAGCAATCTTTTGTGCTGAGAAATTCACAAGAATAGTTGATGAATGAATGAAAACTCATGTGGTCTTTTCAGGCACATCTATTATTGAAATTATCTTTGAACCTTAGGACTCTATCTACTTTTTGTCTTTAGTTCTTTACCTCTCTAAAACATCCCTCAGACCCTTCCATGCATATCTTCTAATGGAGACCTCAAATTTCCTTACCACTTCATTTTTTTCCTTGTCCTCACACAGTGGTAATTTACTTGAACACATTATGTGCTAAGTTGCAAAGCCGTTTGAAAAGCAAGGTTGGCAGTCCAAGCTCACCAACTGCTCCTTGAAAACTATATACAGGGTCACTATGGGTTGGAATCGACTCGATGGCTCTTAACAACAGTAACTATAGTGAATGTTGAGAAAAAAATGAATGAGAAAAACAGACACAGCAACTGCTCTATCTATTCATGTAGATAGATAAATGTCTATCACGTAATGCTTCAGTCTGCAAAGTCGTTCGAACTGCAAAGTCTGTGGTTCAAGCTCACCAGTTGCTCCTTGGAAACCCTATACAGGGTCACTATGGGTTGGAATCGGCTCGATGGCACTTAACAACAACATGAATAATAATCATACTAACAAATCCAAAACTAACTTTCACAACCTGGTGTGGAGCTGCAGGTTAATGTGTTGGACTGCAAGTTTGGTTTGAACCTTAAAGTCAACAATTCAAGCTCACCAGCCACTCCTCAGAAGCCCTATACAGAATCACTATGAGTCGAACTGATACTAAGGCACTTAACAATGACAACATGAAAGCAAGCTTGATGGTGCTTTAAGAAGTTATAAGGGAAGTTTTGACCTAGTTGGGAAGAATGGAGAAACTTCTCTGAGATAAGGGTTCAACATGAGATGTGAATAAGATAAAAAATTAATGAGATGAAGAAGAGACAAGAAAACATTCCGTGTAACAGGAACAACACATCCAAAGGTCAGAGGTGCATGGAATTTACTAGAAACTCAGGACCCTATCCTTAGCTACATCTTTTTTAAGGCCCTGGAAGGAGACCTTCTAGCAATGTCTTTGCAAATCATAATAAAAAAAGAAACAAATTATGTACAAATCTATATTTTTATGATACACAGCCTAATAAGGACATCCTATAGCTCCACGGCCAGCTGGAGCCCTTCTGTTTGAATCTTTTCAAGTGTGA
>NW_006408526.1:13483639-13494188 GCF_000296735.1 Chrysochloris asiatica
TTTTTTAGTTAGGATTTAATTGTATAATTATATATTCATTACATTTTAATTCCATTTTCCCATGAACCTTTTGAAACTCTCTCATATACATATACTTTAGTACATTAATTAAGCCTCATTTATCTTCTATTATTCACACACTTCTGGTGTCAGAAACTACAAGATAGTTCTATTAACTCCACAAATCTTGGCTTGATTTATTATAGACAGTGCTGGATAGTCAGGTTTGTGGGATATTAAGAATATTTTTTAAAGAAATTTCTTACACTGATATGATTGGGAATAACTTTACAAACTTTAGATTTACATTCACTTTTGTGTAAAATTCTTCAAAATCTCAAAAGTCAGACATATGAAGGAGACTTTCTTTCTTTCTTTTTTTTTTTTCCAAATGTGACATTCTAAAATTTTACACAACATTACCGATAAGAAATTAAATGGCTGAAAAAATGCTTTTCTGACCTAGGAATTATACAAAAATAAGTAAATTTCAACCTTCTTAGAGGAACAGTGGAGTCCTGGTGTGATGGTATAGGGTTAATGCACTGGATAGCAAAGTCGGCTTGAACTACAAGGTCAGTGGTTCAAGCTGACCAACCACTCCTTGGAAATCCTATACAGGGTCTCTATGGGTTGGGACCAACTTCACAGCACTTAATAATAACAATAAGAGGAAAAGTTAAATGATCTTTTTATTCTCTATAAAAATGTTGTTGCTGTTGTTATTGTTACTAGGTGCCACTGAGTCGGTACTGACTCATAGCGACCCTATATACAACAGAATAAAACATTGCCTGATCTAGGGCCAAACTAAAAATCATTGCTACACCTAAGCCCATTGCTACTGCCACTGTGCCAAACCATCTTGTTGGGCTCTTTCTCTTTTTTGCCTGACACTCCACTTGCCAAACATGATATCCTTCTCCAGGGACTGGTACCTTTTGATAATATAACTGAAGAATAAGAGAAGTCTGGGCATCCTGGCTTCCAAGTAAAACTCTGGCTGTATTTCTTCCAGCATAGATCTGATCTCTTTCAATATTCTCCTCCAACACCATAACTGAAATGTATCAATTCTTCTACAGTCTTCCTTATTCACTGTCCAACATGTGCATGCATATGGTGTTGTTGTTAAATGCTGTCGAATCAATTCCCACCCATAGGAACCTTGTATAGGGTTTCCAAGGAGCAGCTGGTGAACTTGAACAACCGACCTTGTAGTTCAAATGACTTTGCAGTGTGATGCATTGTGGAAAAT
Source organism: Chrysochloris asiatica (assembly GCF_000296735.1). Taxonomy (NCBI): domain Eukaryota; kingdom Metazoa; phylum Chordata; class Mammalia; order Afrosoricida; family Chrysochloridae; genus Chrysochloris; species Chrysochloris asiatica. The sequence continues at coordinate 13,484,898 of NW_006408526.1, forward strand.
GCCATAGCTTGCGTCAGGCGCACCTTAGTCCTCAAACTGACATCTTTGCTCTTCAACACTTTAAAGAGATCTTGTGCAACAGATTTGCCTAATACATTATGTCTGTTGATTTCTTGACTGTTGCTTCCATGAGTGTTGATGGTTGATCTGAGCAAAATGAAATCTTTGACAACTTCAATCTTTTCTCCACTTATATAGATGTTGTTTATGGATCCAGTGGTGAGCATTTTTGTTTTCTTCACATTGAAATGCAACCCATACCTAAGGCTGCGACCTTTGACTTTCTTCAGTAAGTATTTTAAGTCCTCTTCACTTTCAGGAAGCAAAGTCGTATTATCATCTGCCTATCACAGGTTGTTAAGGAGTCTTCCTCCAATTCTGATACCAAGATTTTCTTCATATAATCCAGCTTCTTGGATTATTTGTTCAGCATAGAGATTGAATAAGTGTGGTGAAAGAATACAACTCTGGAGCACATCTTTCCTATTTTTAAATAACTCGGTGTCCCCTTGTTCTGTTCGAACAGTTGCCTCTTGGTCAATGTACAGGTTCTTCGTGAGCACAACTAAGTGTTCCAGAATACTCATTCTTCACAATGCTGTCTATACCTTGTCATGATCCACAAAATCAAAAGTCTTGGCATAGTCATAAAAGCATAGGTAAACGTATTTCTAGTATTCTCTGCTTTCAGCCAAGATCCATGTGTCATCAGCAATGATATCCCTCATTCCACGGCCTCTTCTGAATCCCACTTTAACCCCTGGAAGTTCTCTGTCAGTGTATAATTGCAGCCATTTTTGTATTATCTTTAGTAAAACTTTACTTGCATTGGGATATCAATGATATTGTCCAATAATTTCCACATTCCATTGGGTCACCTCTTGTTGGAATAGCCACAAAATTCGGATCTCTTCCAGTCAGTTGGCATAAATAAGTGAATGCCTTCAATGCCATATTAGTTTGTTGAAAGATTTCAATTTGTATTCCATCTATTCCTGGTGCCTTGTGTTTTACCAATGTCTTCAATCCACCTTGGGCTTCTTCCTTCAGGATCATTGGCTCTTGATCGTATGCTACATCTTGAAATGATTGAACTTCGATCATTTCTTTTTGGTACAGTAACTCTATATATTCTATCTTCTTTTGATGTTTTTGCATCATTCATTATTTTGCCCATAGAACCCTTCAATAATTAAATTTGAGGTTTGAGTTCTTCAGTTCCCTCAGTTTGAGAAATGCTGAGTGTGTTCTTCCCTTTTGGTTTTCTTACTCCAGGTTTCTACAATTTCATTAAAATATTTGGCTTTGTCTTCTTGAGATAACCTTTGAAATTTTCTGTTCAGTTCTTGTATCTCCTCTTTTCTTCCATTTGCTTTAGCATCTGTATGCTGGATAGCAAGTAGCAGAGTCTCTTTTGACATCCATTTTGACTTTTTCCTTCGTTCTTGTCTTCTTAATTCTTTCTTTCTATATGACGTTCTTAATGTCATCCCACAACTCTTCTGGTCTTCCGTCTTTAGTGTCTAATGCATCAAAGCTGTTCTTCAGATGATCTCTAACTTCAGGTGGGGTATGTTCAAAGTCATATTTTGGCTCTTGTGCCCTGAAGAGATTCAGATTTGTGCTTATTCCTAAAAAGGTGACCCAAAAGAGTGTGAAAATTATCAAACAATATCACTACTATATCACATACAAATAAACTTTTACTGAAGCTAGTACAAAGCAGTTGCAGCAGCAAACTGACATAGAGTTGCCAGAAAATCAAACTAGATTCAGAATAGGATATAGAATGAGGAATATCATTGCTGACAGTAGATGAATCACGGCTGGCAGAGAACAATAAACAGACTTTTGCTTGTGTTTTATTGACAATGCAAATTCATTTTACTGTGAGGATCATAACCAACTATGGATAGCATTGTGAACAATGAGAATTCCAGATCACTTAATTGTGCTCATGAGGACATTGCACATGAGAGACAGTCATTTGAACAGAACAACGATGCTACTGAATGGTTTAAAATAAAAAAGGGTGTGTACCAGGGTTGTATCTTTTTTATTTTACTTATTCAGTGTGTTTGCTGATCAAATAATCTGAAAAATTGGACTATCTGAAGAAGAACATAGCATCGAGATTGGAAGAAGCTTATTAACAATCTGCAATATGTATGTTATACAACTTTGCTTGCTGAAAGCTAAGAAAACTTGAAACACTTGCTAATAAAGATCAAAGAACACAGTCATCCATATGGATTGCAACTCAATGTTAAGAAGTCAAATATCTTCACAACAGAACCAATAAAAAACACCATGATAAATGAAGATTGAAGTTGTCAAGGATTTCATTTTGATTGGATCCATAATCAGTGTTCATGGAAGCAGTAGTCAAAAAATCAGACAATGTATTGCTGTAAATGTGCTGTAAGAGACCTCTTTGAAGAGTTAAAACACAAAGATGTCACTTTGAGGACTAAAGTGCACCTGACTGAAATCATGATATTTTCAGTCACCTCATCTGTATGTGAAAGTTGTTCAATGAACAAAAGAGATTAGAAAAGAATAGATGGATTTGAATATTGAAAATATTATGAACTGCAAAAAGAACAAACAAATCTATTTTGGATTAAGTACAGAGAGAATGTTCCTTAGAAATGATGATGATGAGGCATTATCTCTTGAAGCTGGACATTTAAAAAAAGTGACACCAATCATTCCTCCCACAGCTCTCTCTATTAGCTGGACTCAATAGTTCATTGCAGAATTCAGATGCCATACTCATAGTTATGGGGTTTATTAGGGAATTTAGCAGATACAATTCAGGGTCAGAGATGTTTGAGCACAGTTCTTCCAGTTAGGACCATCTCTCCTCAGCCATGTTCACAGGCAAGACTCTCTCTGCCTGGGCAGCATTATTAAGCTACTGATACACACCCACAAGACACACTACTAGAAGCCAAAGCCTGAAGACATTCATCTCTAGCGCCACAGGTCAGCAAACCCAGATCCCCAAATTAAGTGCCTGGAAGCACTCCACTCTGCAAGCAAGACTTCTGCCCAAAGTCACTTTGCTTTACATTCTTTGTGGACTGGAAAGTCCATTGTTCTGTCTCATGCTCTGGGGTTTGGTTCTGCTGCTGCTGCAGCTGCTTCTCTGCCACGCTTTCTGTCCCTGGGTCAAGGACAGATGCAGTGCACAGGAACCTAGGGGTCAAAAGAATGTGCTCCATTGCTGGTTCTTTCTTCTTTATGATAGCGAGATCCCCCTTCTCTGCTTCTCAGATGGCTCATTTTCTACTCATGCTAGAGTATCAAATTTGCACAATTACCATGAACTCTGTTAGCATCCACAGCTGTCTCATTTCATCCTATAAGTATCTTCCCTCACTTACTTTTACCCAGGCCCAGCAGGGTCGAAATGTTGTTTGATGGGATTTACACACTATGGTTGGAGTCTTGGTGTGGCACAGTGGGTTAATGCACCAGACTGCAAAGCCATTTGAACTGCAAGGTTGGCAGTTCAAGCTCACCAGCCACTCCTCAGAAACCCTATACAGGGTCACTATGGGTTGGAACCAACTCTACAGCACTTAACAACAACAACAACAACAACAACAACAACAACAACAACACACTATGGCTACAAGAGACATTAGCTAATTCACTATACCACAGACATGTTATTAGGAGAGACCAGACCCTAGTATAGGTAGGTAGCATAGTGATTACGAGTCGGGCTGCTAACCTCAAGGTCAGAAGTTTGAAACTACCAATGGTTCCATTGAAGAAAGATGAGGCTTTCTGCTCTGTAAGGGTTTACAGCCTCAGAAACCCTATATGGGGTCGCTATGAGTTGGAACTCCAGGGCATATAAACCACCACCACCTAGTCCCTATAAAAGAACTTTATTCTTAGTAAAGTAGAGAGTCAGTGAAAAAGAGGAAGATGCCCCAATTAGATGAATTGACACAATGCAAGAAACTATGGCCTCAAACAACAATTGTAAGGATGGTGTAGGACCAGGCAGTTGATTGTTCTGTTATGTGTATCGTAGCTGTGCACCAGAGCTGACTCATTGGCATCTAAGGACAACAACTCTCTCAGTTAATTCATAAGCAATAAAAGAATGACAGTTTTAGGAGACACTGAGGTCTGTTCATTCTTTACAGATTATATAAATGGCTTCTAAAAACTGAATATTTTATGGCATGTCTGCTAATAGTTATATAGTTACATATTTTTTATTACTTTCTCTTCCCACTTTTCTGTGTTGATATGCCTAATTTAGAGTATTTGGTACAAACTATGTGATAAAGAAATACGGAATATGAATAAATAATTTATATATCATTTTTAGCAAAAGGGCTTGACTTGGTAGAAAATTCTTCTGTTGCTAAAATCACACATTTTTTCTACAGACACACCTTTATGTTGTTGTTGTTGTGTGCTGTGGAGTTGGTTCCGACTCACAGTGACCCTGCACAGGGTTTCCGAGGCTATAAATTTTTACCAGAACTGAAAGCCTCATCTTTCTCCCGCAGAACAGCTGGTAGTTTCAAACTGCTGACCGTGAGATTAGCAGCCTGATTTGTAACCACTATGCTACCAGAGCTCCTTGACACACCTTTATAGTCCTATATTAATTTCTATCCATAGACTGTGGTTGACGTTGTTGGGACACTAGCCTCCAGGGAAGTGGAATATTACTGTGCATCCAGACTTTCTATGTTCATCCTTAGATACTCAGTGCCTAATTCATGGGATGGAGGAAGGATGGTGGGGAGGAAGTCAAGGGGTCCAGAGAAAACTCCATATAACATAGGAATATTTTGTCTTTGCATCCTTTCCTATCCTATGTGACACACATTCTTCTTTGGGGTCTGTATGTATCACAGCCATATATAGTGCACATAAAAAAGATCTCATTTATCCATGAAATGATTTTTCACTTGTTCATCTCTATCAACTTCCACCTTCAGATGGTCACACAATTTTATTAATTGTACCTCAGGAGGGGGACAGGGAGGAGGAAAGTAGAGCATTGTCTCCCCTTTCACTATTGGTACAATTATTGTCTTTGCCTAAACTCTACCTTCATTTGTAACTAACAATGTGCTGGTCACCGTAGGCCTTCATCAACTACTGATGGAATAAGAATGAATGTGAACATGGCACTAGTGTGCTCATTTTCTAAATAGCCTTGGCTTTAGACAATTGGTGTATAATACTGAGGGAAGGTTTAATGCCAGCCTAGAATGAATACCCAATGTATGTTTGTTGAATGAATGACTACATGAACATGTGAGTGGCATTAATTACTTGGTTATTTGGCTAATAAGAAGGGAAAAAAAATTCTTCCCTGTTAGTCTAAATTGTCCAGCTCAGTTTAAACTGACTAATGCTTTTTTCTTATAGCTAACTGTCAACATTTCAAATCTGAATTCTCCTATAAATAAGAAGCATCAGGACCCCCATAGTAGGCACCTCCTCCTTTGCAGTTATAAATTCTAATAGATCATGTTCTTTAAAAGTACTAAAATGCAAGTGATAGTTCCCACTTTGAAAGCCCTAAATAACAGTTTTAATTTGGGTTTTTAAACTTTACCTAAGAAGCATTGTCACAGATCATAAGACAGATGAAGTAAGTAGTTTTACTTTTCCAGAAAAGGACAGTCTACAGTTTTTAGCAGCACTTAATGCTTTTCCTGTCCCATTCTGTTTCACAGGAAGAGCAAACAGAGACAAATAAGCAATATCTCTGTGAATCACTGCCAACTATTACTGGAAGCAAAGGGGCCATGCTATTGACCAAAAGGTGACCAGGTGATCAGTGGTTTCTATTGCTTGGACCTACTTTGCCCCTAAAGTCACAAGGTTGTCAATGGTCAGTAGACTAGACAGAATGCTGCTAGGACAAGAGGCAACATTGGCAAGCATATAAAATTTAATGAACTCTTTACAGTAAGTTGAATCCAGTTTATAGGAAAATGGTTTTCTCTTCTCCTTAAAAACATTTTAAAACACCATAAACATCTGTTTAATACATTTTAAAAGAAATGTGTTTTTAAACTCTTTCAAATGTGACAAGATATGGCATACATATCACAACAGTTATGAATAAACATCCATGATAATGAGGAAATGCTTTATTCCCCATTGCTTTAGTTTATATAAAAGTTGTAAGAATAAACTTCATAAATCAGGGACCCCTCCACTACAGTGAAAATCAAAATGAATTTAATTTGTAATGTGATATCCGAAGGGGAATTTACTTTTTTACCTCTTTATTTTTGTAATAAGGAGAAAGACAGAAAAATAAATGTCTAATAAAAAAATTAAGTATCAAACAGCCAAATCTATCTTTCCTTCAGCATTGTTCATAGATACACATAGAGAATGAATAAACCTTATAGAGATGGATATCTTGCTACTTTTACACCATTTTATGGACATGGAATTCTGTGTGCTGAGACTTTATTTAATGAATTAAAGAAATAATTTTTACTGTGCAAGGCATTGAACAAGCCTTGTCTAATTTTTTGCTTTATTTTGTGTGACTCATTTTTTTGTTGCTTCTCTTTGGCAGGAATATAATAAAAAATATAATAGCTTGATTGATCAAATGTCCTAGTTCTCCTAGAAAGGTGTCAGTTTTATACCTATTGTCCTGGCATAATTGTCAAAAACTCTCCCTTTCACTTGAAAAACTATCCTAATTTAGGCAATAAATTACATGTCATCTGATTTATGGCAGTTACAATACTTCTGTTCTTGGTAACACATTTTTAGCTTCTTCAATCATTCTTCTAATGAAATCAAAAGACCTATGTGTAGCCTGATTTTGTTCCTAGGAAGTGAGGATGCTCTAGTCATGTGCGGAGAACTGAAAGCTTCCAGATTCTAGCCTACCCAAAGACGCTGCAAAGAACAACCTTGCTATCTACTTTTGGAAAGTCAACCATTAAAAACCCTATGGAGCACAGTTCTACTCTGATACACATGGGGTCACCATAATTCAGTCTACTGGATAAAAATGTATGTCTTATTTAATAAAAATAACATTAAAAATCTAACCCAGACATACAATTTTTTTTTTAAGTAAGAATTTATTACCAAAGAAAGACTAACTAAATCAAATCTTATGAAGATTACTGGTTTACTATTTTGAAGCTTAGAGTTTAATTCCTAAGTCCCAATATAATTAAATTTTAAGTGAACAGGATTTAAATGTAAAAAACTAATGAGAAGGAAGGAAAGAAGGAAGACAGGGAGGAAGGAAAAAGAATAAGCTAGAGACAACAAAACTTGAGATTTGCTGTAGAATTATCAAAGTATAAATAATACATCATGAAGTTATACAATGGTTTTCCAGCAGCTGTAGACATTTTATTTTTTTTAAAGATAATTTATTCTATATGGATTAATCATCTAAAGTTATAAAGATATATGCACAAGATATTTATATAAATGAGATAATGTAGAATTTCTGAAGTATCTTATCTAAAGGCTCTGAAAAAATTTTAAAGCATTTATTTTTTATTTATGTCTAAATCCTGGTTGGTACTATAAAGATAAGCATTGGACTGCTAACTGCAAGGTTAGCATTCCAAACACACCAGCAGCTCCTCAGAAACCCTGTACAGGGTCACTATGAGTCAGAACTGACTACACAAAACAACAACAGTAACAACAAAACCTGTAAACTATATTTAAAAATGCATTTCAATTATTTATTAAAGTATGAAAGTAGCACTATTATTTCAAGCAATATTATTGTTGCTAAGTGCTGTCAAGTTGGTTCAGACTCAGAGATTCTGTAGAGGGTTTCTTCGGAGCAGCTGGTAGGTTTGAACCACTGACATTGTGGTCAAAACAACCTGTGCTCCAGTGCTTATCCTACAGTACCATTATAGGCCTAGCTTCCTTGAAACTAGATGTTCCAAAATTTCAGAGTATTTTAAGAACAAACTTTTATAGTGTTTTATAAAATTGTACCTGGTTATTAAACTGGCACACTCCTTTCTTTATATATAAGAAAATGTAAAACTACAATATAGATTTTTCTTCTAAATGGAAGCCATTGTGGGCAAAATGGCTTTAAAAAAACCATGGAGGAAAATTTTCTATGCTTTTCATATAGGTAACAGGAATGAGGACTCACAAGAACTAGACGTATTTTATCACAAAATATTAGGGTGAAAAAACAATTTGTTCAGGAAGCACCGTGTATTTTCAAAAATTCCGCTAACCCTTACTCTTGAAAACAGGATAACATAATTGGTTATACTATCATTCGCCATTTCTTTTTTTAAAATTTGGGATAGAAATTCTTTTCACGTGCTCCAACACCACCATCCCCGTTAACCCCCAATGTCTGTTCTACATTAAAGAATAAATGGTTTAAAATTTCCCATTCAACCTTTTCCACCCCATTATGTTAACTACAAGAATAGATAGTGATATCTCTGGTGTTTACACAATTTTCTAATTCATGCTTCTAAAATCAAGTAAGAACATTTGGGCTAGTCAAAATTTGTTCCCATTATATATGGACTTCCACCACTCATATGTCAGTTTGTCATACTGTGGTGGCTGATGTGTTGCTGTGATTTTGGAAGCTATGCCAATGGTATTTTAAATTCCAGCAGGGTCTCCCAAGGTGGACAGGTTGAAGCTGTATTTCTAGACTAAGACAGACTAGGAAGAATGAGAGGCAGGGAACTTCTGAATAGTTAGCCACAGAAAAATTTATAAATAGCAGCAGAATATTGTCAGAAACAGTGCTAAAAGATAAAAACATTGTGAATAACACCAGGATATTGTTAGATATGGAGCTGGAAGATGAGCCCCTCAGGTTGGAAGGCACTCAAAATATGACTGGGTAAGAGCTACCCCCTCAAACTAGAGTTAACCGAGATGAAATAAATGGAGAATAAAGCCTTCAGGTCCTTCATTTGCTGAGGGGACACAACTCAAAATGAGGAGAAACTACTGCAAACATACATTAATAATCAGAACATGGAATTCATGAAGTATGAATCTAGGAAAACTGAAAGTTGGCACAATGACGTGGACTGCATTAAGATTGATATCCAAGGCAGTAGTGAGCTGAAATGGATAGGTATTAGTCACTTTGAATCAGACAGTAATATGGTTTACTATGCAAGGAACTACAAATTGAGGAGGAATGGCAATAGCACTCATCATCAAAAAGAACACTTCAAGATCTATTTTAAAGTATATGCTGTTTATGATAGGATACAGCCATACTCCTACAAGGAAGACCAGTTAATA
>NW_006408526.1:13495001-13497106 GCF_000296735.1 Chrysochloris asiatica
AAATCAAGGCTCCAGAGATTGACAGAACACAAACTGGAATATTTTAACACACTGATGCAGCGCTGGAGACACTTATCTATACAAAAAAAAATTGGAAGATAGCTACCTGGCCAACTGATTGGAAGAGATCCAAATTTATGACCTTTCCAAAGAAAGGTGACCCAACAGATTTCAGAAGTCATCCAACAATATCATTAATATCACATGCAAGTACAATTTTGGGGATAATTTAAAAACAACTGCAACAGTACATCAACAAAAAATGTCAGAAATTCAAGCCAGATTCAGAAGAGGACATGGGAAAAGGATTGTTGTTGTTGCTGTTAAGTGTTCTTGAGTCAGTTCTGACCCAGGGCGATGCTGAATAGGGTTTCTAAGGAGTGGCTGGTAAGCTTGAACCACTGGCCTTGCCATTCAAAACAACCTTGCAGTCCAGCACATTAATCCCCTTAGCACCACATGAAATCAGAAGGATCTTGACTGAAGTGGAGAACACCAGAAAGATGGTTACTTGTGTTTTAAGACTATGCTAAGGTTTTTGACTGTGTGGATCATGACAAACTATGTAACATTGTGAAGAACAGGTATTCCATGACGTTTAATTATCCTCAAGAGAAAGTTGTACATAGACCAAGAGGCAGTCATTTTGAACATAACAAGGGTATACTGAATGGTTTTAAATCAGGCAAGGTATGCACCAGGGTTGTATTCTTTCACCATATGTATTTAATCTATATGCTGAGCAAATAATTTGAGAAACTGGATTATTTGAAGAAGAATGTGGCATCAGAATTGGAGGAAGATTCATTACCAATTTGTGACGTGCAGATGACACAACCTTACTTGCTGGAAGTAAAGAGAATTTAACATATTTACAGGTTAAGATCAAAGAGTGCAGCCTTTAGTATGGATTGCACCTCAATGTAAGGAAAACAATAATCCTCATAACTGGACCAATAAATAAAAATATGATGAATGGTGAGAAGTTAAGGTTGCCAAAGAGTTCATTTTGCTTTGATAAAAAATTAACACTCATGGAAGCAGCAGTCAAGGAATCAAATGACATGTTGCATTTGGCAAATATGCTGCTCAAGACCTCTTTGAAGCGTTCAAGAGCAAAGACATTAGTTTGAGAACTAAGGTTCACCTGAACCAAGCCATGTTATTGTCTATAGCCTTGTATGTATGCGAAAGTTAGACAGTGAATAAGGAAGACCTTAGAATAATTGACACATTTGAGTTGTGGTGATGGAGAAGAATATTGAAAGTACCATGAACTGCAGGAGGAACAAACAAATATGTGTTGGAATAAGTGCAGCTAGAATGTTCCTAAGAAGCCAAGATGACAAGACTTTGTCTCTCCTATTTCAGTCCTTATATAAGAGGGACCAATCCCAGGTGAAGGACATCATGCTTGGTACTGTGGAAGGTTAGCAAAAAAGAAAAAGATGCCCAAAGAGGTTGATTTACATGTGTCAGCAGCATTGGGCTCAATCTTAACAACAATTGTGAGGATGGCGCAAGACTGGGCAGTGTTTCATTCTATTGTGCATAGAATCGCTGTAAGTCTGAACTGACTAGCCGGCATCTAACAACAATAGCAACTATATACAGACTATATACTAGCCACCATTTCCTTCTTAATGCAGAAATATCTAAGTTGTGTACTTTGATTAAGATGTTTAGAATATGTAAAGGTTAATTTGCATACTTTAATTACTGAATAGCTTAAATACTTCAATATGTGAAAATATTTTACCATTAATTTTTCATTATCATTATTTTTTTGACTATTGAAGCCTAAATAGGTGTGAATACTTTATTTTCTTTTTTGAAAATCTATTTTAAATATTCTAATTCTACTCTCTTTGTAAATAAATTTTAGAATTATTTTTTTTCTATAAGAGATATGCTAAGATTTTTAATATGTAAAACCTATATATCAAATTTTTCCGTAGAAGAATTGATTATTTGAGTTATGGTGTTGGAGGAGAATATTGAAAATGCCATGGTCTGCCAAAAGAACCAATAGATCCATTTTGGAAGAAGTGCAGCCAGAGTGCTCCTTGGAGGCCAAGATGGCCAAACTTCATCTTTCATACTTC
>NW_006408526.1:13498150-13499618 GCF_000296735.1 Chrysochloris asiatica
TCTTCAGTTCTTTCAGCTTGAGAAATGCTGAATGTTTCCTTTCCTTTTGGTTTTCTAACTGCAGGTTTTTGCATATTTCATTATAATACTTGACTTTGTCTTCTCCAGATCTCCTTTTAAAATTCTGTTTAGTTATTTTACTTCCTGGTTTCTTCCATTTGTTTTAGAATGTCTGTGCTGGAAAGCAAATTTCAGAGTCTTTTCTGACCTCTATTTTGGTCTTTCCTTTCTTTCCTGTCTTTTTAATGACCTTTCCTTTCTTTTTGTCTGATGCTCTTGATGTTATTTTACAACTCATCTGGATTTAGGTAATTATTCCTTAGTGCATCAAATATGCTCTTGAGATGGTCTCTAAATTCAGCTGGGGTATGTTCATGGTCATATTTTGGTTCTTGAGGACTTGTTTTAATTTTCTTCAGCTTTAATCTGAACTTGCATATGAGCAACTGAAAGTGTGTTCTAGTCAGCCTTTGGCCTTGTTTCCATCGATGATATTGAGCTTTCTACTATCTCTTCCCACAGATATAATCAATTTGATTCATGTGTATTCATTCCATATGGTGAGTTCCAAGTATATTGTTGTTGTATGCCATTGAGTCAATACCGAGGGTTTCCAAGGAGCAGCTAGTGAGTTAGAACTGCCAACCTTGTGGTTCAAATTGACTTTGTGGTCTAGTACTTTATCCTACAGGGCCACACTAGGACTTCTTGTGTATACTCACATTTTATGTTGTTTGAAAAAGATATTTGCAATGAATAAGTCATTGGTTGTGCAAAATTTTATCATGTGCTCTCTAGCACCATTTCTGTCACTGAGGACATGCTATCCAACTACTGATCCTTTCTTTTTGTTTCCAACCTTCACTTTCCAATCAGCTCTTATCAGTACATCTTGATTGTATGATTGATCAGTTTCAGACTGAGGAAGTTGGTAGAATTCTTCCATTTCATCATCACTGACTTTAGTGGTTGCTCATAATCTGAATATAAGTGGTATTAACTGGTCTACCTCGTACATGTATGCATAGTATCCTATGACAGGCAGCATTGTATGTCAAGATAGATCTTGAAATGTTCTTTTTGACTATGAATGTAATGCCATTCATCTTCAATGTGTCATTCCCAACAGAGTAAACTGCACGATTGTCTGATTTTAATGGGACAATACCAGTCAATTTTAGCTCATTGATGCCTACTATGTCAGTCTTTATACATTCCATTTCATTTTTTCCAACTTCCAGTTTTCCTAGATTCATACTTTGTACATTCTACATTCTTATTATTAATGGAAGTTTGCAGCTGTTTCTCTTCATTTTGATTTGTGCCCCATCAGCAAATGAAGGTATCTAAAGCTTTACTCCATTTCTGACATCATGGTCAACTCTACTTTGAGAAGACAGATCTTCCCCCATCATAGTTTGAGTGTCTTCCTCCCTGAAGAACTCATCTTTCATCACTATATGCAACA
>NW_006408526.1:13499718-13508346 GCF_000296735.1 Chrysochloris asiatica
CAGTGTTTCGTTCTGCTGTGCATAAAGTCGCTATGGGTCAATACCAAATCGATGGCACCTAACAACAACAACATAGATTAATTTAGGGAGAATAGACACCCTTACTATTTTGAATCATCCAAACCATGAAGTTCACAAGAGAAGTTTCCATTTATTTAGATTAATTTTTATTTTCTTCATCAGACTTTCAGAATTTATAAATTAGTATACAAATTTAATGCATGCTTTCTTAGATTTATAAGTTTTTTAGAAAAAATTTTGAACATATTACATTTTACATGGTGGTTTATACATGCTCATTGCTATCAAAAAGTATGGCATTTCTTATTGTTGCCATTGTTGTTTCTTTGATGTTGTTGTTGTTGTTGAGTGCCATCGAGTCGGGTCCAACCCATAGCGACCCTGTACAGGGTTTCCGAGGGTGTAAATCTTTACGGGAGTAGAAAGTCTCATCTTTCTCCCGCGGAGCGGCTGGTAGTTTCAAACCGCTGACCTTAAGGTTCGCAGTCCGATTCGTAACCACTACGCTACCAGAGCTCTTATTTAAAGCTTTCCAAACTCACTTATTTCTTCTAAAGGGTTCTTTTTTTTCTCCTGGTATATCATTTATTTCCTTTTCTTATTTTAGTGCTAACACTGGAACTTTCAGTACTGTGTTGAATACCTGGATAAGAATAGAATTTCTTGCCTGGTGCCAAGTTTCAAGGAGAAATATTCAGTCTTTACCCATTATGAAATTAATTCAATGCTATTTTTAGGTGCTTTATTGAGATGATGAAGACTCAGTATTTTTTGAGAGTTTTTGTCATCAAATATTTTCTGAATCAACAAAGATCATGAGATATATTTTATTATCCTATTAATGGGGCAAATTACATTGACTGATCTTTAAATGTTAAACCAGATTTACAATCATAAAGTAAATTTCACTCCTCCTGGTGTGGTGCTGTAGGAGAAGCACTGGACCAGAAGGTGGGTTTAAACCTTAAGATCATCAGTTCAAACTCACCAGCCGCTCCCAGGAATCCCTATATAGGTGGTCGTAAGTCAGAACCAACTTGATGATATTTAACAACAACAACCAATAATAATATAAATTTCTTTTTTATTTAAGTTGCTAAGATTTTTATAAGAATTATGGCAACTCTATTTATAAACAACATCGATATGTAGTTTAATTTATTTTGCATTGCCTTTATATGGTTTTATTACATTAATATTGTTGCTATAAAATGAGTTTAGAAGTTTTCTTTCTGTTTTTTAGATGAAATTTTATAGAATTTGATATTAATTATTTTTTAAATATTTGGTAAAATTGTTTAATGAATTTCCTGGTCCTGGAAATTTCTTTTTTAAAAGATTTTAAATTATGAGCACAAATTTCTTAATGTTTTTAGAGTTAGTCACTTTATCTATACTGTTATTTCAAAAAATGTTGCTACATACACGGGCAAACCAATATTCCAAACAAATTGTGTTTAAACATGTCTCTGTGATCATTGGATTTGTCTATTTCTCCTTTCTGTTCTATTAATTTTCTGGAATCCTGGTGAGGCGCTGTGTTAATGCGCCAGACTGCAAAGCCCTTTGAACTGCAAGGGGTCGTGGTCCAAGTTCACCAGCTGCTCCTCGGAAACCCTATACTGGGTCGCTTTGGGTTGAAACCGACTCGACGGCACTTAACAACAACAACAACAACAATTTTGTAGCTATGTATTGGATGAATATCCATTTAGGATTCTTATGACTTCTTGGTGGATTGACATATTCACATACTCATATTTTTTTAGTGTTCTCTTTCCCCGATAATTGTCTTTTTCTGAAGTCTAGTGCATCTAACATCGATAAATGCACTATTGCTTTCTTTTGATGAATGCTTGCACATTATATCCATTATAGGCTTTTACTTTCATGTACCTATATTATTGAGTTTATTGTAGAAACCATAATTTATTTTTTACGTTTTATCAAGCTCAGTCTTTTAACTGCTCCATTTGACATCAGATACCATGTCACATCTACCATTTTATTTTTTGCTTTATGTTTTACTTTCAGTTCCTTTTTCTTTTTGCTGTCTTCCTGTGTGTTCATTGTATATATTTTTAAATTTCATTTTGATTTAGCTATAGCATTTATAGTATATTTCTATGCATATTTTTTCAGTGGTTGTGCTATTACATTTTACATACATAATTTATCGTGTGTCAATGAAATTCTGTTGTAGAGCTATAGAATAAACAATGGACAGATAGTCAGTCGCAAGGGCAGAAGTTCAAACCCATCAGCCATTCCTTAGAAACTCAATACAGTGTTGCTATGAGCTGGGTCTAACTCTTTGGCACAAAACAACAATAATTGGTGTCAATATTTTATCACCTTTTTATTTATAGTCTTATAAAGTTATCTGTAGACTTTGAAAACTGCATTAATGTTATGTTTTGTTCATCTGTCAACGTAACTAAAATACTAAAGTCCATTGTAATATGATATATTTTAGTCCTTCTTTTTTCTTTCTTCCTGATATACCAAGAGCATTTATTTTTGTTTTGTTATTTGAGAGAACTTTCTTTACCCATTATTATTACTATTATGAGAATGCTGGTGAAGGATTCGCTGTATTCCTTTATCTAAAAATTGCTTAATTTCTTCTTCATTCCTAAGGATAGTTCTTCTGGACATAAAATTCTGATGAAAAACACATTATCATTATTTTCCCTCTATGAAAAATATCTCTGCTGACAATTTACTGACTGGTTTTAATATATATTTATGTCTTTAGTATACTATGATGTGTCTTGGTATGAATTTCTTTGGAATTACCCTGTTTAGAGTTTGCTTAACTGTTTGAATCTGTAGGTTAATGACTTTGGCCAAATTTAGGATTCGGTTGTCCTTATTTAATTGAATACTTTATTTTAAGCTTAGTTCTGTTTCTCTCCTTCTTATGGATCTCCAACGACATGAATATTAGGTCTTTGTTTTAGTCCCACATGGCCCTGAGACTCTGTTTAATTTAATTTTATGCTTATTCTACTGTGATGTTTTATTCAATTGAGCTTCTTTTGGTGTTCAGATGGGTAACTTATAATCATCCGAATGATTCTTCCCTCTGTCCTTTTCAGTCTACTATTGAACTTAGTCATTAAGTTTCTCTCCTATTCATTTGTAAGTTAATTTATCTGTTTGGTTCTTCTAATTCCTTGCTGAGACTTTTAACTTTTTTTTCACTTGTTTCAATTATCTTTCAAATTGCACATTGAAGCATTTTTTTGATGGATACATGGACATCCCTGTTAGATAATTCTAATAGCTGTGTCATCTCTGTGTTTACATTTCTTGATTACCTTTAATAATTCAAGTGGAGATGTTTCTGGTTTATGGTATAACAAGTCATTTCCTATTGAAACTTGAACATTTTGGATATTATGATATTATGAATTTTACCTAAATATTGTACTATAGCATGCTTCTATTGACACTGCTCAGTGATTCGAGGGGTGTTTTCTTATTACTGCTACATGAAGCAGACTGTCTTTCCCACATAGCCTCTGTTGATAGCCAAGTAGAGAGGGTGTTTCTTATTAAAATTGGGTGGAGGTGGGAGTTCAGGTTCTGAAATAAGTCTTGCTGATACTGAAGCCACAGCTAGTTAAAACAGAAACCTTTTTGCAAGTAGAAGACTTTGAAGTTGTAGCTGACCGAAACCACTCTCTTTTAACAAGTAGACTGTGAAGGTGCAGCTGGTCAAAACAACTCTCTTTATACCATGAAGAAAATTGTGCCTGTTGGAGACAACATGTCTGAAGTGGCAGCACTGTCTGAGATAAGCAAAGCAACAAAAAAGCTGTGACCACAAAAAAGTCCTCTGACCACATGCCCATAATAATGATTAATTCCCTTTAGAATTGATAGTTCTTCTGTCTCTCATACATAAACTGATGTTGTTATTGTTAACTGCTGTTGAGTCAGTTCCAACTCATAGTGAGCCTGTGTAGGGTTTCTGAGAAATGGCTGGTGAGTTAGAACCACCGACCTTGTAGTTCAAACTGACCTCCTTGCAGTCTAGTGCATTAACTCACAGGGCAACACCAGGAATCCCTCTTACAAACTTTTGTTTTTGTTGTTGTTGTTAGGTGCCATCGAGTCGGTACCAACTCATAGTGACCCTATGCACAGCAGAATGAAATGCTGCCTGATCCTGGGCCAACCGCACTACTGTTTCCATGCTTGAGTCCATTGATGCTGCCACTTTGCCAGTCCATCTTGCTGGGGGTCTTCCTCTTTTTCTCTGACCTTCCACCTTACCAAACATGTATCCTTCTCCAGTGACTGGTCCCTCCTGACAATATGTCTGAAGTATGAGAGTCGAAGTTTAGCCATCCTGGCCTCTAAGGAGCACTCTGGCTACACTTCTTCCAACACAGATCTGTTGGTTCTTTTGGCACTTTCAATATTCTCCTCCAACAGCACAACTCAAAAGCATCAATTCTTCTATGGTCTTCCTTATTCACTGTCCAGCTTTCACATGCATATGAGGTTATTGAAAATGCCATAGCTTGGGTCTTATAAACTAGTAAGCATTAAATCTTGTTTACTTTGACATATCCCTGTCTCAAAGTAATTGACTGTATGATTTTTTTCCATGGCAGGTAGCCTGAACCAGTTTTGCATTTACAATACCAGTCTGGTTGGGAAGGGTGGTGTATCTTGGTCTTTACTGAGAATGCAGGGAGATTGTGGTCTCATTACGACTTTTTTGTAGTAAAGGCTAACTATATTCTTGTTTTCCTCTGACACCACTCCTGTGACAAGGATAAGAGTTGAAAATCAAGGCTTCCTACATGTTGTCATTGACACTACTGCAGTGGGAGACTAAATCCCAGCAGGCATGAAAGCCCAATCTCTCCTCTCAACATTCCTAGACACTAATTACTCATTACAACCTGTCAAGCTTGGTAATCTAGACTTTCCAGTTTGCCTTTGCAGGAGAGAGTTTTCAATGGTATTTGGTTGGAGTACAGTGACTATTGTCTAAACATTTTCTGTTTTTGTAAGCTGTCCTTCTCATGACCAAACTTTGTTGATGTTGTTATTATCTGTGCCCAGTGGTGTTTCCAGGTTTCCAGCTTCTCTCATATTAAGTATGGAACATATGAGGCAAAAGAAAAGATAACAGCAACAAGAAATTTGTTATTATCCTCTTTATAGCTACATTTATGGAAAAATAAAGAAGAGCCATAATGTTTGTGAGTACTTCAATAAACTTGAAAGTTAGGAAGAAAAGTCTTTGTCAAAAATGCACTGTAAGCTAATGGAGTCCTGGTGTAGCACTGTGGGTTAATGTGCCAGACTGCTAAGCCATTTGAACTGCAAGGTCGGTGGTTCAAGCTCACCAGTAGCTTCTCGGAAACCCTATACAGGGTCACTATGGGTCAGAACTGACTCAATGACATTTAACAACAACAACAAATGTTTCATTAGCTATTATATGGATCAGAACTGGACTTCAAACCACAAAGCTGGCAGTCCAACCCACTATTTCTCAGAAACCCTATGCACAGTCCCTATGAGTTGGAACTGACTCAATGGCCCTTAACAACAACAACACAGAAACTATCTTCTCTTCCACACATCCTTAGAGTGGGTCCTGGATTTGAGAAAATGTTTTAAACACCAAGTTAAATCTGTTTTAAGGAGGAATTCCATTTTAAGAAGACAATCTCCTAATTGTAGTATGTAGTAGTATAATATCTATAGTTATGGGAAGCATAAACAGCTTAACAGATCCATTTGGACTAATCTTCACTCTTACAGTAAGCTTTTTGGGAACTATTTCTAGAAATAAGGTAAGTGACATTTTTCTCCTCTTACCCCATGTTGAGCAATATTTTCCTAACTAAAGGTTTATTTGGGATCAAGTATAACAACAATTTTGAGGATGGCACAAGACTGGGCAGTGTTACCTTCTGCCGTAAATTGGAATGCTATGAGTTGGAACCAATTCAACAGCATCTAACAACAAAGATCCATTTGAATTGTTTTATAAAGGCCCTGAATTGCATTTAGCAGTTGAGGAAAAAATAATCTAACCTACATTTAAAACTGGAAATCTAAAAAGAGATTTACATTTAAATATTTACTTTTTTAACGTGATGACTTCTATTTATGTGCATATATGTTCGGGTCTGGTGCCATAGGATAAGCACTATGCTGCAAGGTGGGTTTGAACAGCAAGGTCGGTGGTTCAAAATCACCAGCTGTTCCTCTGAAACCCTATACAGGGTGGTTATGAGTTGAAACCGACTCAATGCCATGTAACAACAACAACAACAACATCACATAAATCCATAAATATATTGGACTCAAAATATAGCCATTGGAATACATAAAAAAGATAGAATAATAAATGTTATCTATGCCATGCTCTGGTAGCATAGTGGTTACGAATTGGGCTGTGAACCTTAAGGTCAGTGGTTTGAAACTACCAGCTGCTCTGCAGGAGAAAGATGAGGCTTTCTACTCCCGTAAAGATTTACACCCTCGGAAACCCTGTACAGGGTCGCTCTGGGTCGGAACTGACTCAACGGCACTTAACAACAACAACAACATGCCATGCTATGATTAGAGATTTACAGTTCTGTGGAAATTAGAATTTAAATTCTTATAAAGACAAAAAACATATTGTTGCTCTTATTAAATGCCATGAAGTCGGCTCTCACTCATAGTGAGTGACTATATGCAAAATAGAGTGAAACACTACCCAGTTCTGCATCATCCTCGCAATTGTTAACCTTGAGCCCATTGCTGCTTCCACTGTGCCAATCCAGCTTCTTTGGGGTCTTCTTTTTTTCAACTGACCCTCACTTTACCAAGCATGATGTCCTTCTCCAGAGACTAGTCCCTGATATTTGCTGTTGTTGGGTACTGTGGAGTCATTTCCGACTCATAGTGACACAGGGTTTCTGAGGCTGTAAATCTTTATTGGAGCAGAACACCTCATTGTTCTTCCCTGGAACAGCTCATAGTTTCAAACTGCCAACCTTGAGATTAGCAGCCCGATCCATAAACACTACACTACCAGAGCTCCTTAGTCACTGATAGTATAGCCAAAATATGAGAGCGGAAGTCTGGCCATCCTGACTCCTAAGGAGCACTCTGATTGTACTTTTTCTGACTCAGATTTGTTTATTCATCTATAATTCCATAGTACTTTTAATATTCTTCTCCAACACCATAACTCAAATGTAGCAATTATTTTATGGTCTTCCTTATTCATGGCCCAACTTTTACATGCATAAGAGGCTTCTGAAAATACCATGGTTTGGGTCGACATGCCTTAGTCCTCAAACTCTAGTTGAATATTTTAAAGACGTCTTGTGCAGCAAATTTATCAAATGCAATAAATATGTCATTTGATTTCTTGACTGTTGCTTCCCTAAGTGATGATTGTGGGTCCTAGTGATGACTGTGGGTCCTTTGACAACTTCAATCTTTCTCTATTATCACAATATTATTTACTGGTGGGAACATGGTGCCTCCATAAGATAAGCAATGGACTACAAACCACAAAGTCCAAAGTTTAATCCTGCCAGCTGCTCTGCAGGAGAAAGATGAAGTATTCGGCTCCCATGAAAAGTATAGCATCAAAAATCCTAGGGTCGCTATGAGTGGGAACCTACTTGTTAACACAACAACAATTTATTGGTATTTATTAACTTTTGTTGTTGTTGTTATGTGCTATGGAATCGATTCTGACTCATAGCAACCCTGTACAGGTTTTCCGATGCTTTGTTGTTGTTGTTATGTGCCGTGGAGTCAATTCCTACCCATAGAGACCCTGTACAGAGTTTCCAAGGCTGTAAAACTTGACGGGAGTAGAAAGCTTCATCTTTCTCCCGCAAAGCGCTGGTAGTTTGGCAGCTGGTAGTTTCAAACTGCTGACCTTAAGGTCCGCAGCCTGATTCGTAACCACTATGCTAAAAGGACTTACAATACATACTAATGAAAATGAAAGACCACACAATCTTCAGGATGGAACACACCTCAATGTAAAGAAAACAAAAGTCCTCAAAACTGGGTTATTGCTGTTGTTAGGTGCCACTGAGTAGTCACCGACTTATAGCGACACTATGCACAACAGAACAAAACACTGGCCCTGCATTAACCTCACAATCTTTGCTAAGTCTGAGCCCATTGTTGCTGCCACTGTGATCTTGTTGAGGGTCTTTCTCTTATTTCTGACCATCTACTTTACCAAATATAATATCCTTTTCCAGGGACTGGTCACTCCTGATAATATGTCTGAAATATGAGAGACAAAGTCTGGCCATCCTGGCTTCCAAGAAGCATTTTGGCTGTACTTCTTCCAACACAAATCTGCTTGTTCTTTTGGAAATCTATGATACTTTTAATATTCTCCTCCAACACCATAACTCAAAGGCATGAATCCCTTTACGGTTTTCCTTACTCAATGTACAACTGTTACTGCATACAAGGTTATTGAAAATCCGATAGATTGGGTCAGGCACACCTTAGTCCTCCTCAAACTAAATCTTTACTCTTCAACACTTCAAATAGGTCTTGTGCAGCAGATTTGCCAGATGTAATACAGCGTTTGATTTCTTGACT
>NW_006408526.1:13511115-13538030 GCF_000296735.1 Chrysochloris asiatica
TTTCATCATCACTGACTTTAGTGGTTGCTCATAATCTGAATATAAGTGGTATTAACTGGTCTACCTCGTACATGTATGCATAGTATCCTATGACAGGCAGCATTGTATGTCAAGATAGATCTTGAAATGTTCTTTTTGACTATGAATGTAATGCCATTCATCTTCAATGTGTCATTCCCAACAGAGTAAACTGCACGATTGTCTGATTTTAATGGGACAATACCAGTCAATTTTAGCTCATTGATGCCTACTATGTCAGTCTTTATACATTCCATTTCATTTTTCCAACTTCCAGTTTTCCTAGATTCATACTTTGTACATTCCACATTCTTATTATTAATGGAAGTTTGCAGCTGTTTCTCTTCATTTTGATTTGTGCCCCATCAGCAAATGAAGGTATCTAAAGCTTTACTCCATTTCTGACATCATGGTCAACTCTACTTTGAGAAGACAGATCTTCCCCCATCATAGTTTGAGTGTCTTCCTCCCTGAAGAACTCATCTTTCATCACTATATGCAACAATATTCTGGTAACAATAAAAATGCTCATAAAATTTTATATTTTAGCATGGTATCTGGCAATGTTCTGCTGCTATTCATACATTTTTCAGGGGCTACACTATCAGAATTAGTCTGCTTCACCTTCTTCCTTGTCTCTCTTAGTCTGTCAGCTCCACTGAAACCTGTCAACGATGGGTGACTCTATTGGTATTTAAAATACCACGAGCTCTGGTGGCATAGTGGCTATGAGTCAGGCTGCTAACCTCAAAGTGAGTAGTTCAAAACTATCAGCTGTTTCACGAGAGAAAGATGAGGCTTTCTGTAAAGATTTACAGCCTCGGAAATGCTACAGGGTCACTATAAATTGGAACTTACTCTACAGCACAGTACCACCACCATACTTTCCAGCAACATATAAGCCACCATAATAAAACAAACTGGCAGAAAAGTGGTGGAATTTATGTACCGTTGGTGTTGTTAATTGCTGTAGACCCTGTATAGGGTTTCCAAAGAGCAACTGGTGAGTCTGAACTGCCAACCTTGCAGTTCAAATCAAACTCGTGGTCCAGTGCTTTATCCCACAGCACCACATCAGGATGGTTCAAACAAACCTTGAAGTTGAGTGCTTATCCTATAGCGTCATACCATTACCCTGTAAAGATTACAGCCTCCGAAACCCTATACAGGGTCATTATGAATCTGATCCTACTGGATGTCACACCACCACCACCACCATAGCTGTCAAAAGTATATGAAGTGTATCCAGAGAATTGGTAAAACATTAATGGGCATTAATGGGCTCAAAGGTGGCAACAATTGTGAGATTGGCCCAGGACCAGGCAGTGTTTTGCTCTGTTGTACATAGAGTTGCTATGAGTCAGTACCGACTCAATGGCACATAACAACAACAGGGAATTGTAACATGGAAATTAGGCTTGACTATGAGCAAAAATTTCTAGTATAATCTGGTAATTTTGTCAATGTGCAGATGTTAATAACCATGTATGCCTCAGGATTTCTCTACTCAGATTAAGCGTATAAAATTCTAGGGAGATGAGACAAGTGCTATATGGTACATTGTATGGCTTGGTATTTATAAAACAAGAAATACGACACTTTGGAAAATTTCCCCTATGACTTTTGAAATTATTTTAATGTTTCAGCAACTAATGATTATAACATCCCTTTATTGATTTTGTAAATGCTTAACAGTTAAATTGTTTGCTTACATTTACTCATTTTTGTCTTATGTATCTCTGGATTTGTGTGTATTAAAGTTATTTATTAAAAATGATAGTAATGAATTCACTGGTAGTTTTCATAAAGTGTGAAAGACTTAACTATATAAACAAAATTATATTATATACTGTTATAAAATAATTACTTCTAGAGATATATTGCTTCTGGACTTAAGTAGGAGTAGAAATAAACTGTAGTTCTCTAAAGTATTAATTAATATTTCAAGTTAAGTCTCTAAAGCAGCTTCTTACTGCTTTTGGTAGTGTATTTTTTTAAGTCCTTTGTCTTTGCTCAGTTAGCCCTACAAATAGTAAATTACTCAGAGTACACATTTATCATATGCTAGCAGTCCTCCCAGAATAACCTAGTTAGAAGAAACTGGGCAGAAGAGGTAGGTCAAGAATACATTCCGAACAAATTAGCAAAATTATGTGTATTTTATTGCAGGTTTTTAAGCAAGTAATTTTAAAAGTTACTTTCATATTATCCAGCTCTGTTAATTAAAAAAAAAAAAAAAAAGGAAGTGT
Source organism: Chrysochloris asiatica (assembly GCF_000296735.1). NCBI lineage: Eukaryota > Metazoa > Chordata > Mammalia > Afrosoricida > Chrysochloridae > Chrysochloris > Chrysochloris asiatica. The sequence continues at coordinate 13,513,383 of NW_006408526.1, forward strand.
GCAGGTTTTAAATGTCAAATAAACATTACTTAAAATAAGAATACAATAATATCTGAGTCAAGGTATTATCTGAATAAAGTAAATTATTCTCTAGTTATTAGCAGGATCTGTCTCACCAATGAGAAAATCTACATTAATATATTTCTAGTTTTTGTTTTTGTTTTTTGTTTTTTTCTTTCTCCATTATTAATGATTACCTGTGAGGATACAAAATGTTATATCAAAGACTAAACAGAAATACTCTTCAAAGCATTATTCTTGAATTAAGCAGCTATTTAATATTTCTGTTTAAACTGTACCAAGAGCTGTACTAAACTGTTTAATAGATATTATCTTTGCTAATTGTAAAAATAATCCTTTGAGATTGTGAGCTTCACTGTTTTTATTTTAGAGATGATGAAATTAAGCTGCAGGCAAGGTGATCTAAGTTTACAAAAGTCAGTCTTAATGAACAAATCAGATTTGAACTCAAAACTGTCTAGTCCAGAGCCCAAGATTCTTGCATAAGAGCTATTGAAGTAGAAGCTAGGCTCTTATCTAATTATTGCTTAACAGATACTCCACTAAGACAATTCACAGCCTTTTACAGTGATAGGTCTGAAATAAGAGTCATGGAAATTCCTCTGAAATACTTGGCCTTGAGTCAGCCCGAGTTTTAGAAAGAATGTGAATGATTCAGCCAGTGCTTTTTTATAACGGAGACCCAAAATAGCTCTGATACTTAAAAGATAAGAACTAAATAACTATTCTGCCGCAGACGATGTACAACATTATGATTCCAATGAAACATACAAAAACAGGACATTATGTAATATTTTAAACTTATTTTAAGATATAAGCAGATTTCCAACAATACAAATTATACTCCTGCTTATTTATTATTATTCGTCATTAATGTGTCTAAAGCTCTGCATAGAACCAGTATACTCTGGTTTATTATTCATATGAAAAAAGGGGAATTTCTTGCACCAGAAAAGTCATATCGTATTCCATCGTGTAGAAAACTCATTAAGACTACTTGATAGGGTCATTGAGAAAATCTGTTGCTATTGTTAAGTGCTGTCGAGTCGGTTCCAACCTATAGCGACCCTATATAGGGTTTCCAAGGAGCAGCTGGTGAGGCTGAACCACCGATCTTGCAGTTCAAACAACTTTGCAGTCTGACGCATTAGCCCACATATGTACAGAAAAACCTATACTTTCCTTGCTTCAACAAATCTTTGACAAGGACAGTCAAGATCAATGAGCACAGAAACAGTGGTCATGATCCTTGCAAAATGGGCATTTATCTAAAACACTTCCTGGAGATCAGTTGACTTTAGATATAAATAACAAACATCACTAGTTATGGTTTTCTGATTTTCGGAGTAAAAAGAGAAAGAACAAGGCAAATCTTCTTGTTAGGATACTGTTGTTGTTGTTAAGAGTTGTCAAATCTTTTCTGACTCATAGTGACCCAAGATAGAGTTTCCCAGGAGAAAATGGTGTGCTTGAACTGCCAAACTTGCAGTTTTTGACATTATCTTTCAAACAACACATGCTTTTAATAAAACTCCCATTTTTCTGACATTAAGAGTTGGAAAATATTAAGGAGACTATGATTTTGAAGTTAGGACATTTATAGTTATGGTTGTAAAGACTAAGAGTTAACTGCTTTAGAAGCCTGATTAAATGAACAGAAAGTAAGTTCTCAGGGTTGGAAGAAAAATTTATGAGACAAGTAAAGTTTTCACTAGAAAATTTTGTGTTTTTTGGTTGTTACATGCCAGCAAGAAGGGATATTGCCATGAATTTTAACCAGAACAAGAGTTCATGGAACAAACAACAATAAAAATAAATAAATAAATAACCTTTTATCTAAAATATTCCTCCACTCTTGGAAGTGTCAACATTTATATGAATATCACCTGAGCTAAAGTAAAATAAGAGTTACACTGAAACTACCTAGCAATTTAATAAAAATTTAGCATATGAGAGATGTTTACAAATACTACATATTGTTATGCTGTTACTGTTGTTGCTACATGTCATTGTTTCAGTTCCAAGTCATAGTCACCCTACATACTACAGACTGACGCAATCCAGTCCTACACCATTCTAACAACTGTTCCTAGATTTGAGCGCAATGTTGTAACCATTGTACCAATCCATCTTGTTGAGGATCTGTTTTCTTTGTTGCTCTCCCTGTACTTTACCAAGCATGACATCCTTCTCAAGGAACTGTTCTCTCCTGGTTACATAAGACAAATTCTTACACTCCTCACTTCCAAAGATCATTATGACTGCATCTTTCAACACAGACTCATTTGTTTTTCTTATAGTCAATTATATATTTAAAACTCTTTTACAACATTATAAGTCAAAAGTTCCAATTCTTCTTTATTCGTTGTCCAGCTTTTACATGTACAGGAGACAACTGAAAACACCGTGGCTTGGGTCAACAGCACTTTAGTCTTCAAAGTGCCATCTTTTCCTATATTGTTATGACTTGAAAAAATTCTACATGTTGCTTTGGTGGTGGTGGTTGTGTTGTGCTGTGGAGTCAGTTCCGACTTAGAGTCACCCTGTACAGGGTTTCTGGGGCTGTAAATCTTTACGGGAGCAGAAAGCCTCATCTTTCCTCCACGGAACAGCTGGGAGTTTCAAACTGCTGACCTTGAGGTTAGCAGCCCAATTCGTAATCACTATGCTACCAGAGCTCCTTAAATGTTTCCTTAGCTACCTCAATAATCACCCAAAAAAAAGTGTACATACTAACCTAAGCATCATTCATATTTCAGTTTAAGATTACAAACCATATTTTATTTATTGACCCCCAACAACATTATTGTTGATGGTGTTATATTTCCAAACCAGTTCCATGAGTTGGTTCCAGTATAGCTATTTGCAAGAATGTTCTGCTCTATGGGAGCAGAAAGCCGCATCTTATTTCTGTAGAACTGTTGATGGATCCGAACAGCTGACCCTATGATTAACAGTCCAACTCATAACCCACTACACAAACAGGACCCTTAACAGCATTGTTGCTGGTGTTATTGTTATTGTTAGGTTCCATTGAGTTGGTTCTGATTCATAGTGACCATATGCACAGCAGGTGGAAACACTGCCAGTCCTGCACCATCCCCATAAGCTTTGTTAAGCTTGAACCTATTACTACTGCCACTGTGCCCTGTGCCAATCCATCTGGTTGGGGGTCTTCCTCTTTTTCACAGAACCTCCAATTTATCTAGTAAGATGACCTTCTTCAGGGATTGGCCCCTCCTGAAATCATATCTAAAGTATAAGAGACAAAATCTGGCATTCTGGCTTCTAAGGACCATTCTTGCTGTACTTAATCTAATAATGATTTGTTTGTTCTTTGGAAGTCCATGGTGTTTCCAATATTCTTCTTCAACTCCATAACTCAAATGCAACAACTCTCTGGTCTTCCTTATTAATTGTACAACTTTTGTATGCACTTGAGGTTATTGAAAATGCCATGGCTTGAATTAGGCACACCTTAGTACTCAAACTAATATATATGTCTCTAACACTTTAAAGAGGTCTTATGTAGCAGATTTGCTTTCTTGACTGCTGCTTCTATGAGTGTTGCTAGTGGATCCAAGCAAAATGAAGTTTTTGACAACTTCAATCTTTTTTCCATTTATCATGATATTATTTTGGTCTAGTTGTGAGGATTTTTGTTTTCTTTACATGGAGGTACAATTTATGCTGAAGGCCATAGTCTTTGATCTTCAACAGCAAGCATTTTAAGTCCTCTTCACTTCCAGCAAGCAAGGTTATGTTATTTGCATATCACAGGTTGTGTATTGCTGTTGTTGTTAAGTGCCATCAAGTCAGCTCCAGCTCATAAAGACCCTGTGTACAGTTTTCAAGGAGTGGCTGGTGGGTTTGAACTGCTGACTTTGCAGTTCAAATTGACCTTGCGGTCAAGTGCTTATCCTATAGTGCGACTCCAAGACTCCAGGTTGCTAATTAGTTTTATTCCAATCCTGATGCCACTCTCTTCTTCATATAATCCAGTTTTTCTGATTATTTCCTCAGCATACATATTAGTATGGTAAGAGAACACAGCCCTGGTGCACAGCTTTACTGAGTTTAAAGCATTCAGTCTCCCCATTTTTCTGCTTGAATGATTACCTCTTAGTCTATGTATAGGTTCCTTATGAGCACAATTAACTGTTATGGACTACCCATTCTTTGTAGCGTTATCCATAAGGTTGTCATGATCTACAAAGTTGAAAGTTGTTAAAGATGGCATCCAAAGTATATATATTTTTTGGATTTCAATTGAATACATTTAGGATTCTTTGTTTTTTTCTTTAATGCTATGTGCTGGTTTGTCCAAAATCAACGTGGGTACATCTGGGAGCAATTAAGGATGTGCAGGAAGAATTAAAATTCTCGAAATTGTTTTTAGAGCTAATAGATTACAGCAGACTTAAATTTTGAATTGGTCACCAGAGAAAACTTATCTTGGTGACTCATGCATATTATAGAAACTGCTTTAGACTAAGAAATAGACTTCATTAATTCTAAATTTTACCTTATAATTTTCCAAAGTAGTCATGCATCATTGTTTATTTTTATTTCAAATTTTGAAACCATTTATTTTAATAAAATAGAACAATATCAACTGATTTTTAATCATAGTCTTAGAAATAAAAATCAATGTGAGGAAAGAGAATAATCTCACTTTTATCTCCAAATCATGGAGGTGTAGGTGGAATGGAAAATGAGTGTCTTTAGCTCACTTTTTACTACTGTCTTCTGGGCCCAGATTTTTAGCTTCTCAGAGAGAAATCTACACTGAATAATGGTATTTGGAATCATGTGTTGGCTTATAAGTTTCTAGAAGGCATTTGTTTATATTACAGTAACATATCCTTACAACTTTCCAGGAAGGTGTTGGTACTCATTTAGTATAATTTCTTCACTTAGCTCAGTGATAAATAAAATGTCCAAAGATATTGAATTGATGTCTACCAATTCAATACCAAAGTATCTAAAATAGGATTGTGCTATAATTTATGACAGGTTACAGTACAGTAGGATTTTCTGGTGCTTTGAAAACACATGTTTGCAAAAATGAATTCTTATTTTCAAATATCTTTGATAGAAAAATATTTCCAGAAGAGTAATAAAAGAATATAAACCTTTAGAAATATTTCTTAATAATTCAACATAGATTTATTTTATACCTGCTATTTTTTCCAGCACTATATTGAATTTCTGTCAAAAAAATCTATCCAGATCAGTCATGAGATACAACGCTATCTGTGATAGGATAATATCCATGCACCTACAGGGAAGCCCAATTAATACCACTATTATTCAAATTTACACACCAACCACTAAAGCCAGTGAGGATGAAATACAAGAATTCTACCAACTTCTTCAATCTGAAATTGATCAAACATTCAGTCAAGATGTATTGACCATTACTGGTGATTGGAATGCAAAGGTTGGTAGCAAAGAGGAAGGATCACTAGTTGGAAAATATGGCCTTGTTGATAGAAATGATGCTGGAAATTGCATGATAGAATTCAGCAAAACCAATGATTTGTTCATTTCAAAAACCTTCTTTAGACAGCATAAGAGATGATTATACACATGGACCTCACCAGATGGAATACACAGAAATCAAATTGACTACATCTGTGGAAAGAAATGATGGAAAGCCCCATATCATCAGGGAAAACAAGGCCAGGGGCAGACTGTTGAACAGACCATCAAGTACTCATATGCAATTTCAAACTGAAGCTAAAGAAAATGAAAACAAGTCCACAAGAGCCAAAATATGACCTTGAATATATCCCTCCTGAATTTCGAGATCATCTGAAGAACAGATTTGATAAATTAAACACTAAATACAGAAGACCAAAAGAGTTGTGGGATGACATCAAGAATATCATACATGAAGAAAGCAAAGTCATCAAGAAGACAAAAAAGAAGAAAAAGGTCAAAATGGATGTCAGAAGAGATACTGAAACTTGCTCTCCAGCACAGAGATGCTAAAGCAAATGGAAGAAATGAGAAGGTACAAGACCTGAACAGAAAATTTCAAAGATCAGCTCGAGAAGATAAAGCCAAATATTACAACAAAATGTGCCAAGATCTGTAATCAGAAAACCAAAAAGGAAGAACATGCTCAACATTTCTCAAGCTGGGGGAACTGAAGAAAAAATTAAAGCCTCAACATTCGTTATTGAAAGATTCTCTGGGCAAATTATTGAATGATGCAGAAAGCATCAAGAGAAGATGGAAGGAATACACACATTCACTGTGCCAAAAGGAAATGATTAATGTTCAATTATTACAAGAGGTAGCATATGTTCAAGAGCCAATGACACTGAATGAGGAAGTCCAAGGTACATTGAAAGAATTGGCAAAGAACAAGGCAACAGGAATTGGTGGAATGAAAATTGAAATCTTTCAAGAAAGTGAGGCTGCACAGGAGGTACTCCCTCATCTTTGCAAAGAAATTTGGAAGACAACTCTCTGGAGACTGACTGGAAGAGATCTATATTTGTGCCCATTCCAAAGAGAGGTGACCCAATGAAATGCAGAAATCATCAGACAATCTTCTGGATATCCCATGCAAGTACAGTTTTATATAGGTAATACAGAAACAGCTACAATCATGCATTGACAGAGAACTTCCAGAGGTTCAAGCCAGATTCAGAAGAGGCTGTGGAACAAGAGATGTCATTGCTGATGTCTGATAGATCTTGGCTGAAAGCAGAGAATATAAGAAACATGTTTACCTGTGCTTTATTGATTATGCAAAGACTTTCAATTGTGTGGATAATGAAAAGCTATGGACAACATTGCGAAGTATGAGTATTCTGGAACACTTAATTATGCTCATGAGGAATCTGTACTCTGGACCAAGAAGCAGTTGTTCGAACAGAACAGGGGAACACTGAATGGTTTAAAATTCAGAAAAATGTATGACAAAGTTATATTCTTTCACCATATTTATTCAACCTGCATGCTGAGCAAATAATCCCAGAAACTGGGTTCTATAAAGAAAAACGTGGCATCAGGATTGGAGGAAGACTCATTAACAACCTGCGATATGCAGATGATACAACCTTGCTTGCTGAAAGTGAAGAGGACTTAAAACATTTACTGATGAAAATCAAAGAGCACAGCCTTTGGTATGGATTACATCTCAATGCAAAGAAAACAAAAATCCTCACCACTGGACCAATAAACAACATTCTTATCAATGGAGAATACATTGAAGTTGTCAAGGACTTCATTCTTCTTGGATCAACTATCAACACTCACAGAATCAGCAGTCAAGAAATCAAATGATTTATTGTATTAGGCAAATCTGCTGCACAAGAACTTTTTAAATTGTTGAAGAGCAAAGATGTCAGCTTGAAGACTAAGGTGTGCCTGACCCAAGCCATGGCATTTTCAATAACCTCATATACATGTGAAAGCTGAACAGTGAATAAGAAAGACCATAGAAGAATTGATGCTTTTGAGTTATAGTGTTGAAAGAGAATAGTAAAAGTGCCATGGGCTGCCAAAAGAACCAACAGATCTGTGTGGAAGAAGTGGAGCCAGAGTGCTGCTTGGAGGTCAGGATGGCCAAATTTTGTCTTTCATACTTCAGACATATTGTCAGGAGGGACCAGTTGCTGGAGAAGGATATCATGTTTGGTAAGGTGGAGGGTCAAAGAAAAAGAGGAAGACCCGCAGCAAGATAGATTGGCAAAGTGGCAGCATTCATGGGCTCAAGAGTGACAACAATAGTGAGGTTGGCCCAGGATCAGGCAGTGTTTCATTTTGTTGTGCATAGGGTCACTATGAGTCATTACCAACTTGATGGTACCTAACAACAACAATGCTTGCCTTAGAGATTTTGTGCTTTTTTATTTTCACCACTCAAAACAACAGTTTTGGCATCCTAAAGAGACTCAAATTGTGTTATTTTTAAAAATATTCTTTGAGTTAGGAGACCAAAAATAAGTTTGAAGGGAAAAGATCAGGGCTGTAAGCTGGATAAACCTCCATGATTGTCCTGTGATCTTTGAGAAAATCTATCAAGTATCTTTGGTTTCCAAAAAAACAGTTGTCATAACCTTCTAAACTTACCTTTCTGCCTTGAATTTAACTGACTTAGCAGGTCCCCTCAGAAGTCATTGTTTTTATTGAAAACCTTGTTTGTTTTTTGACAGAAATGATACTGAAATAAGTGCATTACTGGGAGAACTTGTCTATAGCAATTCACTGATTACATAGACATGGTTGAACAGGTGTTATTTTAAATAAGCCCATGTTTGTATGAACTGAAACTCTAGTGGCAATACTTTTTAACTTACACTTGTTAACTTCTATCTGATATAAACCAATGCTGTTTTTATTTTTTGACAACTATAGATAAACCTTATTGAATTACTTAATATGATACTTCTATTCATAGTGAATTACTTAATATGATCCTTCTCTTCATAGCATTTGTGACTCTCATACAGTGAATGTGTGCGCCTATGCAAATAAGGTGTCTGTGGAAATATAACCAAATATATGGAACTATGATAGTTAGTGTTATGTGTCAAATTGAATGGGCCACATTTTTCAGTGTTTTCGCCATTAAGTAATGATGTCACTTGGCAGTCATGTGATGATTCAGTCATCTTTCATTTTGTGTTATGATGTAGTTGTTTTTCATTTGTGCTGTTTTATAAACCCTGTCCTGTATGCCTATGGCTATGGTCCCATTCTCTGCTATTCATAAGATTTCATGAGGATTCAAAAATCCTCACCACTGGACCAATAAACAACATTCTTATCAACGGAGAAAAGATTGAAGTTGTCAAGGACTTCATTCTTCTTAAATCAGCTATCAACACTCATGGAAGCAGCAGTCAAGAAATCAAACGATGCATTGCATTAGGCAAATCTGCTGCACAAGACCTTTTTAAAGTGTTGAAGAACAAAGATGTCAGCTTGAGGACTAAGGTGCGCTTGACCCAAGCCATGGTATTTTCAATAATCTCATATGCATGTGAAAACTGGACAGTAAATAAGGAAGACCATAGAATAATTGATGCTTTTGAGTTATGGTGTTGGAGGAGAATATTGAAATTGCCATGGGCTGCCAAAAGAACCAACAGATCCATTTTGGAAGACGTGCAGCCAGAGTTCTCCTTGGAGACCAGGATGGCCAAACTTCGTCTCTCATACTTCAGACACATTGTCAGGAGGGACCAGTCACTGGAAAATGTTATCATGTTTGGTAAGGTGGAGGGTCAGAGAAAAAGAGGAAGACCCCAATAAGATGGATTGGCCAGGTGGCAGCATCGATGGCCTCAAGAGTGACAAAAATAGTGAGGTTGTCCCATGATCAGGCAGTGTTTCATTCTGCTGTGCATAGGGTCGCTATGAGTCAGTAACGAGTCGATGTCACCTAACAACAACAACAAATGCTCCCGTTTGGAAGTGAGTAGTCTGGTATGTTAATAAGCAGGGGTAGATGAGATGGATCTTGGGTCACCACCCTTACTCTTACAACCTTAGTCAAGCCGCACCTTTGCATCACTTTTCTTAAAAACAGAGTTTCCTGTAGAGTATGGTCTGCATCGAAAAAATATATGAATGTTCTGACAAAGTTCCTTCTCTTATTCTGGATCCTGCATCTGACTCGTAATAATCACCATCTGTCCTCCCATTATCGAGACAGCTGTCTGTTGTCTAACCCGATATGCCAGCTTCTGCAGCCTTGAAGTCAAGCATCTTGTAGTCTAACTTGATGATTTATTTGGGTTTGCCAGTCCCTGAAATGATGTGAATTTTGAGAAGCCTGCAGCCTGCTGTCTGACCCACAGATTTGGATACTGTCAACCTCCACAAACTTATGAGTCATTTCCTTGATGATTCATGAGTTTTTTAAGATGGTTCAGTGAATTTCAGAACCTAAAGGTGATGGGAGGGAGAGTGTGACACTGTAGGTTAAACACACGACCACGAGGTTGGTTTACACTGTGGGGTTGGTGGTTCAAAGTCACTAGGCACTCCTCAGAAACCCTATACAGGATCACTGTGTGTCAGAACTGACTTGATGGCATGTAACAACAACAACAACCTCATGAGTCATTTTCTTAATAATTCATGAGTTCTGTGAGATATTTCAGTTAATTATGGAACCCAAAGATGATGGGAGGGAGTGTATTGAGAGGAGGAACAGTTGTTCATGTTAGAGATGATGGAGTGCTATAGCAATTTAGAAAAGCTGGATAATTTGGACACTTTTAACCTACACCTCATTGTTGTAAGATGCCGTCAAATCAGTTCCAAATTGTAGTAAGTCTATGAACAATTGAACAGAATACTGCTTGGTGCTATGTCATTCTCAGTTGCCTTTGAGCCTGTCTTTGCTGCCACTGTGTCAATCCATATTTTAGGAGGGTCTTCATCTATATCGCTGACCCTTCACTGTTCTAAGCATGGTGTCCTTTTCCAGGTACTGTTTCTCCTAACATGTCCAAAGAATGGAGCATTATGGCTTAATTCCTTCCAAGACAGACTTGTTTGTTCTTCTGGAAGCTCGATATTCTTAACCAACACTGTAATTGAAATGCATCAGTTCTTCTATGGGCTTCTATAGTCACTGTCCAACTTACACATGCATATAAAGCTATTGAAAATACCAACTTGGGTCAGGCACACCACAGTCCTTAAATTGATATCTTTGCTCTTTAACACCTTCAAAAGGTCTTTTGCAACAGATTTGCCAGAAACAATACACTCTTTGATTTCTTGATTGCTGCTTCTATGATAGTTAATTGTGGATCCAAATAAAATGGAATATTTGACCACATCAAACTTTTTCTCCATTTATTATATTATTTACTGGTACAATTGAGGATTTTTGTTTTCTTTACACTGAATTTCTGTGCTTTTGAGCTTCACCAGTAAGTATTTTTTAAGTCCTCCTAGCTTCCAGCATGCGTCATTTGCTTATTACAGGTTGTTAATGAACCATCCTCCAATACTGATGCCGGGTTCTTCTTCATGTAATACAGTTTCTAGGATTATTTACTCAGCATACAGGTTGAGTAAATATGGTTAAAAGAAACAACCCTGACTCACACCTTTCCTAATTTTAAACCATTCAGTATCCCCTTGTTCTGATCTAATAACTGTTCCCTTAGACTATGTACAGGTACCTCATAAGCACAATCAAGTGTTCTAGAATACTCATTCTTCCCAATGTTATCCATAGCTTGTCATGATCCACACAGTCAAAAGCCTTTGCATAGTCAATAAAGCACAAGTAAACATCTTTCTGGTATTCTCTGCTTTCAGCCAAGATCCATCTGGCATCAGCAATGATATCCCTAGTTCCGTGTCCTCTTCTGAATATAGTTTGACATTCTGGCAGTTCCTTGTCAATGTCATACTGCAAGCATTTTCCAATTATCTTCAGGAAAATCTTACCTGTGATATTAATGATATTTGATATTTCCATGTTTAGTTGGGTCACCTTTCTTTGGAATGGGCAGAAATATAGATCTCTTCCAATCATTTGACCATGTAGCTGTCTTCCAAATTTCTTGGCAAAGATACAAGAACAACTTCAGTGCTACTTCAGTATTTTGAAAGATTTCAATTTGTATTCTGTCAATTTATAGAACCATGTTTTTGTTGTTGTCTTTTTTTTATTTTTTATTTTTATTATTGTCAGCACCTTCAATGCAGCTTGGACTTCTTCCTTCATTATCATTGGCTCTCAAGCATATGCTACCTCTTGAAATACTTAAACATCCATGAATTATTTTTGGTCAGTGACTCTGTATTTCTTACATCTTCTTTTGATGCTTCCTGCATCATTCAGTATGTTTTCCATAGACTCTTCAAATATTCAACCTGAGGTTTGAATTTTTTCTTTAGCTCTTTTACTTTAGGAAATGCTGAGATGTTCTTCCATTTTTGTTTTATAACTGTAGGTCTTTTCAAATAATATTCTTATACTTTCTGTTGTCTTCTCAAGATGCCCTTTGATATTTTATGTTCAGCTCTTTTACTTCATCATTTCTTCTAGTTGTTTTAGTTTCTTTCTCTATGTTTAAGAGCAAATTTCAGAGTCTTATCTGACATCTGCTTTGGGGTTTTCTTTATTTCTTTTCTATCTTAAATGCATTGTTTTTTTTTTTTTCTTTTTTCATGTATGAAGTTCTTGATGTCATCCCGTAACTCCTTTGGTCTTGGGTCATTAATACCCAATGCATAACACTTGTTCTTGAGATGCTTTCTAAATTCAGGTGTGATATACTTAAGGTCATATTTTGGCTCTATTAAACTTGTTTTAATATTTTTGTCAACTCTAGCCTGAACATAAATATGGACAACTGCACATGACTGTTCTACAGTTGTACCCTTGTTTTGATTTGGCTAATGTTATTGATCTTCTCAATAACAGTAAATGGAGAAAAGATTGAAGTTGTCAAGGACTTCGTTCTTCTTGGATCAACTATCAACACTCACGGAAGCAGCAGTCAAGAAATCAAACGATGTATTGCATTAGGCAAATCTGATACACAAGACCTTTTTAAAGTGTTGAAGAGCAAAGATGTCAGCTTGAGGACTAAGGTGTGCCTGACCCAAGCCATGGTATTTTCAATAACCTCATATGCATGCGAAAGCTGGTCAGTGAATAAGGAAGACCATAGAAGAATTGATGCCTTTGAGTTTTATTGTTAGAGGAGAATATTGAAAGTGCCATGGGCTGCCAAAAGAACCAATAGAACTGTTTTGGAAGAAGTGCAGCCAGAGTGCCCCTTAGAGGCCAAGATGGCCAAAATTTATCTCTCATACTTTGAACATATTGTCAGGAGGGACCAGTCACTGGAGAAGGCTATCATGTTTGGTAAGATGGAGGGTCAGAGGAAAAGAGGAAGACCCCCAACGAGATGGATTGGCCAAGTGGCAGCCTTGATGGACTCAAGCATGGCAACAGTAGTGAGGTTGGCCCAAGATCTGGCAGTGTTTGGTTCTGTTGTGCATAAGGTCACTATGGGTCTATGGGTCGGCTCCGACTCAATGGCACCTAACAACAACAACAGCATTGATCTTCTCCATCATTTATTCTATTCTCAATTTTTTTTTTTTTTTTTTTAAAGAAAGACAGAACTAGCATTAATCGCATGGATTAGTTATATCAATGTTTGAGCCTGGCTCTCAGTTTTGAAATATAATATATGTAACAAACAAGTATTTTATAAAATCAATAAAGTGGAGACTGGATCAAATAAAAAGCAACTATGGCATGTTGCCTAGGCACTGAAACCTGGAGTCCAGTAGTCTGGATTCAGACCTCAGATATAGAATCTAACCTCTGTAATCCTATTTTTAAATGTGTACATGGGAATAATACTTGTGTCTACTAGTGTATAGCTTGAGTGTCAGGACTAGGAAAGGCTTTCATCTGATTTAGTACAATGCCTAATATACAATAAACAGCAAATTATTGTTATCATTCATAGTAGCAATGCTGTCTGTGGCAGAGTTTTTAACAGATACTTAGAGCTTTCAGTTAGAAAGTTTGGTAGTGAGGTCTAATACCTTTGTAGCTAAAGCCCATGAACTTTAAAACATGACTTGCTCAGTTTCACAAAACCTCAGAGGTCTGTGTGTCAAATATCTAGAAATTTACTCATTTCCTTGATAAATGATGAGAAGAGAAATCCTCTTGGGCAATGTTATGAACTGAATTGTTTCCCCAAAACATATATGCTGTAAATTTTAACACCTATACCCTAATGGAGTTGTGGTGTGACACTTTAGGATCAGTGTCGGACTGCTAAATACAAGGTCCATGGTTCAAACCCACCAGATGCTCCGAGGAAACCCTGTTATTAAGTGCCATGGAGTTAGTTGCAACTCATAATGACCCTGCATACAGTTTCCAAGGAATAACTGGTGAGTTGAAACCATCAACATTTCCATTAGCAGTCTAATGTTTATGGCAGTAACAGAACATTGTAAAGGAACTTCCAGAGGGTCAAGCCAGATTCAGATGAGAACATGGAACAAGGAATATAATTGTTGACACCAGATGGATCTTGGCTACGTGCAAAGAATATCAGGAAAATGTTACCTGTGCTTTATTGAATAAGCAAAGGCTTTTAATTGTGTGGATCATAACAAGCTATGGCCAACATTTTAGAGAGTGAATATTTCAGAACACTTAATTTTGTTCATGAGAAACCTGTACAAAGACCAAGAGGCTCTTGCTTGAACAGAATAAGGGAACACCAAATTACTTAAAATTAGGAAAGGTGTGCGACAGGGTTGTATTCTTTCACCAAATTTATTCAATGTGTATGTTGTGCAAATAATTCGAGAACCTGGATTATATGACTAATAATGTGGTATCAGGATTGGAGGAAGACTCATTTAACAACCTGAAATATGCAGATGATACAACCTTGTTTACTGTAAGTGAAGAGGACTTAAAATACTTACTGATGAAGACCAAAGACAACAGTTTTTGGTGTCAGTTGCACCTCAATGAAAAGAAAACAAAAATCTTCACAACTCAGCCAATAAATAACGTCAAGAAAAATGGAGCAAAGATTGAAGTTGTCAAAGACTTCATATTGCTCATATCAACCATCAACACTCATGGAAGCAGCAGTCAAGAAATCAAACGACATTTTGCTTTGGATAAATCTGCTGCACAAGACATGTTTAAAATATTGGAGAACAAAGATGTCAGATTGAAAACTATAGAATGCCTGACCCAAGTCATAGCATTTTCAATAACCTCATATGCATGTGAAAGTTTGACAATTAATAAAGAAGAATTGATGCATTTGAGTTATGATGTTGGAAGAGTCCATGTTAAAAATGCCTGGACTGCTAAAAGAACAAACCAATCTGTGTTGGAAGACGTACAATCAGAATGCTCCTTAGAAGTCACATTGGCCAGACTTTGTCTCTTATACTTCATACATATTATCAGGAAGGAGAAATCCCTGAGAAAAACAACATACTTAGCAATGTGGAGGGTCAGCAAAAAAGAGGAAGACCCATAACAAGATAGATTGGCATTATGGCAACAGCAATAATCTCAAGCGTAGCAACTATTGTGAGCTTGGCACAGGACTGGGCAGTGTTTCATTCAGTTGTACCAACTCAATGGCACCTAACATTAATAATAACAACAATTTCCATGCTTGTTCTACAGAACCAGGACTTTCTGTTTTCCTATTGTTTTTGTTTCAGATTCATAGTGACCCTGTATAGGGTTTCCAAGGAGCAGCTGGTGAGTTTTCCTATTGTTTTTGTTTCTATAATTGGTTTGTGTGATGAGGTGAGTTATCTAATATCTCTTCTAGCCATAATGTGTAATTCCCACACAACAACATTTCTGCCTTCCTGGGTTTGGATAAGAGAAGGTAGGAGAACATACTGATTGTATGACATGATTCAGCAGTGGAGGTTAACAAAGTTAATTTTATTTGTAAAAACTTGAAACTCTAGTGTGGGTTCAAAATGAATCATCTTGGAAGCAGCAGAAGGAGGGTCTCACTATCATCAAAAAAGAAGAGCCAGGAAGGTAGCATGTCCTTTGGACCCCAAGGTTCCTGCTAATTGAACTTCCTTGACCTAGGGACAGAAAGTTTTGATACCAGAGTAGTGACAGAGGAGCAGTAGCAGAACCAAGAATCAGAGCATGAGACAGAACAGTGGACTTCCCAGCCTGTGGAGCAAGTAAAGCTGAGTGACTTTAGGCTAGAAGCTTGATTGTAGAGTGAGGTGATTCCAGGTGTTAAGTGGGAGTACTAGGGTTGCTGATCTATGGAGCTAGAGCCAAATAACTTCAGGCTGAGGTTTCTATGATCATTTATCAGTAGCTGAATAGAACTGTGCCCTGAGCATTTCTGACCCTGAACTGTAAACTGTAACCTGTTAACTTCCCCAGTAAACTCTGTAACTGTGAATGTGGTGACAGAATATTGAGTGACCACTGCAGAAAGATGTTTACCTGTGCTTTATGGACTATGAAAAGGCTTTTGATTGTGTGGATCATGACAAGTTATGGACAATATTGCAAAGTATGAGTATACCAGAACACTTAATTCTGCTCATGAGGAATCTGTACATGGACCAAGAAGCAGTTGTTTGAACAGAACATGGGAACACTGAATGGTTTAAAATTAAGAAATGTGTTGTATTCTTTTGCCATACTTATTCAACCTGTATGCTGAGCAAATAATCTGAGAAACTGGGTTATATGAAGAAAAATGTGGCATTAGGATTGGAGGAAGACTCATTAACAACTTGTGATATGCAGATGATACAACCTTGCTTGCTGAAAGTGAAGACAACTTAAAACATTTACTGATGAAGATCAAAGAGTACAGCCTTTGATGTGGATTGCATCTCAATGTAAAGAAAACAAAAATCCTCACCACTGGTCCAATAAACAACATTCTTATCAACGGAGAAAAGATTGAAGTTCTCAAGGACTTCATTCTTCTTGGATCAACTATCAACATTCATGGAAGCAGCAGTTAAGAAATCAAATGATGCATTGCATTAGGCAAATCTGCTGCACAATACCTTTTTAAAGTATTGAAAAGCAAAAACATCAATTTGAGGACTTAGGTGCACCTGGCCCAAGCCATGGTATTTTCAGTAACCTCATATGCATGTGAAAGTTGGACAGTAAATATGGAAGACCGTAGAAGAATTGATGCATTTGAGTTATAGTGTTGGAGGAGAATAATGAAAGTGCCATGGGCTGCCACAAGAAACAACAGATCTGTGTTGGAAGAAGTGGAGCCAGAGTGCTTCTTGGAGGCAAAGATGGCCACACTTCGTTTCTCATACTTCAGACATATTGTCAGGAGGGACCAGTCACTGGAGAAGGATATCATGTTTGGTTAAGGTGGAGGATCAGAGAAAAAGAGGAAGACCCCCAGTGAGATGGATTGGCCCAATGGCAGCGTCAATGGGCTCAAGCGTGGCAACAATAGTGAGGTTGGCCTAGGATCAGGCAGTGTTTTGTTCTGTTGTGCATAAGGTCGCTCTGAGTCTGCACCAACTCAATGGCACCTAACAACAAAAACAACAACAACTGCAGTGAATTATTGAACCCAACGGAGTTAGAAGGTTGTAGTAGGAATGGTTGGTGCTTCATATTTTTGCAGTTTGGTATTTATTTCGGTAAAGTGCTGTTGAGTCAGTTCTAACTCATAGTAACCCGGTAAACGGTTTCCAAGGAGTGGCTGGTAGATTGGAACCACTGACCTGGTGGTTCAAAGTACAGTGCTTTTCCTACACTAGGAATCAGTTATAATCCCATTTAGGAATGGGTTTTCTTTGTTTTATTAACATAGCATGTATCTTAATCCCTTGGAGATTGAAAAAACAATTATATTGAACAAGCAACCAACCAAACAAGGAGAGATGAGGGAAGATAGATATCATACCATTATGAGATCTCCAAGGAACCAAGAGAAAAACAGAGAAGAGACCAGGGCTTTCCCCAGAGCTGACAAAAAGGAAAAGCCTTCCCCTAGAGTTGGTGCCCTGAATTTGAACTTCAAGCCACCTAGACTGTGTGAAAATAAAATTGTATTTGTTAAAGCCATTTACTTGTGGTATATTAGTTTTACAGTTACAGATAACGAACACAGGTGCCAACCGATACAGAAAGGAGAAGGGCAATAAAAACTGAATTTCACAATAACCTTTTGGAGCCAAAAGGCTTGTCTGTTTCAGGAGCATGGGGCAGTGACCCAGTCACATGGGAATCACCCCACAAGGAGAGCTCACGATGGGTACTGAGAGAAGTATCTGAAATGAAGAACTTCAGTAAAGCTGAACAATATGGTACCACTCCCATGGCACTGGCATTAGCAAGCTTTGAATTAAATTTTGTAAAAAGACCTGTCAGTAGTGCTGTGGGACAGTGAGCACCGAGATGTCTTTTAATTTTTGTATAAACAGCAAATACAGCTGCAAAACCCCCTCTGAAGTTTGGGAAAATACCCAATATTTTAACATGCTCATTTTTTTCCTTCCCTGCAGTATAAATTTCAGTCCATCATTATTTACTATGGGACATGCATATTAAAAACATTAGGGAAATACCCTAAAATGAACAAAAGATTCATCTTAACATTAGAGTTGTAGGAGTGACCTTTATGAATTTGCTAATTATTTTCCTTTCTGTAGACATTAGCAATGCCTTTTATCTATATTTACATTTACATATGCTCATAAGGCACTCATTTGTGTTCTCTACATTTATAAACAATTACTTCATGACAGACCTCCTAAATAATTGAACAGTATCTCTCTAGAGCGTGTAAACCAACCTATTCACACCCTCTCTCACACACCACTGAGAGATGAATGAGAAAGAAAAATTGATTAATCCAAAGATGTAATTCAGGAATCTAATTGTCAGTCCATTTCTGCTACAGTAAATTGAGATTTGTCTGGGCATCTTGCCATATTCTTATTCAATCTTCTGCCCCTGTATTCAGTTCAGATTTTTCACTTCTACTATTCAATGACATTGATTTTATTATAGCCATACAACAAACTTGCATATGTTTTATTGTTTTTTTAAATGAATATGTTCTTCTTCTCTAGTGAAAGATTTAAGAAGCAATAAATTTAAATAGTATTTTACTCTAATAGTGACTGAGGACCAAAACTGCTGGTCCTGCTAACCAAAGGATTATAGGTAAAAAGACTTCTTAATATTTCTTCTGATAAAGCCATAAATAAATCGGTTTTACTCATTGATTTAATAAAAATGTATTAAGAATTCAACAAATTGCTAGACTCTGAGGATTTTGCAGTGAGCAAACTATATGTAACATTATATGACAACATCTAGGGCTTTCCAATTAATATCACATTCAACAAATGATTTTTAGTCACTTACTAAATGACAAAGTATAGTGCCCGAGGATAAAGACAAATAAGACACTCTCGTCTGTGTTTGAGAAGCTAGTTTCGGACACATAAATAAAATGGTAACTGCTATGATAATATCATGTACAATATGACTGAAAGTATGTGGGAGGAGACTTTAACTTGAATAAGTGGCAAAGACATTTGCTTGAAGGAGGCAACGCATGCGATTCCAAAAGCTGAACGTTGTTGTTGTTAAGTGCTGTCTAATTGGTTCTAATTCATAGCAACCCTGTATTGGGTTTCTGAGGAGCAGCTGGTGGGTTTGAACTGCTGACCTGGTTGTTCGCATTCCAGTCCTGACCTACAGCACCACATGTATACAAAATTAAAGTATAGATGGAAGGGCATTGCAAGTAGAGGGAATAGTGCGTGTAGAAAGGCAGAGCTGAGATAGTACAGAGCTGAGGCTCTTTGGGACAGCACAAACATGTTAGCATGCCTGGTACAGGAGAGTCAACATGAGGCTGGAAAGGGGATACATGGGCAACAAAAAAGGTTGCCTGGTTGCTTCTCAAGGTGACACTCATTACAATATTAGATTCAGGGACTGAGATTCCTAATTTGGATAGCAAATAAAGAAAAGTTAGCCTTCTCAGGAATCGTATTAATCAAACTTATAAAACTCATATACAAATACAAACTCAATTTACTAGGTTATAATGAGAAATCACCATCTTGTGTGTTTGTTATAAGCATCAGAATATTTTCCTATAGATAGGAATGCAGCCAATCAAAATTGGATTACAATTTTTTTTACAAGTTCATTGGGGGATAAGGGGAATCAAAGTCAGGATGTTTGGAGTTAATTCAAATGTTGGCAGTATCAGTAAAACATTATTTAATATCACAATAAGGGAGGGGGATCAAATTTTATCGACTAAGGGTTTCTGGAAGAATATTTGGAAGGCCTTCAATATCTTTGACTTTTTTCCTTTCCATTTGTTGAGTTCCAGGCATTGCAGTAAGTATTTTACACATCATTTCCCTAGTAAGATAACACAGCCAGTATACGGCTAGGCTAAGATTTGAATCCAAATCTGTTTTCAAAATGTGTATAACACCTATGCTTCAACGACAAACTCATTTTTCTTCTCTTTATTTAGATAAGTGGCACAGTTGGTGGAATATGACCAAAGTGGATTGGAAACCTGATTCTGTCAATTATTAATTTTGAGTCTTTGTATATGGCACTTTGACTTTTACACCCCAAATTCCTGGACTATAAAAGAGAGAGAGAGAGAGAAAAGAAGAAAATAACACAAACATACACATCTGCATGAAGATAAGAGAAATATCAAAGGCATGGTAGAGTACAATTTTCAACTAAAAATAACTATTATCATTGCTCTAATAAACTAAATTACAAATAGTTGATTTCCAGACCTTGAAGTCATACTGCTTCTTTCACACTGCTTTGCACATACCTGCTTTGATCCACTAAAGCCTATTTCTCAGTTTGTCTGTCAGAGATCATGCCTTTTCCTGTTTCTATGTCTTTGGGGAAGTCCTCCTTGAAAATCACTATGTGCTGGTGATAGGTAGTGGACAAACGTCTATTACCCACAATACACCCACTTAGTTGGATTATCCAATGGAATGAAATTTTTCTTCCCATGGAATATGAATGATATCATCCTATGGACTTCTCCTAAATTGAAGATTTTGAAGACATACTAGTATAATATTATTAGTTAATTTTTATTTCAGGGGATGGAAAATCCCTTATAAAAGCCATCACAGGAATTTCATAATCTCAAACACAAAATGGTATTCATACAGTGTTGCTGTTATTGTTAGGTGTTGTGAGTTGTTTATGACTCATAGTGACATAGGTACAGCAGAATGACACACTACTTGGTTCTGCACCAGCTTCACAATCATTCCTATGTTTGAGTCTAGTGTTATAGTCACTGTGCTAATGCATTTCACTGAAGGTCTTCCTGTTTTATGCTAACCCTCTACTTTACCAAGCACAATGTCTTTCTCCAGGAACTGGTCTCTCTGATAACGTGTCTAAAGTATGTGTCTCATCACCCTAACTTCTAAGGAGTATTCTGTCAGTACTTTTTCCAAGAGAGATTTGTTCCTTCTTTTGACATCTTTAGCCAACATCATAATTTGTTCCTTCTTTTGACATCTTTAGCCAACATCATAATTTTTTCCTTCTTTTGACATCTTTAGCCAACATCATAATTCAAAGTAATAAAATCTTCAGTCTTCTTCATTCATTGCATGCATATATTGTTATTGTTAAGTGCTGTTGAGTCATGCATATGAGATGAAGGAAAATACCATGACTTGGGTCAGTTGCATCTTAGTCTTTCCTTTTTAACACTTTAAAGAGGTTTTGTTTTGTCTTGTTTTGCTTTCTGTCTGGACTGATAACTGCAACGTCCATAGTTCAAATCCACCAGCTGCTCTATAGAAGAAATATGAGGCTTTCTATCCCATAAAGATTCTCAGCCTCAGAAGCCCAATACAGGCTCACTATTAGTAGGAATTGACTCTATGGTGTTGAGTTTGGTTCAATTTTGAATCTATACTGAAGCCTATAGTCTTTGATCTTCATCAGTTAAGTGTTTCAAGTCATATTCACTTTCAGCAAACAAGATGCATATGATCTTGTTTTTATTAAGTGCCATCAAGTCACGTCTGACTCGTATCAACGCTGTATAAGGTTTCCAAGGAGTGGCTAGTGGATTTGAATTGCCGACCTTGTGGTTAGCAGTCCAGTGTTTATCCTACAGAGCCACAACATCTGTTGTTGTTAAGTGTTGTCGAATTGATTTTAACCCACAGTGACCCTGTATACTGTTTCTGAGGAGTAGCTGGTGAGTTTGAACCACCGACCTTGTGTTCAAACTAACTGTATAATCCAGCACATTAACCCACAGCACCACACTAGGACTCCATCTGTCTATGTTGTTGTTGTTGTTAAGTGCCATCGAGTCGGTTCCGACCCATAGCATCACTGTATAGGGTTTCCGAGGAGCGTCTGGTGAGCTTGAACAGCGGACCTTGCTGATCAAACGGCTTTGCAATCTGGCGCATTAACCCACAGCGCCACACCAGAACTCCCATCTGTCTATTGTTGTTGTTGTTGTTATGTGCTGTGTAGTGACCCTGTACAGGGTTTTCCCGAGGCTGTAAATCTTTACAGGAGCAGAAAGTCTCATCTTTCTCCTGCAGAACAGCTGGTAATTTGGAACTGCTGTCCCTGAGGTTCGCAGCCCGATTCATAACCACTATGCTACCAGAGCTCCTTCCCATCTGCTTATTGTTGTTGTTGTTGTTGTTGTTGTTGTCAGGTGCCATCGAGTCGGAACTGACTCATAGCGACCCCATGCACAGCAAAACGAAACAATGTCCGATCCTGGGCCAACCTCACTACCACTTATAGTAGGTGGTTAATGAGATTTTCTTCAATCCTAATGCCTCGTTATTTTTCATATATTCCAATGCTTGGATTATTTACTCAGCATATAGACTGAATAAATATAATGAAAGGATATAACACTGACTCACACCTTTCCTGATTTTAAACCATTTAATACTCGCTTGTTCTGTTTGAAAGATTCTTTCTTGGTCTAAGTACTGTGGAATCACATTCTGTGCATTGTTATACACAGTTTAGATGAACCACACAGTTCAGACAATAAAATTTACAAAATTCGGGCAGCCATAGTTCCCCAGAAAATCAGCCAGTTAAGTAGACGATGTCCATTGTGACTGTGGGGAACTGCAGTTATTCCTGAGAATGGAGTCCAGTTTTGGCAGCTAAGAATGCTAGAAAATAACCTAGAAGCTAGTCATGTACTGATACCTTGGTATAGCCTTTGCAAGGTATTCATTCCGGTTTTATAGATATTTTGTGTAATACAAAAGATGTTTTCCAGTAATATCAGATCATTTTTAAAGTATAAGAAACCATAGTATCTCCCTAGGCCTAAGTATAAAACATTCTACATCATCTCCAGATGACTTAAGAATAGCATTGGAAAAGAAGGAAATTTTTTTCAAGTTATTGGTCTTACACCATATACATTGTGACTACCACTAACTTTGGGTGGGTAAAGGGGTAAAGGGAGCTTGTATTTCCTACATTCTTCTATATGGCTTGAGATGTATTAAATGGTTTAAATATGTATTTCCATGCTATGCCTATCAGGTTTAAAATTCTATATTGATTCAATTTTTTCTAAGCTATTATATTTAATGGACTTTTCCAGTTATATATGAGCCTAGAGACTTTAGAAGATGAATTCCTAAGTAAAATCTTACATTGTTAGATGTGTAATTATAAACCAGGCAATGAAGAAACTCATCTGCCAGAGGGGAGGCCCTCTCTATATGTGTCTGCCTTTACACATACCTGAAGAAGCAATGCTGTATTTCAGAATATCTGTTCCTCCTCCACAGATAGCCCTGCTAGTGTACTGGATTACGAGTTAGGCTGCTAATGGAAGGATCAGCAGTTTGTATCTACCAGTTGCTCCATGTGCAAAGATCAGATTTTCTGTTCCCTTTACAGCTTCAGAAACCCTATAAAGGGTTGCTGTGAGTTGGGACCAACTTTGTGGTATGTAATCACTACCACAGAAGAGAAAAAGTAGTTTTCCCCACAGAAGAGAAAAAGTAGTTCATTCTACTTAGGGATTCTTGTCTCCAAAAGAGAAAGTGTTTCCTTATATTTAGTATGTGACTGGGTAAAAAGTTTTCAAGAAGAGAATTATTATGAGCTGCCCGGATACACACATTGCTAAATACATATTAACCAGGACAGAACACTGAAAGGTCAAGCTGATATTAAGGTGGAACTTCACCTCATCATAGCTGTCATAAAATACAATTTTATCTTCATTATAAATTTATACAACTGTGAGTATATTTCACTCTTTGTTTCTTTGTTTTCCACAATTTACTAAAGAAAATGCTGAATTTGATACATTTTTTTTGTATTTGATACTCTTGAAAAATTTTACCTGAAATTTTGAAATAGTTAATTATTGTTAAAAATGAAAGTATCTTCCTTAATTTTTTTTTTTTTTCATTACCATAACATATGTATTGACATTCTTTCTTGAAGCATTTGTATGGAGACATTGGTGAGGGTAGGACATTTATATACTTCACTCTATTCTCTGAGATTTTTCTTTTCTTCTGTGTTTTAACAAGTTTAATATATTTTTTAACTGCTATTTGGACAAAAGCTTAAAGAGTAAATGAGTTTTCTACTCAACAATTCATATACATTTTGCTTCATGACATTAGCTGCCATTCCGTTAATGTAACAACACTTGGCCCACTTCTCACCTGTATCTCCTCTTCCTATGGTCTTTCTTTCCTACACCTTTCTGCCTTCTGAGCTTGGTTCTTGGGCAAACGCTGCTCTTTTTGTCTCACACTGTTAATTATTCTGAGATGCCTGTTCCTTAGGGATGTTATTGTTCACTTTATAGGTTTGTTCATCGTTTGTGTATAAGGTGACCCCCAGGAATGACTTCAGTTCCAGACTGAACAGTGTTGAAGGGCCACATTCTCAGGAATTCTACCAGCGTCTATTAGGCTTTTAAAAATCAGGTTCTTTTTCAAATAATTTTGAGGGTTTTTTTTTATAAATGTGTCTCACATACTGTTGAGGGCCTTCTGCAGTGATCAGTAGTGGCAGCTGAGCACCATCTAGTTATT
>NW_006408526.1:13538130-13539308 GCF_000296735.1 Chrysochloris asiatica
GACTTCGGTCTTTAGTGTTTAATGTATCAAATCTGTTCTTCAGATGATCTCTAAATTCAGGTGGGATATATTCAAGGTCATATTTTGGCTCTCATGAACTTGTTTTTATTTTTGTCAGCTTTAGTCTGAATTTGCATATGAGCAATTGATGGTCTGTTCCACAGTCTGCCCCTGGCCTTGTTTTGGCTGGTGATGTGGAGCTTTGCCACCTTCTCTTTCCACAGATGTAGTCAATTTGATTTCTGTGCATTCCATCTGGTGAGGTCCGTGTGTATAGTTGTCTCTTATGTTGTTTAAAAAAGGTATTTGAATTGAACGAATCATTGGTGTTGCAGAATTCTATCATGCAATCTCCAGTGGCATTTCTATCACCAAAGGCATATTTTCCAAATAATGACCCTTTCTCTTTGTTTCCAACCTTTGCATTCCAATAACCAGTGATTGTCAATAATCTTGATTGAATGTTTAATGAATTTCATATTGAAGAAGTTGGTAGAATTATTTATTTCATCCTCACTGGTTTTAGTGGTTGGTGTATACATTTGAATAATAGTGTTATTAACTGGTCTTCCCTGTAGGCACATGGATATTACAGACAAAGTTGTACATCATGACAGATCTGGATATGTTCTTTTTGATGACGAATGCAGCACCACTCTTCATCAGTTTGTCATTCTTGGTATAGTAAACCATGTGGTTGTTAGATTCAAAATGGCCAATATCAGTCCATTTCAGCTCATTATTGCCTAAGATATCGATGTTTATGCATTCTATTTCATTTTGACAGTTTCCAATTTTCCCAGATTCATACTTTGTACATTCCATGCTCTAATTATTAATGGATGTTTACAGTTGTTTCTCTTCATTATGAGTTGGCCCTATCAGCAAATGAAGGTCCCAAGGGCTTTACTCCCAAGGACTTTATTTCATTTGCATCATCACAGTCAACTCTACTTTGAGGAGACAACTCTTCCCCAGTCACATTTTAAGTGCTTTCCAACATGAGGGGCTCATTACCTGGCACTAAATCTGACAGTTTCTCTGTTATTCACAAGATTCCAGTGACTAAAATATTCGGAAGTAGTCCGTCTCTACTTCTTTCCTAGTCTGTCTTTGTCTGGAAGCTCATCTGAATCCTGTCCACCATGGGTGACCCTGCTGATATTTAAAATACCTGT